>NC_140590.1:694114132-694639132 GCF_964204655.1 Triturus cristatus | reverse complement strand
CAGAGGGGAGCGCCCGAGGCGCGTGCACGCAGGCAGCCGGTGGGACACCGCAGACAGCCACGTGTGGCATGCAGCCAGGTGCCCCGGGATGGGCCCGGGGCAGATCAGTCGCCAGACCCCTTCTCAGGGGCCAGGCGCACCGGCGGCATACCTCTGCGGGAGGACCTGACGAGGGACCCTGGCTGTAGGACCAGGGGTCACCAGGCCCTAAGGGGGTAACGTGACTCGAGCGGGTGGGCACCCGAAGGCTTAAGTGTAAAGCGACCATACAACACACACATCCCCTGAAGCAGGAAACGCACGCAATAACGGACACCACACAGTAAGTTCAATGGAAATCAGTCTGTTTTATCTAATCACGTTCGATTCAAACGCAGTTCATTAGAGTGCAATAGGCATTACTTGAATACATTAGTGTCAGATTCAAGAGCAGTTCATTATGGGTCACTTGGCAATACCTGAATGCATTAACATCAGATTCAAAAGCAGTTCCTCATGGTTCAATTGGCAATACCTGAATGCATTAACATCAGATTCAAAAGCAATTCCTTATGGTCGCATTGAACGGACGGTCCCCTTTGGCCAGGACCGGTCTTCACCCTTGATGTGGGTAGTACTCGGTAGTCTATGCAAGCGGGAGGGGTTGTCCCGCGCAGTGATGCCGGAGTCTCTGTCGGGCCCAAAGGGAAGCGGACGCCAGATGGTGCGGTGCCGCTCCCGAACGAAAGGGGGCGCACCGGATCCTACACGGGCCTCCCCGGGGAGTAGGGTGAGTCCCAGGCCTCAGCGTGGCTGTCCACCACCCTCCCCCGGAGGTTACCTTGATCATGGAGTCCTCTGGCGGCAGCAGGCACTCCGGGGCTCCCGGTCGGGCCAGACGTGGCCGGGTAGCTCCGCGGGAACTCCGGGGTGCTTCAGGGGCGCGCACCCGCAGTCGCCAATGGCAGTGCGGCCTGCGGGGGCGCGGCCCAGCCGAGGAATCCTTCAACGGCGGGGGCGGCGTCGCGTAGTCCGGCCCCGTCACGTGGGTGTGGAGGGCGGCTTCACGGCCTCCCCAGGCCTTCCACGATCTCCCGCAACAGGCTGCAACGGCAGCGGCGGGGCCCCGGGCTTCTCCGCGGGCCCTGATTACGGTGGAGGCAGGCTTCTTGGCCCTGGCAGTGAGTGCGCCTCTGGTCCCCACGCCAGGGGGGGGCAGAAATGAAGGGGGGTGACAGGGATGTCGGCGCCTGGGGTAGGACTGACTCGGGGGATCCCAGGCCAGGTTGGGGAGCGCGGGTGTCACAGCGCTAGTACCTGGTTGATCCCCCAGCAGTCCAGCAGGGAGATTTGAGTAGTAAGTTCCAGCATTTAGTTTCAGCAGTAATCTCAGCAGTAGTTTCAGCAGTAGTTTCAGCAGTAGTTTCAGCAGAAGTTTCAGCAGTACTTGGTGGCGCAGTTGGCTCTGGCACCCTTAGGGGTTCTGTTGCTTGGGGGGGGGTTGAGTTGGTGACTAGTTCGCTCCTAGTCAAGCTTGGCAGATGGCTCCTGTGTTCCCCTCCCGCTGGGCTAGATCAGTCGGCTAGTACAGGATCCCTCACTCACTTAAAAGGCAGCACCTAAGCCCTGTCACTTTCAGAGGCATAGGTCCCTGTCTAGGCCCTACCGCCTAAAACTCCTGCGTGGGTTCCCCAGGTCTGCGTTACTCCAACTGACTAGAAAAAGTTCCCTCCCTCTCTTAAGTAGCCCTAGGTCAGGTGACCACTCTCTAAGGCGGCAAAAGTAAAACCCCACCTCCCTTCTAGAAGGTTCCAGCACATTCCAGGAGCTTCCCCACTCTAACTATAGGACAAAAAAGGCGGGCTTGTGTCGCAACATTGTTGTGGGGTTCCAGCCAGCTCCTGGCAGCTAGGGTGCTACTAGAAAGGCCACTCCGCAGTAGCAGGGGCCTGTGGCAGCCATCTTAGGGGAAGGGAGCACCTGCACCTTAACACTGATTGGCAATGAAAAGGCGCCCGGAGACTAAGTCCAACACAAAAATGAGGGTGGAAAAAAATGAGGCACAGTCAAAAATACAGGGGGAGACCACCCTAGGGCTGACGGGTCTAACACGTGTCCCCCCCCCAGCCGAAAGAGGGGAGAGCTACCCAACCTCTAGGGAGTTCTCATCGCTAAGGCGGAAACCTGGAGAGACCGTCAGCATTGGCGTGGTCAACTCCGGGCCGATGTTCCTCCCGAAAGTCCATCCCCTGTAGGGATATGGACCACCTCAGCAACTTGGGGTTTTCGCCTCTCATCTGCATGAGCCAGGGAAGGGGGCGGTGGTCCGTCCGAATCAGGAAGTGACATCCAAAGAGGTATGGCCTCCACTTCTTCAGAGCCCAGACCACCGCGAAGGCTTCCCGCTTGATGGTGCTCCATCGCTGTTCCAGAGGGAGGAGTCTTCTGGAGATGAAGGCCACAGGTTGATCTTGGCCCTCGGTGTTGAGTTGCGAGAGCACCGCACCTATGCCGTGCTCTGAGGCGTCTGTCTGTACAATTAACTCTTTACTGAAATCTGGGGTTGCGAGTACTGGAGCGGTACACATCGCATGTTCCAGCGTTTCAAATGCCTCCTGGCAAGCAGCTGTCCATATGACCTTGCGTGGTTGTTTCTTGGATGTCAATTCTGTCAAGGGGGTTACGATGGTACCATATCCCTTGACAAACCGGCAGTAATACCCAGTGAGGCCGAGGAAAGCTCGGACCTCCGTTTGGGTCTTGGGGGGCTCCCAAGCCAAGATGGTCTCTATTTTGGCCTGGAGGGGTTGCACCTTACCCCCGCCCACCAGGTGTCCCAGGTACACGACAGATCCCTGTCCAATCTGGCACTTGCTGGCCTGAATGGTTAGACCAGCGCGTTGCAGAACCTGCAATACCTCCTGGAGGTGCTGCAGATGGTCCTCCCAGGTACTGATGAAGACAGCTATGTCGTCCAGGTATGCCGCTGAGAAGGACTCCAGGCCAGATAGTACCTGATTCACTAACCGCTGGAAAGTGGCCGGAGCATTTTTGAGCCCAAAGGGCATCACTCGGAATTGGAAGTGGCCCTCGGGGGTGGAGAACGCTGTCTCCTCCCTGGCTCCATTGGCCATGGCAATTTGCCAATATCCGGATGTTAAATCAATGGTGCTGAGGTACCGGGCTGCTCCCAACCGGTCCACCAGCTCGTCCGCTCGTGGGATGGGTTGAGCATCTGTCTTCGTGACAGAGTTCAACCCCCGGTAGTCCACACAGAACCGAAGTTCTGGTGTGGTGCCCGGTGGGGCCGCTTTCGGCACCAACACCACCGGACTAGCCCACGGGCCGCTGGAAGGTTTGATCACCCCCAGCTCCAGCATTTTCGCCACCTCACTCTGGATGCTGTCTTTCACTCGGTCAGATAGCTGGTAAGACTTGTTCTTCACCGGTGGGCTGTCCCCTGTGTCCACATCATGGGTACACAGATGTGTGATCCCAGGCGTGAGGGAGAACAACGAGGCGTACTGCCCCAGCACCTGGCGGCAGTCCCTCTGTTGCTCTGGGGTCAAGGATGGGGAAAGGATTACGCCCTCCACTGAGCCATCCTTTTCCTGGGCCGCTAGAAGGTCAGGAAGAGCTTCACTCTCTTCCTCTTCGCTCCCATCCGTCACCATAAGGAGAGCAAGCTCCAATCGCTCATGGTGCGGCTTCAGGCGGTTGACGTGGAGCACCCTATGGGGCTGTCGGGGGGGGTCTTTAAGTCAACTACGTATCTGGTCTGGCCTCGTCGCTCCACAATTTCGTACGGACCAGTCCACCGGTCCTGGAGGGCACAAAGCTCCCCAGGTTCCATGACCCACACCTTCTGTCCAGCGTCCAACTCTACCGTCCGAGCGTTGCGGTCATACCACTCCTTCATGACGGCCTGGCTAGCCTCTAGATTCTCTGAGGCTGCCTTCCACAGCTTGGCCATCTGGCTGCAGAATGCCAGCATGTAGCTGACAATATCACGGGGAAGCTTCTGCGAAGTCTTCTCCCACCCCTCCTTCACTAGGCTGAGGGGCCCCCTAACGGGATGGCCATAGAGCGATTCAAAAGGGCTGAACCCGACTCCCTTCTGTGGTACCTCCCGGTAGGAGAACAGCAGGCAAGGGAGGAGGACGTCCCATTTACGCCTCAAGCCCTCTGGCAGGCTCCGGATCATTCCTTTCAAGGTTTTGTTGAAGCGCTCTACAAGCCCGTTAGTCTGGGGGTGGTAAGGAGTGGAGAACCGGTAGGTCACTCCACACTCCTTCCACATGGCCTGCATATAGGCCGACATAAAATTAGTGCCCCTGTCCGACACCACGACCTTGGGGAATCCCACTCGGGTAAAAATCCCCAACAGGGCCCGCGCCACCACCGGTGCAGTGATGGTCCTCAGAGGAATAGCCTCTGGGTACCGAGGGGCGTGGTCCACCATTACCAGAATGAACCGGTGTCCCGCAGAGGTCGGAGGGTCCAATGGCCCAACAATGTCTATTCCGATCCGCTCAAAAGAGGTCCCGACCACCGGGAGCGGTTCCAAAGGGACCTTCAGTTTAGTCCCAGTCTTGCCACTCGCCTGGCAAGACTTACAGGTCTTGCAATAGGTGTCAGAGGCAACTCTCATCCTGGGCCAATAAAAATGTGGGACCAACCGCGCAAAGGTTTTGTCCTGGCCCAGGTGTCCGGCTAAAGGTATCTTTTGCGCTAACTCCAACAGGAAGGCCCGGTAGCATTGGGGGACCACTAAGGCCCTCGAAGATCAATGCACCGGCACCTTGGGCTCACTATAAAGAAGGCCATCCTCCCAATATACGTGATAGCTGCCCATCTCCTGACTGGCCACTTGGGCTTCGGCCTGCCGCCGCACGCCTTCAAGCGTGGGGCACGCCCTTTGTGCCTGACAAAATTCCTCCCGGGTAGGCCCTCCTTCCACGTGCCAGTTGGCAAGGGTCGGCAAGTCCCCCACGGGAACGACATCCACCTCCGCGGACTCCGGGGGCACCTCTGCGATTCTGTGTGGACAGCTTATGGCTGCCACGGAACTTCTGCCGATACCTCTCGGGGTTGAGACCAAATTTCTTTAGTAAGGCCTCTTTCATGGGGGCATACCTGACCTGATCCGCCTTGGCTAAATACAAAAGGGTGTCCCTGACATTGGGAGGTATGTAGCGATACAGGCCACCCCCCCCAGTTACTTTCAGGTACCCCATGGGCTGTCAAGGCCACCTCGTATGCCTCCAGCCACTTGGCAATATCATCCCCCACCGTGTAACTGGCAATTACTTCTTTGGGCAAATACAATTTTGACTCTTGGGGATCTTTTGGTACGCTGCCACCATTGTCCTTATTGGACGCATTCAACTGGAGAGCGCGCAGCTCCAACTCTTTCAGCTGAAGCTCGTGCGCCAGCTTCTTTTCTTCCATTGCCCATCTCTTGTTTTCTCTTTCTTGCTCTAATTTGGCTAGCTCCCACTTCAACTGTCTCTCCTCCCTCCTGTCCTCATACTCCTCTGGAGACGTGCTCCTCCTAGACCCTGTCCTACTGCTGGCCCAAGAACGTCTCCCTGGTGGCACATTTTCAGACACATCCACATTGAGCAGGTCTAGCTCCTCCTGCACGCTCTCCTCCTGAGGTGCATCCTGCGCCTCCTGTCCCCCCTCCCCTCTCCCCTCTGGGTGGGCCTCTACCCATGCCCTTAAGGCGGTACGGAGTTTCGGTCCTTTGGCCCTCCGCACCCCCGGCACCCCCATCCCCTGCCCGAATTCTCTCAGCTGCCTTACAGTATACCCCTCAAGGTCGGCTAACCGGAACTCCATCGTGACAGGTGGGGACCTAGATATCAAGGAGAAAAATACTAGGATACGGGTGACAGTGTCAGGCTAACTAGGATTCTACACCCTCAGTCTGGACAGTGGAATTCAATCAATGCAGTAATAAACAGTTGCAGAGCTTAAACACAATAGGTTCTAATTGCGGCGCCCTCCGTTTCACTGGAGGGTGCTGTATGGTCACAGGTCCTTATCCCACCGCTGCCACCAATGTAGGACCAGGGGTCACCAGGCGCTAAGGGGGTAACGTGACTCGAGCGGGTGGGCACCCGAAGGCTTAAGTGTAAAGCGACCATACAACACACACATCCCCTGAAGCAGGAAACGCACGCAATAACGGACACCACACAGTAAGTTCAATGGAAATCAGTCTGTTTTATCTAATCACGTTAGATTCAAACGCAGTTCATTAGAGTGCAATGGGCATTACTTGAATACATTAGTGTCAGATTCAAGAGCAGTTCATTATGGGTCACTTGGCAATACCTGAATGCATTAACAGCAAATTCAAAAGCAATTCCTCATGGTTCAATTGGCAATACCTGAATGCATTAACATCAGATTCAAAAGCAATTCCTTATGGTCGCATTGAACGGATGGTCCCCTTTGGCCAGGACCGGTCTTCACCCTTGATGTGGGTAGTACTCGGTAGTCTATGCAAGTGGGAGGGGTTGTCCCGCGCAGTGATGCCGGAGTCTCTGTCGGGCCCAAAGGGAAGCGGACGCCAGATGGTGCGGTGCCGCTCCCGAACGAAAGGGGGCGCACCGGATCCTACACGGGCCTCCCCGGGGAGCAGGGTGAGTCCCAGGCCTCAGCGCGGCCGTCCACCACCCTCCCCCGGAGGTTACCTTGATCACGGAGTCCTCGGGCGGCAGCAGGCACTCCGGGGCTCCCCAGGTCGGGCCAGACGTGGCCGGGGAGCTCCGCTGGAACTCCAGGGGGCTTCAGGGGCCCGCACCCGCAGTCGCCAATGGCAGTGCGGCCTGCGGGGGCGCGGCCCAGCCGACGAATCCTTCAACGGCGGGGGCGGCGTCGCGTAGTCCGGCCCCGTCTCCTGGGTGTGGAGGGCGGCTTCACGGCCTCCCCAGGCCTTCCGCGATCTCCCGCAACAGGCTGCAACGGCAGCGGCGGGGCCCCGGGCTTCTCCGCGGGCCCCGATTACAGTGGAGGCAGGCTTCTTGGCCCTGGGCCGCGGCGGTGAGTGCGCCTCTGGTCCCCACGCCAGGGGGGGGCATAAATGAAGGGGGGTGACAGGGATGTCGGCGCCCGGGTAGGACTGACTCGGGGGATCCCATGGCAGGTCGGGGAGCGCGGGGGTCACAGCGCTAGTACCTGGTTGATCCCCCAGCAGTCCAGCAGGGAGATTTGAGTAGTAAGTTCCAGCATTTAGTTTCAGCAGTAATCTCAGCAGTAATCTCAGCAGTACTTTCAGCAGTACTTTCAGCAGTACTTTCAGCCGAAGTTTCAGCAGTACTTGGTGGCGCAGTTGGCTCTGGCGCCCTTAGGGGTTCTGTTGCTTGGGGGGGGTTGAGTTGGTGACTAGTTCGCTCCTAGTCAAGCTTGGCAGATGGCTCCTGGGTTCCCCTCCCGCTGGGCTAGATCAGTGGGCTAGTACAGGATCCCTCACTCACTTAAAAGGCAGCACTTAAGCCCTGTCACTTTCAGAGGAATAGGTCCCTGTCTAGGCCCTACCGCCTAAAACTCCTGCGTGGGTTCCCCAGGTCTGCGTTACTCCAACTGACTAGAAAAAGTTCCCTCCCTCTCTTAAGTAGCCCTAGGTCAGGTGACCACTCTCTAAGGCGGCAAAAGTAAAACCCCACCTCCCTTCTAGAAGGTTCCAGCACATTCCAGGAGCTTCCCCACTCTAACTATAGGACAAAAAAGGCGGGCTGGTGTTGCAACATTGTTGTGGGGTTCCAGCCAGCTCCTGGCAGCTAGGGTGCTACTAGAAAGGCCACTCCGCAGTAGCAGGGGCCTGTGGCAGTCATCTTAGGGGAAGGGAGCACCTGCACCTTAACACTGATTGGCAATGAAAAGGTGCCCGGAGACCTGAGTCCAACACAAAAATTAGAGTGGAAAAAAATGAGGCACGGTCAAAAATACAGGGGGAGACCACCCTAGGGCTGACAGGTCTAACACTGCCATGGGCGATCAGGGAGTCTGACCTTGTGGGGGGATGAAGGGAAGCGGAGCTAACCCTGTGACAGCCCCAGCCGCGTCCCGGAAAAGCCCCGGGGCGATTGACGATCGAACGACCCTCAGACAGGTGTAGCCCCGGGGCCGCAAGGTGAGTTTGAAGTGTCGATGATCAATGTGTCCACACTAATTCTCGCAGCTAGCTGCATTCTTCATCGACGCGCAAGCCGAGTGATCCACCGCCAAGAGGAACAGGCAACTTTTTGAAAATGGTCGCCCACCTGTGGGCGCAGGAGAGGCGGGAGCAAGGCAACGGCGTCCGTCCACTACCCGCGCGGCGAGACGGCCCGGTCGCCCCGTTCATGGCTTCCCCTCTGAGAGTCAAACTGCACCGTTGGGAGAAAACATGTTACCAGGTGCACGGCCCAGGAGTCCCCCCTTAACCCACCCACCCGTTGGTGAGATAGGGGGGGATCCCGGAGCGACAGGAGCAGACAGCCCCGCAGCTGCTGGTCCCCCCCAGAGTAACCCGGGAGGGACCGTGCGAGTCTTCAAACCCCCTCGGCTCGGCCGCATGGGACTGGGTCGAACCGGGTACCTGGCAACAAGGGAGGGTTGCCCCACCTGCACGTCAGCCGTCCGTCTCCGGGTGGCTCGAGCCGTGCCGGCGGGCTGGCGATTAGTCCACCCCACCCTTCGCCAGGGTCGGACGCGCTGGTAGGGGAAGAGCCAGGCAGCTCCCCATCCCACTCGCCTCCCACCAAGAGGAGCCGGGGTCCCCTCACAGGCCCTCTGCCCCTTCTCTTCCAGTCCGCCCTGCCGCATGAGAAGAGCTGCTCCCCGGTCGCCCAGAACCCGGTCGGGCCGGGAGTCAGGCACCGGAGGGCCCAGCGGGTGGCAAGGCCGTTCGAGGGTGGGGCGGTACTAGCCCGGGGATGCACTGCCATTCGGTTTCCCCCTAATCGCGGGGGTCGTGCCGGGTGTGCTTGGGTTCCGTCTCGGGAGGGCCTACCGCTGTGCCCCTCCCAGAAGGGACAGGGGATGGTGGCCGCCCCCAGTCCCTCACGCGTCAGTCGGGTCCTCTTCGGGGGAAGAGGCCCGCCAAAGACCCGGTCCTCACCCAGGCACCCCATGCGGACGCGGACTGCTCCACCGGCCGTGTTGCGCCAGGGCAGGGCCAGGTCCTGTGCCTACGGTGTGTGTTTGCAGGAGGCGGGCCGAGGGCTTCGGGCTGGCACCGTCGGTCGCTCGGGCCACTCCGCCGTTATTGATCCTTCCGCAGGTTCACCTACGGAAACCTTGTTACGACTTTTACTTCCTCTAGATAGTCAAGTTTGATTGTCTTCTCGGCGTTGTGCCAGGGCCGTTGCCGACCCCGGCAGGGCCTGTCCGAGGACCTCACTAAACCATCCAATCGGTAGTAGCGATGGGCGGTGTGTGCAAAGGGCAGGGACTCAATCAACGCAGGCTTATGACCCACACTTACTGGGAATTTCTTGTTCATTGGAAATAATTGCAATCCCCAATCCCTATCACGAACTGCGTTCAGCTGGTTACCTGCACCTGTCGGCAAAGGGTAGACACATGCTGATCCGTTCAGTGTAGCACGCATGCAGCCCCGGCCATCTAAGGGCATCACAGCCCCGGCCATCTAAGGGCATCACAGCCCTGGCCGGAGCTCCTGAACTCAGCCAAGCAAGGGGCGGCTCTCTGGGCACAACGGAACCCCATCCCGGGCCTTTGGCAGAGCGGCAGGCCGGGGTTGGGGACCAGGGCCAGAGCACCCGACCGGGGACCCGGCAGGGCCCCTGGACCCAGCCGGGGCTCGCAGGCCCAGAGGTGCAGGGGAAGCCTCCCCGAGCCCGCCGGACACCATCCTGGGCACCCAGCCACGCAGCAGAGGCCAGAGCCCAGGGTAGGGAGGCCCTGGCCAGAGCTCCTGTACCCAGCCAAGCAAGGGCTGGAGGAGGACTGACCGGGACCCATGGAGCCCGTCCCGGGCACTTTTGCCATGTCATGGGCCGGAAGAGGGAGCCCCCGGATGGAGGGGAGGTGTTGTCCGGGCATAGCCCATCTGGTCCCCGGCAAAGAACCGCCAGCCCAGGAGGGGTGTTACGGCATACCCTGCCCCTACTAATCCAGAGGAAGGCTACCCCCCTTTCTGGAAACCTGTGCACACCACGAGATTCAGGGGACCCTGGGCGTGGATGCGCCCGACCTCCTGGAGCCCTGGCTGGGATCCGGGAGGCAAATGAGCCCCTATCAGGACTTCCAGGGCAGCACGGCCATCTGGTCGCCCATTGGAAAGCATTGCGTGCGACCAGATGGCCGAGGGGGAAAAGGTGCAACCAGATGGCCGGGACCGAAAGGACGCCCGCCCCGAGCAGAGCCTTTGCAGTAGGGCTCCCGCCTGCCCTTGCAGGGCTGGGGGGCTCTGCTTCCCGGGCAGCTCGGGGACCCTGGCTGGGCCTTAGGCACGGGGAGGACCACCGGAGCTCTCGGGCCAGGACGCCCGGGGAAGGACTGCCCTTGACCCATGGAGCCCATCCTGGGCACTTTCCACGTCGTGGACCGGAGGAGGGAGCCCCCGGACAGAGGAGAGGTGTTGTCTGGGCATAGCCCATCTGGTTCCTGGCAAAGAACCGCCCGCCTGGGAGGGGTGTTCAGGCATACCCTGCCCCTAATAATCCGGAGGAAAACTACCCTTCTTTCTGGGAACCCGTGCGCACCGCGAGACTCGGGGGGGGGGGGGGGGGGGGGGGAGGGGGCCCTGGGTGTGAACGTGCTCGACCTTCTGGAGCCCTAGCTGGGATCTGGGAGGCAAATGAGCCCTCATCGGGACTTCCAGGGCAGCCCGGCCATCTTGCCGCCCCATTGGAAAGCATTGCGTGCGACCAGATAGCCGAGGGGATAGGTGCGACCAGATGGCAGGGACGCCCATCAGCACACCCAAGCCTTCGTGAGAGGGCTCCCGCCTGCCCTTGCAGGGCTCTGGGACTGCACGTCCCAGGGGCTTGGAGACCCCAGCTGTGCCTCAGGCATGGGGAGGCCTGCAGGAGCTCTCAGGTCCCGGATGCCCGGGGGAGGACTGCCCAGGACCGATGGAGCCCGACCCGGGCACTTTGCCACCCGACAGCCCAGAGGAGGGAGCCCGGGATGCCGGGGAGGTGTGGTCCGGGCCCAGCCCATCCGGTCCCTGGCTGTAAACCGCCAGCCCGGGAGGGGTGTCCCGGCATACCTATTGCAGGGATTCTGCTTATGCGCAGAACTATGCTCAGGAACCCAGGCCCTCAGTGAATTGCGGTGTACCAAAAACTCACCTCAGAACCCCTATCCGGCCTGCATCAGTGTCCCATTCGTTATCCGAGGTTTAGCTCGGCGGTCCCAATGTATAGACAAACCAGAACAAGCGACTTAGTATATTTCTCAGGAATGGTGGGAATCAGAAACACCTTTTCGTAATTATTCTCGTACCAGTCCACAACAGAATAAACAGAGACACGGGAAAAGTTTAAAGAGTTTATTTTATAAACCTTGTGTCCTAATATGCAGCAGTTTGGCTAACATTAGCAGACAAACGATTAAAATCAAAACCATCAGCATAGTTACAATACCATAGAAAATGAAAGGAGCAATCATAATAAAATGACAGTGGCTCTAGGCCACCTTCCTTTCTCTAACACACTAATAGTATTATTAGACTAATAAAAGGTCTCTAGGCTTGAATTGGGAACCCCATACCGTACAGATCAGCTCAGAGAGTTCACATCACAGGATCAGCTATGCTCTGCTCCTAGGAACGCTCTTCTTCCGAATGTGTTGAAAACATGCAACACTGCAATATTAAAAGCATTCGACTTTCAGGTATTTGCAGCTGCGTGTGTGTTATGGCTAAACTAGTGGGCCGATCAACCTGAACTCAACAACATGCACCGTCTAGCGATCCAGACTGTTTCTGTTACACTGTGTACAGACCAACGTCGCTATTCACTGTTTAAGATGTTAACAACAGACAGTTCTCATGTGAAGCAAAGTCGAGTAAGCATTTCTCAATTCTAATAACATGTGACTACAGTGTCGTGTGCAAAAGCAGCAAAAGCGGCAAGATGGCTTTCTAACATCTAACGCGGTTATGCTAACTTAGCGTTGTACATAGGTAGATAACGATCATCACTACACCCCCCGTGATCGGACCACCAACCACTAGGGGCGCACTGGCAAGAACGCAGAGTTCAAGTTCGATAGAACGGAACAAAGGGCATGAACTATAAGTCCATATAAGGAAAGTGAAAAGTTCGAAAAGAAAAAAATCAATGGAAAAAGTTAAAACGCAGTTAAAAAAAAAAAAACATGTAGAAGACAAAAAATCGATGACGGACTGATTACGGAAAAGAAGTAAAAAAGTCAATCCATCAATGTATAGGCACAATAAGTTGCAACTGCTTCCAAGTGGAAATCATTGGAACGTTCCGCAAAATTATCTGCCATCCAGTTCAGGATGGGGAAAGAACAGACATGTTCCTCAACCACCGGAGCCTCCAGCACCTGGCGAGGACAACCGGGGTGCATCTCAAGGGAACTGTTCGTTAAGAAGTCAATCGCCGCCGCTCTGATGTCCCAATTTCCAAGAACTCCATGCGCTGCAGCACAGGCCATAATCCCGACACCAGAACAGTTCAACTCGTGAGCCACTAAGGGGCTCATAAGCCGATCATAATCCGGATCAGGAGACACCGGGTTTGACAGACACAAATCCAGAGCCCATTGGAACGGACAATCTAGGCAATGAAAGACTGGTGGTTACGAAGATGGTGCAGCCGGGACATGTTGTCGTGCCACGCAAGTTGTGCATCCATAGCGCAAGGCACAGAGCAACAACAGTATTCCAGCTACGAGGGCGAGAAGCAAAGGGAGACCTCCGAAGACACTGGAAAAAATAGAATGAAAAAAGGCCGGGATCACTCCAAAAATAATTTGAAAAGAGGTCACGAGGCCGGAGCCCACGATTTAAAAAAAATAAGCTACGCCACTTGTGGATGAGGCATTAAAGATAGTCTGTATCAAGGTCCCAAAATGAAGTGGGAGATCAGTATTCAAAAGCGCCTGCACCTCAGTGCGCGTGTTAGCTACGTGAAGGACAAATGTTTCCCGGGACGAAGTCAAAGTGACTTCTTTTGAGACAATAGAGCCTTTATTCTGCTCATCTTGTTGAACTCTGCTTTCAAGGTTGGAATTGAAGGCCATATGGATACATCCAGCCGGCCATGCGGGGGTGGGAAAAGGACGTTATTACAGCAAACTACCCTCTGTGATACAGTCACGATGTAGGGAATTCCCACTAACATCCCACAGCAAGCTTCATTATTTAATAGCAAATAACTACCGTTAGCAAGCAGCGTAAAAGATGGAGTAATAACTGGCACCGGAATCCCTTTCAGGACGCAAGCTAAATTAGGGGCATGCACATTACATGCACCATGCAATTGAATGTGCCTACACACAACCGAGTGATCCGGTGCAGAAGTGCACTCTTCACCTTTCAAGTAAACCTCCTTGCCGTCCCTCACACATCTGTATGTGAAAGGGAGCGACCAGACTTCATGCAGGAACGCAGTACCCAACTGTTCATATCTGCCTAGAGCATAATGTTTCATGCACAAACTAAACTTAAACAGGGGAAACGGTAACGTGATCAACCCATGTACTAGCCACACGGCAGAATTCAATTCAGCAACAGAGAAAGGCAAAGGTTCTCATTTTTCAATGTGAAGCAAAGAATATGTAACATCTTTCATTGACATAAATTGCTGTTTCGCAGTCAAATTAAAGGGAAGGAATAAAGATGAAGTATTCATGTAATCCCAAGGGACTTTCCCTGCCTTCAACGTTTGCAACGTCCATGCAAACTGCATAATGGAACGCAATTGATTTTGACCATGATACAATACAGACAAATCTTCCTGCACAATATCGACCACAGATGAAACAATATTATCTAAGGTATGGATTCTGGAAGACAGGGTGTTAATGCTATTATCTATTACAGCCAATACCTTTTCCATATTGGCTTGATCAATAGCACGCAATCTGGAAGCATCCTCAACTTGTGACAACTTCCAAACTTCGTTATAAACAGCATACACCCATCGTTTGGGCCTGCCGACTGCAGGACCCTTAACAAAATCATTCAAATCTATTTTGTCATTTATTCGCGCTAAATGGAGTTTAACAGACGCCAAAGTGGAATGTTGCAGCCAAGACTGGCATAACTTCCCTACTGAGTTGGTAGTTACAGTATGAGAAGATTCAAAACGGGGGTCCGCACGAACCTGTGTATACCCCTGCTTCAAATCCAGAAACCTATGTTGACAGGAGTCCGAACTCGTTTGCCACACCAACCACCCCTTCGGATTAAATTTAGAAATATTGAAGGACGTGTTGGAAACCTGTGTTTGCAACATATCAAGGGACAAATCCGTATGATTAGCCCAATTGGGGTAAGCACCCAGATCCGGCATGGAGGGAGAATTAAAGTTTTTAGACGTAGCCAATCCAAAACAGGTTGTCTGAGAAATCGAGGAATTTAAAAATAACATATGATTCGGGATGAGACAGGCACGATGCAATGCCTCTGTTCCCTGTACTTGCCATCGTTTGGAGCCCCAAACCGATTTAAGATCGATTATAGCTTTCCACAGATCATACCCGCCAATTGCCAACTCGTCCATAAAGGACTTGGAATACAATAATTTGGTGTGTGTCAGTCTAACCTTAGAAGCAGCCTCGGGCGCAACCTTAAAATAAAAGGAGGCCGGATGGACTACACTAAAATCAGAAAAATAAGTGAATTTTTCCACTAACTTGGCAGAGCTGCCCATCCTAGGGGCGGGGCAGTGTTCCCATTGTGTAAAATTTACAAAATTTCTAAACGTATTTGCTTTGTGTAGGAAATGCGTGCCATAATGTTGATAACAAAATTGTTCATCATAATTAGCAGCATCTAAATACAAATCCTCAGCATCAAATGCAGCATAATATTTCAAATCAGAAAACAGCGCTTCTATGGCCTGAACATCTCAATCATCCGAGTGAATGTTCTGCTTCACGACATCACCCATAGAAACACGAAATACATTTGGCACATTAATCACTTCAGTGGGGCCATGAATTTGAAATTTAACGGCATCCCAAGCGATACCATCACGTACAGGCCAGGCAGTAATGTTCACAAAAGTCTGGTCCCTCTTCATAATATGTGATGAGGAGTGAGGGGCCAAAGTTCCATTAATTAGTCGAATTGTAGACCGTTCATTCAGGTAGTGTCCATTGATAAGTCTAAAAAACACTACCACAAAGCCAATCGACATAAACAAAAAAACACAGATGAGCACCAGCCAAATGTAAGTCCAAGGGGGTATTAAAAAATGTCTTTTGAACCAAGCCACAAAAATTTAAACCTTGGAAAGGCAATGGAAGTCACTGATCGAGAATCAAAAGAGTCTTGTGAGAGGGCAACTGTGGTGGATTGTAAAACAGGCAAGGTAACATCCGCAGGATAAGCATACTCCATTTCTTCAAGCACGCCACTAGGTGTTTGTGGCAACAAGGGACCAGTAACGGCATGCATCTCGATGGCAACATCAGGCACTATGTCAGAAGCACGGGTCACAACAGAATTTCTCAGCATCGAAGGGCAGGAAACCGCCGGAGTCATACTAAGAAGAATCGGTCACTCGTTGTAGTTTGACATTGTCAATCGAAATGTACCTGTTATCTTTTCGACCAGGAAGTGGAGGTAAAATGACAGTTCTTGTACCCTGCACACCAAGCACTGGAACTGGTGCACGATAAGAGGGGCTGAACTCCTTGTTCTCCACCTTCTCACGGACCAGATCACCAACTGGAGGTAGCCAGCCGACTACCGGAACCTGAACTTCAGCTTCAGATGAGGAGGGTACGTGTTCCTTCACTAGACTGTTTCTGGCTTCTTGTAGAGTCTGCAATACAGCACAGTGTTCATCTACGTCAAAGGGTGCGGCTGACGCCGCCATGTCTAGACCATCAAGGTCTGGAACAAACATTCGAACACCAAAGAGCATCATGTATGGGGTCCGCCCACCCAGAGACCTTCTAGGGAGATTATTAAGTGCACGTTGTACGTCATACAAGTGGGCTAGCCAGTTCCGGCCAGTACCCAAAACTCTGGCTGTCAAAGATTGCTTTAAGTCACGGTTCATTCGCTCCACTACACTATTGCCCTCAGGCCGGTATGGAGACGAAAATTTGACCTGGACCCCCAAATTTCTCATGGCCTCTTTGTACGCCTTAGAGGCGAACGCCGGGCCCTGATCAGAATGAAAGGTACCACACGCAAAACTTCCAACAAAGACACGCAAATCCTTTATGACAGTGCGAGAATCAGCACTCCTTTGTGGCCATACCCACAGAAAACGTGTGCACGAATCCACTGCAACCAAGATGTATTTGAAAGCAGTATCAGAGGAAAAAGGACCGCAGTGATCTAAATAAACACAACCCAATGGTTTACTAGATATGTACAACTGAGTTTGTGGTGGGCGCGCCGCAGAAGAAGGTTTAATCTGCTGGGAAATGTCACAATTAAGAACATAAGCTCTGGCCTGTTTGTACAAACCGCACCACCAGTAACGTTGTTGTAGCAAAGATACATTAGCCGCAACGCCGGCATGCGCGGACGCCATGCCCTCGTGGGCTGCTAATATCAAAGAAGGTCTGCAGTCCGCGTTGGGAATCAATCTGTCACCAACGTCATTAATCCTCACTAATGGGACTTTATCAGGACTTAAGCGATAATGGTAACGAGCAGGGAAACCTTTCGGTGGCTTCGTACCCTGCTCTGTAGCAGCAATAGCTGCCAAGATGTCATCATCGATCTTACTTTTGCATCTTGTAACTGCTGCTACTAAGTATGTTGCCACTGCTGTTTTTGCCGCCTCGTCAGCTAAGCTGTTGCCGACAGCATGGACACCAACTCGTTGGTGACCAAGAGTGTGAATTACATTCACGAGAGGCAGACGGTCTTTAAGATCTGCCACTCGAACCCAAAGCAGTTTATGCTTAATAGTGCTACCTTTGGAATCATGATAGTCATTCTGAGACCAAAAATGTAGATTGTCGTTGCAAGATTGAACACAATAAAAGGACTCACTCACTATAAGAGTAGTGACTCGGGGACCAGCAAACTCCAGTGCAAGCACCAGAGCACGAAGCTCCGCCAACTGAGCGGTACAATCACCCAATGACTGCGTGTGCACGGCATCGGACAGGAATTCACCATTTACGAAAGTACCGACCACAATTGCGCAAGCCGCTGAATAGGCGTGCTTTGATCCAGTCGCGGGTTGCGCAGACCCGTCAGTGTATATGACACAATGGTAATCCTCGAGCGGGCGCAGGGACAGAGGAGCCGGATGAACAAATTCATACTGCAAAAACTCCTGAGTCTAAAGTGCCGCGTCAAAGATAAAAGTGACGTCCGGCGAGGTCAAGGAAGTGGCCCATTGTATCCACCTTGGATGCAAAGCTTTAGAATTTGGTACACTCGCTTTCGTCACTGCCTCTAGGGCAGGATAGGGTGTGACCACCAACATGCGTTTCCCTTGCGACAGCGCTCGTTCTTTCAGAATCGCCATCTGCACTGCTGTCAGAACCTTCTCGACAGCGGAAAAACGCAGTTCAGCTGAAGGGTACAAGTGAGATTTGTAAGCAATGGGGACGGTGTCGCCCTCATTGAACGTTAAGTATGTGAAACCAACTGCACCGGGCACTATTCTTATGACCAGGTTAGTGTGGTTATCACGTGTCAGTAAGTACTTAGAAGCAAGAAGATCAGCTTGCAATAGCTGCAATATAGCTGAATGCTCAGGCAGCCAACAAGATTTGGAAAAAGTAGGTTGTACCAAGGCGTAAAGCGGCTTGATACGCTGGGCATATTCCGGGATGTAAGTTCGACCGAAATTCAGAAAACCCAGCAGGGATTGTAATTTCTTCAGTGAAGTAGGAGCACGGAGGCATGCGCACTTCTCTAGAAAGTGCGGAGCCAATCCTCGACCTTCATTGTTGAGTTCGTACCCCAAGAACAACACTGTATATTCTGCTATGTGCGACTTCGCAAAATTGAATTTATAACCGAAGTCTGCAAACAAGACAATAATGCGATCAACGCGTCGAAGATGCGGGTCCAACTCGTCATCCGTGAGATAAATGTCATCCACGTACGAGTATGCATCTGGGTCTATACCCTCTAAGAGGGAGACCACGCGAGCGGTAAAGACTCCCGGACTGTTCTTATAGCCCATTGGTAATCTTTTGAATTGTTTTTGTTTGCCACCAGAGGTGAACGCCGTCCACTCACTACTAAGAGAGGACAGGTTATGGCTGTAAAAGCCATTGGAAATGTCAAGTGTGGTTTTAAACCTTTTTCTCACGAGACTATCGGCGAGAGCCGAACTGTGGGTGTTCTGTACTGCACAGGTCCGGCAATCAGAGTTAAGGTGCCGGTAATCCAAAACTAGGCGGTACGACCCGTCATGCTTCGTCACAGTAAATAAGGGATTATTCATAGGTGACACACGTTTCGATTACTCCCTGATATTCCAATTGTTCAAGCATCGATGCTACGTGAGACCTAGCTTCACGACGCATGGGGTATTGGGGTTGTGGTTGGGGCGTAGTCCGCAACGGAATTACATGGCCGGGGGACAATTTATCCCAGCCAACCTGAGTCCGATATAACGCAGGCGCTTGCACCTGAGCCCATTCCCCGGCATACTTATCAGCTAGGACCTTAGGCACTGTGTGCGCAAAGGACGGGAGGATTACCTCCTCCCCTCTAGGAGCAGCTAAAACGAAAGCCGGGGGCCAATCTGCCTCCGCCAACAGAATATCATAGGTAGTGGTCAGATTATCCCAAAAAAAACCTTGAATTGTGCGTTGTATGTCACCTTCAATGTGTATGACTATATTATACAGTCTATCAGGGGGAGACACTCGAGTGTCAGCAGTTTCAATATTCACAAATATATCAGTTGCTGTCGCCACCAGATATGGACGCAGTGCTTGTCGCACTACTGTAACTTCCGCCGCGCTGTCTAGCAGCGTTAGCGCCCATGTCAGGTTCAGAAGCTGCGTCCGTACCATCTGAGGCATACCTCGCTGTCAGTGCAGCAACCTTTTTCTTCTGAAACGGGGGTCTTTGACGTGCAGAGTCTTCTTGCTTGCCCTTGCCGTCAGTCTGTCGGGGCTGCTCACGTGGGTGTGGTGCACCCCGACTTTTGCCACCGCCTCCGCCACCGGACTGTGAAGACGATGTTTCCTGTGAAGAACGAGGAGAACGTTGGTCAGAAACCTGAAATCGATCAGGTGACTTAATAGTAGCACGATCACGCAGATCATAAGTACGCTCACTACTTGACTGAACAGGAGAGGCAGGACGTGACCCCTGTTTCTGTTGCAGCTTTTCCTGCTTTTTCGCCCTCCAACTTTGTTTTGGAAAATTAGGGCGATCGTCCTTACCAGACGAGTTTGCCTTCGTCTGCTGAATCAAATCAGGATTCTTCACAGTTGGTTTAACACCTAAGGCGCTACGACCAACTTGTCTGTAGGCGTTCGCGATAATTTTCGCGAATTCCCTCGGCTTGTCGTCTTCGTTCACGGTCTCTAATTTATCAAGCACCTGGAATTGCATAGCATCTCCTTTGAGGTTGCCAATGATCATGGTAGCAACCACATCGAACACATCGAACACACCGACAAGCCGCATTCCCAATTCAATAGCAGCCTCCGCACCATGATTCTCTTGAACACGTTTAATTACGGAGGGCAGTACCGACAGAGACGGAGTGCCAAAGCACTTCGAGTATGTCGCCGCAAAGACCTTACCCCAGTTTTCACAATCTGCCATATCTGGGACTAAGTCTTTAGGCAAAGCAATGATAAGGATCCTGTGCTTCTCCACAGGAGATGTACGCGGATAAACCGCTTCTATTTGATCAAATTTCTCAGCAAGCCAATAAGGGAAATCATCCCTATTTTGGGGTCACTTGCCCACTACCGAATTGACCATAACAGGACTAATAACCACCGCATGGTGGTCCGTCGGTTGTCCCGCAACAGCAGTAGCGACCACCTGCACGTTGCGCGACACGTACTGCACTAGAGCCCTATGTACTGTAATAAGGGCAGTGTGCAGTACACGCAACTGATCCACCGTTACCTGCAGGTAGCGGGGATGAGGCGTATATCCGGCTAACACCGGCCATGTGGTCCCTGGGATTGACAAAGGGCCCATTCTCGCCAGAGTAACCGCATGGGGAAGGGCGCCATTAAACCAAATGTTATGCTGCCAGGCAGAAATAGGAATTTCTTGAGTCCTATATGGCGTATAGTTGGCTGGTAGTACCGTGGGAGTATAACTGTGGTAAGTATCATCGTCCTCACTTATGGCCGGCAAAGTAACCCAAGAGTAGAACAACTCAAACGGGAACAACGCATCGCCACTTACTACAAAAATCACAGCCATTCCATCGTCTGACACCCCATAGTTCGCCAGATGACGTTTCAGAGGTGCCCGGCTATGAGCCGCAATCTCGACCGCCATTAGGACACTAACAGTAAATCTACAATATATCAGTAGCACCAGGGTTCCGATTAAATAACCTTTTTAATGATCAAGCTTGAAGGAACCTATTTAGTCGAAACACAGGTAGGTTAAACCGTCACTCCCGTTATCCGGAAACCAGAGTGAGGGTGTTGTGGACTAACACAAGCACTACTAAGGCGTCTCAAATCAATAGACCAAACGTTAGGTGCGCCATGTTGCAGGGATTCTGCTTATGCGCAGAACTATGCGCAGGAACCCAGGCCCTCAGTGAATTGCGTGTGTACCAGAAACTCACCTCAGAACCCAGAACCCCTATCCGGCCAGCATCAGTGTCCCATTCGTTATCCGAGGTTTAGCCCGGCGGTCCCAATGTATAGACAACCCAGAACAAACGACTTAGTATATTTCTCAGGAATGGTGGGAATCAGAAACACCTTTTCGTAATTATTCTCGTACCAGTCCACAACAGAATAAACAGAGACACGGGAAAAGTTTAAAGAGTTTATTTTATAAACCTCGTGTCCTAATATGCAGCAGTTTGGCTAACAGTAGCAGACAAACGATTAAAATCAAAACCATCAGCATAGTTACAATACCATAGAAGATGAAAGGAGCAATCATAATAAAATGACAGTGGCTCTAGGCCACCTTCCTTTCTCTAACACACTAATAGTATTATTAGACTAATAAAAGGTCTCTAGGCTTGAATGGGGAACCCCATACCATATAGATCAGCTCAGAGAGTTCACATCACAGGATCAGCTATGCTCTGCTCCTAGGAACGCTCTTCTTCCGAATGTGTTGAAAACATGCAACACTGCAATATTAAAAGCATTCGACTTTCAGGTATTTGCAGCTGCGTGTGTGTTATGGCTAAACTAGTGGGCCGATCAACCTGCACTCAACAACATGCACCGTCTAGCGATCCAGACTGTTTCTGTTACACTGGGTATAGACCAAGGTCGCTATTCACTGTTTAAGATGTTAACAACAGACAGTTCTCATGTGAAGCAAAGTCGAGTAAGCATTTCTCAATTCTAATAACATGTGACTACAGTGTCGTGTGCAAAAGCAGCAAAAGCGGCAAGATGGCTTTCTAACATCTAACGCGGTTATGCTAACTTAGCGTTGTACATAGGTAGATAACGATCATCACTACATACCCTGCCCTTAGTAATCCGGAGGAAGGCTACCCCTCTTTCTGGCAACCCGTGCGCACCACGAGGCTCAGGGGATCCTAGGCGTGGATGCGCCCGGCCTCCTGGAGTCCTGGCTGGGATTGGAGAGGCGAATGAGCCCTCATCGGGACTTCCAGGGTAGCCCGGCCATCTGATCACCACAGTGGAAAGCATTGAGTGCGACCAGATGGCTGAGGGGATAGGTGCGACCAGATGGCCAGGACCGAAGGGACGCCCATCTTCCTGCCCCGTGCCTTCGCTGGAGGGCTCCTGCCTGCCCTTTGGAGGGCTCTGAGGCTCTGCTTCCCGGGGGCTCCCAGACCCCGGCTGGGCCTCAGGCACAGGGAGGCCCGTAGGCGCTCTCGGGGCCCGGACGCCCGGGGGAGGACTGCCCGGGGACCGATGGAGCCCGTCCCAGGCACTTTGCCTGCTCCGCGGGCTGGTGGAGGTTGCCCTGGGCACAGGCCAAGCCCATCTGTTCCCCGGCTGAGAACAGTTAGCCCAGGAGGGGTGTTCTGGCATACCCTGCCCCTGCTAATGCAGAGGAAAGCTACCCCTCTTTCTGGGAACCCGTGCGCACCGCGAGACTCAGGCGACCCTGGGCGCGAATGTGCCCGACCTGCTGGAGCCCTCGTTGGGATCGGGGAGGCAAATGAGCCCCCATCGGGACTTCCGGGGAAGCCCGGCCATCTGGTCGCCCCATTGGAAAGCATTGCGTGAGACCAGATGGCCGAGGGGAAAGGTGCGACCAGATCGCCGGGACAGAAAGGACTCCCATCTGCCTGCCCGAGCCTTCGCGGTTGGGCTCGGGGGCTCCGCGTCCCGGGGGCGCTCAGGGACCCCGGCTGGGCCTCAGGCATGTGGAGGACTGCCGGAGCTCTCGGGCCGGACGCCCTGGGGAGGACTGCCCATGACCCATGGAGCCAGTCCCAGACACTTTGCCACGCTGTGGGCGGGAGGAGAGAGCCCCCAGACAGAGGGGAGGTGTTGTCCGGGCATAGCCCATCTGGTCCCCGGCAAAGAACCGCCAGCCCGGGAGGGGTGTTCTGGCATACCCTGCCCCTACTAACTCAGAGGAAAGCTACCCCTCTTTCTGGGAACCCGTGCGCACTGCAAGACTCAGGGGACCCTAGGTCCGGACGCGCCCGACCTCCTGGAGCCCTGGCTGGGATCCGGGAGGCAAATGAGCCCCCATCGGGACTTCCAGGGCAGCCCGGCCATCTGGTCGCCCCATTGGAAATTATTGCGTGCGACCAGACGGCCGAGGGGGAAAAGGTGCAACCAGATGGCTGGGAACGAAAGGACGCCCATATGCCAGCCTCGAGCCAAACCATAGCAGTAGGGCTCCCGCCTGCCCTTGCCGGGGTCCGTGGCTCTGCACTAGGGACCCTAGTCCCGGGCAGATGGACACTTGGCAGGCCGCAGGATGGGGGCTCCCACACCCCAAGGCCCTGACCGAAACCCAGGCCCCGGGGCCGGTCCCTGCTTCTCAACCCAGCCAGGCCGGGGAGATCGGGGAGCCTGCCCAGGCACGAGGGACCCCTGTCCCGGGCCGACGGACCCTCTGGATGT
Organism: Triturus cristatus; assembly: GCF_964204655.1. Taxonomy (NCBI): domain Eukaryota; kingdom Metazoa; phylum Chordata; class Amphibia; order Caudata; family Salamandridae; genus Triturus; species Triturus cristatus. The sequence goes on along the minus strand of NC_140590.1, from coordinate 694,615,771 downwards.
GCGCTCATTTTCCACACGTTTTTTCCATAATTCCGCGTAGAGGCATTACGCCAATTCTGCCCATCCCTAGTACTCACCAACATTTGCACAGGGACCACAAAGTACGGTCTGTGGTGTGACCGTGGGCCGCACTGATGCCAGCAGGGTGGTCGTAGGAGGTCTGGGTGGGTCAGGAATTGTGTAAAGAGGTCTAAAAGCATGTCAAATAAATGGGCAAACATTTATTTGCAGTTTAATAAATACTTGTCTTAGTGCTCAGAAGCTAGTGCTGCTGTTCAGCGGGGGGGCGCATGTAAAGGTCAAGAGGGCCGTACTTTGAGTATCATTGCCCTAAGGCAGAGGTCTTCAAACCTTTTTACTCTGTGCTCTCCCTAAGCAAAATGTTTTGAGGTCAGGCCCCCCTCCAAAACTTTATGGCTAGGTTTGGGGGAGCGGGAGGGACATGGCTGCGTGCAGGTAGCGGGGCTTCTGAGATGATTTCAGGTATACTTTTTCTATAGCTTATGAACTGCACTAAATACGAGACTTATAAAACAGCAAATGCATCAAACAAAAATAGATATTATCCCAAACAAACTGCTCCCCATAATTTTGGTGTTGAGCCCCTAACACTCTTTGACCCCAATGCAACTACACCTGCACTAATGATAACTGCAGTCCTGAGTTGCTGCTATCTCTTCTGCATCTTTTACCTCTTCCCCACCATGACGAATCATTACCTCGGTCCTAATACTTGAAAGGAAAATAAGCTCTGATGCCCTCTTTTTAAAGGTAGACCATCATAACTGTGTTGCAGTGGGCCCTTCAAATCCCCGGGCCCCAGTCCTGCTGCATCTGCTTCCTTAATGATAACCAGCAGTGGCCACTTACACACATGACCGCAGTATCAGCGTCACTAATGAATGTCCCTTTAAAAAAAACACTTATATTGTCCCCTTCTTTGGGGTATCTCTCTGAAGAAGCTGTCTCTAGCCATTTGTAAACATAAAAATGAGTCCCCATACAGTGCTCCCTATTCTAGGCGTTCTCTTTGACTATCTATGAATCTTGCTCCTTTCTTCTGTCTCCTAGACCATTACTGTGAGGCCCCAGGGATCGAGAGGAATCGGGCTCTGGATCTGAATGCAACCCTGTTGGCCTTCTACCTGCCACCCCATGCACTCAGCTTTCACAAACAAACTGCCCCTGAATGGTTAATACTGACTTTGAGGTGCCTCTGCCTGAAATCGAAGGGTGTGGTAGTATAGAAAGTTACCTGCCATTAATTGATTGAGTCACTTAAAGCCAGGCCACTGGAATTGGGAGTTTCCTCAGCAGCAGTGTTTTCCACATAATTATCAGTTTACTGCATTTGCTACATAATCTGCAGATAAATAATATCTTCATTCTAGCTCGAACGGAACAAAAGTTACTTAAAGCGCGACAAAGTGTTCCGGAGCAGTGGAAGGCCTTTTGCAAAGATTGACTGGTAATCTTGTAGTTGCTTACTAATGTATTTGGGTGTTAAACTAGTACTAATGAGGTGAAATCCCTGACAGCGTTACCTTGAGTTAGAAAGACAAAATAATGAAGTAACGCTAACCACAAAATGTGGCACGTTGTGCCGCATAATTTACCTTTTCTTTTTGCATAATTTAGGCATAATGTGGTCCTCTTCTGCTGAATAATTCCAGTGGCTCTGCTTAAAGCTTCATGGTGGCAAAGATTTATTCTTTTTGAGATGTAATGTAAGGGTGTTATCAGCTGAGATCTGGAAAAGTGGAGACACTTAAAAAAAAAGATGCATTAGATACAGTTTGATTACTTATTACTAAAAAGTATATTTTGTAAGAACTTGTTTTATCTCAATCACTGCATCATTTTACAGCAGCCTAGTTTAGAGTATGTAAATACTGTTTTAAAATAATGACTTGCATATTTACAGTGCTTTCTGCCTCAGGCTGGAATCTCATAGCACTATAAACAGGGCCATTGGAATTATGTGGCAGGAGAGGGCCAAATTATGCAGCATGGTTGACAAAATTTTGCAGCAAGCAAAGACAAATTATGCTACATAATGCTGCATAATTTGTAATCGCATTACTGCATTAGTTTGCAATTTTTACATTTGTTAACACTGTCCTAGCCTTTATTGTCCCTCATAAGTAGCACATTAACACCCACATATATCAATAAGCAACAGAAAGGTGACCAGTCAACCTTTAGAAAGGGCCTTCCACTGCGAGGCAACGTGTTGCTGCATTTTTAGTAACTTTTGAACCGTTTGGGCTGGAAACAAGTTTTTTTTTAAATCTGCAAATTACGCAGCAGATGATGTATTATGTGGCATATGCGGGAAATCCATAAATATGCGCTGTGAGTGCAGGGTGAGCGTGAAAGTGAAGGGTGAGAATAAGGAGTGAGTTGTCTGAATGCAGGGTGCATTCCCAGACACTTGAAGTAAATCAGCATGTTATGACTGTGGCATAGGGTTTCACATATAAGTTAAACTATTGCTATTATGGCATTAATCAGGGATCGAGGGTGAAAGAAATAAATAATCTGCTAATTCTGCAACAAATTTCCAGTTTTATGATTTGGATTGTCAGCTCAATATTTTGATGTCGCAGACGGTACATAAATAGTCAGTCACCTAAAGCCGTATTTTCAGCACTTATCTGTGCGTACTTCGAGCAGAAAATATTAATAGAAAGCACTTTTAATTGTGTTTTAGGGCGGCCTGAATGATTCAAGACTGATAATTAAAGGGAACAAAGACAGAAAGGTCACATTACAAATGAATACATACTTTTTTATTTATAACCCTATTTAGTGTCAAGACAAGGTCTTTGCAGGGTCCTTTGGTCGCAGCAGAGGCAAGTGATCCCAACTTGGCGTTTGAATCCAGTAGCGCTGGAGGACCCTGTGTTTCATGCGGAGCTCAAGGAAGCTGTGGAGCGTTACTTTGTGGGTAACGCGGGGACGGCAACGAGCAGAGCCCATGAATGGGATGCCCTTAAGGCGGTGGTGCGAGGGATCTGCATCTCGGCCGTGGCCGGGACGCGCAAGGTACTATCACAGGATATTGACAGAGCTGAGGCACGATTGCGCCAGGCGGAACTCATTGGTCATACAGATGTAGATGCCCAGGGAGAGGTTTTGGCTGCACGGGAGGAGGTGGCCTCACAGGTGGAGCGGCTTCGCTGCTATGACTATAAGGAATATATAGTTCGTGCGCACGCCGAACGGGATAAGGTAGGGTCGCTACTGGCCTGGTTGGCTAACCCGGCTGTTAGGGGAACCCCAATAGTGTCACTGGCCACTCCAACAGGGGACTTGGTATACTCGCAAAGGGAGATTAATGACCAATTCCTGGCTTATTACTCTCTGCTGTATCAGAGCAGGATGCGGGACCTGCCTGCTGGGCTAGACGCTTACTTAGAGGCTGCTGAGTTGCCACAATTGGATCCGGAACGGGGTTCAGCCCTGGGGGCGGAGATCTCTATAGGAGAAATTAGAGCGGCAGTTAAACACATGGCTTGGAATAAGACCCCAGGGGCAGATGGCCTCCCAGTGGAGTTCTATGCCACATACTTGGATATTTTAGCCCCACATCTGCAGGAGATGTATAAGGAGGCGTGGACCGCGGGTAAGCTGCCGTGTACTTTGCGGGAGGCGATCATAGTACCGTTGCTGAAGAAGGATGGGGTCCCATCCTCCAGGTCGGCGTACCGGCCACTCTCCATGCTCTCGGTGGATTATAAGATTCTTAGTAAGATCTTGGCCACGCGCCTTATGGGTCATATGAGTGCATTGGTGCATCCGGATCAATCGGGTTTCATTCCCAAGAGGAATACCGCAGCGTGCATCCGAAGGTTAGTGCGGATCATGGGGGACCGGGAGGAGGGCGCATCGGAGGCCGTGGTACTGTCGGTAGATATCGAAAAGGCATTCGATAGTGTGCAGTGGCCATATTTGTTTCGAGTGCTGAAGGGGTTTGGCCTGGGAGACCACTTTGTGCGCTGGACCAGATTGTTATATTGTTCTGCCGCAGCTAGGGTCCGCACGGGACGTACCATTTCAGCGGCTTGTCGGGTGGAGAGAGGCACTCATCAGGGCTGTTCGTTGTCCCCCCTTTTGTTTGCCCTGGCGATTGAGCCCCTAGCGGCGCATGCTCGCCAGGGACACGCGTATGAGGGGGTTCCGTTGCGTGGAGAGCTGCATCATATCTCCCTATATGCGGATGACTTCTTGTTGTATCTAGCGGATGCGTGGGATTCCTTGTGGGGTGCTCGAAACCTGCTCCAGGAGTTTGGCTTCTTCTCGGGGCTGCAGGTTAACTGGGCTAAGACTTGCCTGTTTCCGCTATCCTCTGGGGCCCAGGCGCCGGCGGCGCTTGACGACCTCCGTTGGGAACCTGCCTGCCTGCCGTATCTGGGCGTCCGCATATTTCATACTCCTGCTGATCTCTTTGAGGGCAATGTGGGTGGCGCGCTTCGGGGGCTTAAGGGGAATATGTCATTCTGGCGCACCCTCCCGCTGTTGGTGGCCGGCCGAGTGGCGCTGCTGAAAATGGTAGCGCTGCCACGCTTGCTTTACTTCTTTCGCACCTTGCCGATATGGATTCCGGCTTCTTTTTTTAAGGCGCTCCGAGCCCTGACGACTGGGTTCATTTGGGGGTCGGGCAGACGTCGGGTGGCGTTCGCCACTTTGATGCGACCGCGGGTAGAGGGGGGGCTGGCAGCTCCAGATTTTGAATGGTATTATTTGGCTGCACAGCTGCAATGGCTCACGCAGGCGGTGGCACGCGAGTTCAGAGGCCCGGATGGCCCGCAAGGTCGGATTATCCCTAGGCATGTGTTGTCATTTATTGTGTTGCAGCAAAAACTCCGGTTAGACCAGCTCGCACGCTTCGGCTCTGTTGGATCCGTAGTCAGAAACTAACAGGCTTCGTGGTTCCATATGCGCCGGAGATTCCTTTGGGCATGTGTACGGCACTCCCGCATGGCGGAGACTGGGCGGCATTGGCGGACTGGGAGGACTGCGGGGCCCATATGCTCGGGGACCTCTACAGAGACGGGGTTTTGTTGCCATTCCAGGAATTGCAAAGGGATTTCGCCCTGCCGCGCGGGGATTATCTTCTTCACTCTGCCTTGGTGTCCGGGATTCAGAAACATTGGAAGATGGGGTTGTCGGAACCCCCCACGTCCTTGGGATGTCAGTATGTCGTTATGGCGGGGGGCACCTTTAAGGCCATTACCTGTCTCTATGGGCGGATGTCCACGGAGGGGCTCGCGCCCCTGGCTGCCCTGCGGGAGAAATGGGAGGGGGACCTTGGCAGGCCTATACCAGAGACGGTGTGGTCACAGCTGTTGCGGCGCGCCTGGAAGGGCACACGTAATGCTCGGTTTCAACTGGTCCAATTTTACACTCTCCATAGAGCCTACTTAACACCGGTGAAGATCTGGCGGTTTTTTGGAGGCTCTCCACCAATGTGTCCTCGGTGCAATGCGGAGGGGGCTGACTTTGGAAACATGTTCTGGTCCTGTCCAGGTTTGGGCTCGTATTGGGCGGAAGTGGTGGCGTGTTTGAATCAAGTGACTGAGCGGGACCTGGAGGTGGACATGGGAACTTGCCTGCTACTCTGGTTTCCGCACACCCCCCGCACAAAAATTACGAGCAAATTTTATGATCTGGGGCTGATAATGGCAAAAAGGGAACTTACCCTGCATTGGAAGGCTAGGGCAGGACCGAGCATTAGGAGGTGGAAGGCGAGTTTCCTGGTATGGGCAGGGAATGAAGGGACGCTTCGTCTACAACTGGCCAGGCGTACCTCTAATGACCAGGCGTTGGACGCTGCTAGGGTGTGGGGAGCCTTGGTGGAGGGGCTTCGTTGCCCAGGGGAGCAGGTTGGGGAAGATGGGGATCCTGCACGCATGGCCTGGTCTATAGGGAATGAGGAGGGTATCACTGGGACTGCCGGGGAGTCTACTCAGGGTGAAGCCACTTGAATATTTTCCGCAAGAACGTGGCATCTGTACAGTTTTTTAAGAGGTGGCGAGTGGTCGGGCCGTGGGAGTGGTATGTACCTGCGCGACGGCGCGCGGCTTTTGGTCCTTTTGAGAGCGTCACTGGGGCGCCTCCCATACCTTGGGTTAGGCTCCTCTAATTCTTGGAGTACTATGTGTATTGTGGAGAGGGGGTCTGCTACGGGCACACTGACAAGGGGGGTGTGGGGGTAGAGAGGGAGCTGGGTTGGGGTGTTAGGGAAGAGAATGCTACGGATCTAATTTATATTGTAATGCCATAAGCTGCCAAGCGCTCTTGCACGATGCTATTGTAAGTAATGCTGATCTGATGAAGCAACGGTTTGAGGGAAAAATTAATAAATTCTTTCCAAAAAAAAAAAAGACAAGGTCTTTGCAGGCTCTTTAAACAACACATGGATGGCATTTTTCAATTGGCAACCCTACTTTATATTCCTTTTCATGAAATGCATTTTCACACTACAGCAGTAATTGTGAAACACAAATGTAAGGAATAGGCAGAGTGGGGGCCCAGGGGGTACTGGAACCAGAAAAAAACCTAAGCCTCCGTAACCAGTTTACAAAGGTATGTAAATATGCAAATAGTCTTTAAAGATCTGTGAAAATCTCGGGCGTGCCGGAGATAAGACTCCAGACACTGCCCAGCCAAGCCCACAGCAGCACACCCACTGACCTCCGGCCCCACGTAAATGAAGACAGCCTGGAAATATAGCAAATAAACATTGCCGCACTTCCAGGCCATCTTCATTTACATGTACTTTCAGAGGAATCTGCGCCCCCCTGGGAACCCATCCACGCCCCCACCAGGGGGCGCGCCCCACAGTTTGAAGACCTCTTCCCTAAGGGAATCTCAAGCTAACAATGCACAGAACCTTGCCAGTATAAGCGGAAAGGCACTTTAGAACTCAAAGTCCCATTATGGGAATGTAGGAGGCAACACTCCCTGAAGTAAAATTGGGTGGTCAGATGTCCAGTATAATTTGCCAGACAGTGCACACAGAGATGTGTGCAGGCATTAGAAGAGTTTGATTTATTGATTGATCAATTGATTGATTTGCAGTCTTATATAGCGCAAACTAGACCCCGAGGTGTATCGAAGCATTCTTTTGAACTTAACAGAGCAGTTACTTATTTGCAATGGGGTATTAGCTAACAATAAATATTGAAAGTCCAGATTGATTGAGAGGCATGCATTATCAGTAAGCAGATTCATAAACAGACAATCAGTTCAGGAGATATTGTTGTAGGATTAGGGTTTCCCATTCCTTTTTGAAGGAAATGTGCGAGGAGGTTGTCCTGATAAGTTCGATAGCATTCTTTTTTTGAAGGTTGGTGTTCTCTGATGCATTAAGTGGGACATCTGAGGGAACGGGAGCCACTTGAAATGGTTAGCTTATTTATGAGATATTTTGGTGAGCCTTCATGTAGGGTTTTGTGGGCAATGCAGGCCAATTTAAAGGTAATCATTGCCTCAATGGGGAGCTAGTTGAGTGTGGTGAGGATAGGTGCGATGTGCTCCAAACACCTTGTGCCCAAGACCAGTTGATAAGCAGAGTTGAGGGCTGCCTTCAAGGGAGCAAGATGAATTCTAGGAATGCCCATAAGCAGTGAGTTGCTGTAGTCCAGTTTAGAGAGGACCATCAATTAAATTACCATTTTGAAGTCATCAGTGGGGATTAGTGGTTTAATCCCTTTGAGAAGCATGAGTTGAAATTGGGCTATCTTTGCTGTAGCATTATTTTGAGCATGAAAATTTAGACTGGTGTCAAGTGCAAAGCTTAGAGATTTAGCCGTGTCTGTACGTAGAGAGGTGGAGCACAAGAAGATTAGAGGAGGTTTTCCAGGACATGGTTGGTTGCAATGTGGTGGAGAGAAGAGGAACTCTGTCTTCTTGGAGTTGAATTTCAGATGGTGAAGCGACATCCATGATTGGCGATCCGCAAGAGTTTTTGAGGGGTACATAAGATCAGTGGGGTTGAAACTGTTAGAGTTGGGTGCCATCCTCGTAAAGATAAAAAAAGGTTGTTTCATTCTCCAGGAGGGAGCAGGGGTTCCATGTAAAGACTGACTAGAGTTGGAGATAGAATTTAGCCTTGTGGTACTCCTTGGTGCAGGGGTAGGGAGTTTGAGAGTTTGCGATCTAGACCTGATGTCAGTGATTGGATAGGTAAGATTCGAACCAGTTTAGAATGGTGCCCCTAATACCCGTTTGATCTTCTAGGTTTCTTAGAAGGAATAAGTGATTGACTTTGTCAAATGCTGAGGATACGTCTAATAGAACTAGAAAGCAGGAGTCTCCATTGTCCATTATGCAGAGAGCGTCATTGCTTATTTTTAGCATAGCAGTCTTTGTGCAGTAGCCAGGCCTGAAGCCACATTGGTGGTCATCAAGGAGGTTGTTTACTTGATGTAGATGTTAAGCTGGTGAGCCACACAGCTTTCCAGTAGTTTATCTAGGAAAGTAATATTGGAGATATGACGTATGTTGCTAAAGTTAAAGGGCCCGCATCAGGTTTCTTAAGAAGAGGAGTGATCTGACCTGCTTTGAGGCAGTTGGTACTACTCATTCGCTAAATGAGGAATTAATCATTTGGGTGAGTCAAAGAGATTAGAGATGAGGCTAGGTTTTTAATGATTCTTACCGGGAAGATATCTGCAAAATGAGGGAAGGGCTTGATGTCTGATATTGTGACTTCTAGTGCAAGTTCAGATAGCGGTTCGAAGTTAGACAATGTATCTTTGGATTTGCATGTAAATGCTTCAGAAGGAGGCTGGAGCAGAACTTTTGGGATGGATAGTTCAATATTGTCAATCTTGCTTGAGAGGAATGTGGAGAGATTGCTGCAGGTTTCTTTGTTGTTAGCAAGATTGAGTAGAGGTCGGGGAGAGGTAATCTCCTTGACAATGTCAAAACGTTTTTAAGGTTTCTTTTTGGCCAGTGAGAAATTTTCTCCTAAACAATTCCAATTTGGCCTTAAGGATATGTTGTTTATACTCACTGTGCTTACTTCTAAGCATTTCAAGGGATTCCTTTGAGGGGCTTTGTCACCGGAGGCGTTCAATGGATCTAAGCATCCTTCGCTCCGCTAAGAGCTGTTTGGCGAACCATTGTGCTGAGGAGGAGTTACAAAGTTTTTTGAGTTTGGGTGGGCAAGGTTGTTAGCTACTTCAGTCAAGCTTGCCCTGTAGTTCTCCACTGGGGGTGTTGTGTCAGTGTTTGTTTGTATTTGCAAGAGTTTTGATGTAATTTTGGAACATAACATGGATTCATTGATGATGTTAAAGTTTTTCATCGAAGTTCTAGATTCCTTTTGTTGGCTGCCAGAAGAGGATTTAAGTGCAAAGAAAAGGGGCTTGAGAAGTGGACAGACCAGTCCACAGGTAATGGAGAAAGGCATTTAATGAGATCTTGCCTACAGTGTTTCTCAAAGTGGGAGTTGTGAGCTGATTTTTAGTGGGTCTTGAAAGTCTAATAAATAAAGATGTATTTAAACTCAGTATTTAATTTGCCAGATTTGCTGTGCTTCAAAGACAGGTCGCATGTCAGGCTGTTTCTGAGAAATTGCTGGGTGTTTTTTACCACATTGGTGTTTTCAAACTCCTCTCACTTTGCAGTTGGAGAAAGAAAAGTAAAGTGAATTATGTGGCAATCTTGCTGGGGCGCAGAGTGTGTGAATGAAAAGGCTGTAGGATGTCATTTTTTGTTACACAATACAAAATGTAACTACCTGTAAATGAGCTGTATGCATTCAGCAGTTAGGAAAGCAAAAATGAAGCACCTCTTTTGTAATTCCGAAATGTGATGGAAGCAAAGATTATAACAGGATCAGAACAAATCAAGACACTTCACTTGGTGATGCACAAATGATAAATATTAACTGGAACCCCATTTCCACACATTATAATTTGTGTGCAATATAGTTTTATCAGTTAAAACTGTATGTCTGTGCAAATATACTGGCCATTTCAATAGAAAATGTGCTGGCTGTAAATGATAGTGCGCTGCCACACAATCCTTTAGTTGCATTTAAAAATTGTCCGCTTCATGGCCGTTAAAGCTACGCGGGTCACAATAGTTTGTTCAAAAAAGTTTGTTGTTCTAAAAAGTATGGGAATCACTGCTCTAGTGCTTATGATGAGTTCTGGGATGGACCCTTTTATGTATGTGGAGGAGGAGGAAAATGTATGAGATCTTTGTCGCTCAGGAAAAGAGATAATTGTGAGACTGCCGAGTCAGATGGATCACCTCGGTGTAAGTTGAAATCTCAGAGGAAGCTGTTATGGGAATTGTTGGTCAGTCTAATGGCAATGAATTTGATTAGGTGTTCAACAATTGAGAGGATGCACCCAAGTTTTGTGACTCTTCAGAGGGAATGGAGGAATGGTGAAATCCAACACATTCTCAATCCCTCTCTAGGAATTTAATGTAACGTTTTCCATCAAATGGTGCGTATTAAATCGCATTGGCCCACTGCCATTTTACCATAGTTTTAGAGTTTGTTGTGTATCGTCTGTTTTTTTAACTGGGGTCTATCTCTTGGTCCATCTCGGTCTCGGTATTTTTCTTTCATTCCTCCCTGTTGCCACAGTCTTTCTACCTTTTCTAATCTGCTTTTCTCTCCCATGTCCTCTCCCCCTCACTTTAGCCTTCCCTCGCTATCGCCTCTTCCTTATTCTGCCTCCCCCCCTCTTCTTGTCTCCTGCTCCCTCGTCTATTTCTTTCCTTCCCTCGTCCAGCTACCATCAGTGTTTCCCTTTCATCCCTCTGCAAATCGCACTGCCTGTCTCCCTCATCCCTTGTCCTCCTCTCTCCCTCATTGTTTTACTTTCTACCTACATTTTCACTATATTTTCCACTCCCCTTCTCTACAAAGCTCATCTTTCTCTGTCCTTGACCTGTTCCTCCTCCTGCAGCCTATCCTCTTCCCATAATTTCCATGTTTTTCCTGCTCTAGCATTTACTAAATACCTTGCAGCCACTCCATCACCTCTTAGAGGGTGGAAAGGACACATTTTACAGATATGAAACTCACATGAACTGTGTCAGTTGTCACTTGTGCACTAATTCATAGACTTTGCTAGACTTGTGTTGGCGCTTGACATCTGGGGCTGAGAAGGAAGCGACCTCACGGGCGCACTGCACCTGTTGCATATAACATGACTCTTTTACATACCAGCCAGCGCAGGAAGAACAAAACAACCCTGGAGACGAGACCTAACGGGCGGAAGAAGCACGGACCTTGTGGGGTAGCGATCAACAAAGAATACAGAACACACGTGTCTGATCATACTGGCACCTGCAAGTAGAATGGTGGTGCCCTGAAGAATGCAGCAGCAAGCTATATAGGGACACTTTGAGCCAACACGGCGGTGCTTATGGGGAACAGCCCAGCCAGGGCTCAGGATAATCTAACTGGGAGCTCCCGTTAAGATGGCCAGCCGGTCAGGTCTCGCACCACTGGTGGGTAGGTTCGGGCTGTGGTGCCCCCGAAAAATTGATGACATCACGAAGTTGAGGTGACTAATGGTGTGAATTAGTAACCTCCGGATAGCATAGATAGACAGGATGGTGGGCAGCGCATTTTGGCCTTGGGTTATTTCTGCTGGGCTGGAGATATAGTTAGTCTGGCGTGGGCAAGAACTTGTTTTCAGCAGGAGGCCCGTCCCAATGTTATGACAGAAAAAGTTTCTTGGTGTACATCATTGATGGGAAGGAAAGGGCAGCAGGAGGGCCCGTGAGTTGCTCACCCAGCTGGGGGGTGGGGGTTGGTTACCACTGACAGGGAGGCACAACCGACCCTAGAGGGAGGGTGGCTAAGCCCTCCCCAGTAGGTGTCAGACAGCAGCAACAGGGTGCGTGAGCGCACCAAGGAAAAGGCTAGTGAGTGACCAGGAAGTTTGGGTTCAAATGGCCCAATGAAGAAAGAGGGGCATGGTCACAAGCACAGCCTAAAAGGCAAGCAGGACACGCAGTCCCAGCTTTGTCGCCGGAGGAAATTGATCCCACCCACTCACACCAGAGAAGGTGGGTGTCGCAGCCACAGTGTAATGAGGGGGCGGGGAGTCACTAGGTTTAACAAGAAAGATTCTTCACATAGGGACATAAAAGGGCAATTGTCCGAACATGGTCCGTGGGATGCCTTATGGCAGGAATACTTGCGGACAGACAAAAGGGTAAGAAATGCTATGATTACTTACCGGTAATACCCATTACTCTTAGTCCTACTCGTCCTCGACCCAGTCATCACTAATGAGGTACTCCACTTGACAGGAAATGCTTTTAGGCTCCACCCACCCTCCTGCCAGGGGCTATAAGTACATAGCCAACAGAAGGCACATCCTGACATACCAAGCAACAAAGGCCTGAACAGGGAGGGTGTGTGGGAAGCATGACTGGGTCGAGGACGAGTAGGACTAATAGTAATGGGGATTACCGGTAAGTAATCATTGCATTACCTCTATGTCCCTCGTCCTCGACCCAGTCATCACTAATGAGGCATACCAAAGCAACCCCACAAGCAGACCTTTGGCAAACCACACAGAGAACATAGACCAAACACAAAAGTGAAGTGCAGCAAGTGAAAAAACTTTATAAACACACAGAATCGGTGTGGGACAACCCCCACAGCACGCAACACACCACAACCAAAATTGGTCCGGTCAGACCGAGCACAATTCAGACGATAGTGCCTCACAAAAGTAGAATCAGAAGCCCAAGTCCCAGCCCGACAGATCTCATCAAGGGAAACCCCATGAAAAGCAGCCCAGGAAGCAGAAGCACCCCTAGTGGAACGGGCATGAACCCCAGAAGGGCAAGGCAAACCAGAGCCCTGATATGCCAGAGAAATAACAGCCTTGATCCAGCGACCCAGAGTAAGACGGGAGGCAGCCTTACCTCGACCAGCCAGAACAAAGGTCACAAAGAGAGAGTCGGAAGAACGAAACCCCACAGAGCGGGCAACATAAATAGACAACGCACGCTTCACATCCAGAGAGTGAAGCAACAACTCAGCAGGCGAGGAAGGAGAAGGACAGAAAGAAGGAAGAATCAACTCCTGAGCGCAATGAAAACGAGAACGAATCTTTGGAACAAACCCAGGATCCAAAGAAAGGACTACCGCGTCATCCAAGAAACGTAAAAAGGGAGGAGAACAACGCAAGGCAGTGAGCTCACCCAACCGCCGAGCAGAAGTAACAGCAACCAGAAAAGCCACCTTAAAAGAGAGGAACTTGAGGTCAACAGACTCCAAGGGCTCAAAGGGTGAGGACTGCAGAGCACCCAGGACTAAAGAAAGATCTGAAGGAGGAACCGGAAAAGGAGCAGAAGGAGAGAACAGAGAGAAACTCCGGAACAACCTGGAAACCAACAACCCATCCGAAGACTGGAGCGAAGCCGGATCCCGGAAAGCCCGAACAGCAGCCCAGTAGACAAGGCATACTTCTTCTGAAACTCATCCAGAAAAAACTGAAGGATAGAAGTGATAGGGCAAGAGACCGGAGACAGACCAAGCCCAGAACACCAGGAGGAGAAAGAAGCCCAATGTTTTGAGTAGGAGGACAAAGTGGACTTCCTACAGGAGCCCTGCATCACAGTGATGAGGTGGTCAGGCAAACCCCGGACCCCAAGAGACACACGTTCAACCTCCAAACCACCAGGGTGAGAGGGACCAGGAGGGAGGGAGAGGGCGACCTCAGGGGAGATGGGTAGCGGGGTAGAATCCAAGGAGGACCCACCGCCAGACTCAACAACAGGAACCAGGACCTCCGAGGCCAGTGAGGCAAGATGGCCACCACCCGGGCACCCACCTGCTGGACCTTCAGCAAGAAGGCCGGAATCAGGGGAAAGGGGGGGAAGGCGTACAGCAACCAAGGGGGCCACCGGAGAGACAACGCCTCCACCCCCCAAGCACCCAACTCAGGAGTCCTGGAACAAAAGAGGGGAAGCTGCGCATCTGTCCTGGAGGCAAACCAGTCCAGCTTGGGAGTTCCGAACCTCCGACAGACCATCCTGAAAATCCTGGGGGAGAGACACCGGGTCAGAGAAGACGGAAACCTGCGCCTCAAGGCATCTGCCACCACATTTTCCACACGCCTGATATGCTGAGCAGCGATGGCCAGAAGATGACACTCCGCCCAACCCGCAATTGCACAGGTCACCAGATTCAATGAAGGACTGAGAGTACTGCCCTGGTGGTTGATGTAAGTCACAGTTACTGAGTTGTCAGAACGCACCAGGACATTGCACCCCAGCAGACGATCCTGGAAGCAATGAAGAGCACGGTCCACCGCAGACAGCTCCGTCCAATTGGAGGACCGGCCAGACTCCGACCGGAGCCAACGAGCCTGAACAGCCCACTGACCCAGAGTCGCCCCCCCCAACCAAACGCACTGGCATCCGTTGTCAACACCAACGGAGGTGGCAGGCGGATCCACATCCCCCTGGAGAGAATGAAGGAATCCAGACACCACTGGAGAGTGGGCACAACTTCCAGAGACACTGGCACAGAGATAGCATCGTCCCGAACCGGAAAGGGCACCCAACGTTGAAGATGCCACAGCAGAGGCCAAAGATGAACCCTGGCCCAGGGCACGGTGAAGACAGTTGCAGCCATATGACCCTGAACCTCGAGCCACTGAAGGAGGGGAGCCGCAGCCTGTGACAACAACCTCCGCAACAGGAACTGAAGGCGCAGAAGCTGGGAATCCGGAAGGAACACCTTGCCCAGGACTGAATCGAAGACGGCCCCAATGAAAGACCTCAGAGTGGCAGGAATCAGCTGGCATTTCGGAAAGTTCACGAGAAGCCCATACTGCTCTAGCGTACAAATGGTCAAGGACAGGTGCTGAGACAGGATCGCAGGGGAAGGAGCCTGTAGCAGCCAATCGTCCAAGTAAGGAAGCACCCAGGAGGTGAAGATGGGCCACCAAGGGAGCCACCACCTTAGTGAACACGCGGGGAGCAGACCGGAGACCAAACAGAAGGACACAGAGCTGCCATTGATGACCCTCCAGGCAGAAGCGCAGGAACCGCTGATCCTCCAGAGCTACAGGCACATGAAGATAAGCGTCTTGGAGATCCAGTGTAGCCAACACCCAGCCGGCCTGAATCAAAGGTATCACCCATTGCAAGGTCTCCATTTTGAAAGGGATCTTCCGGACAGACTCCGGAGATTGATGACAATCTGAAAACCCCCTGTGACCTTCGGAACAAGAAAAACAACTGAATAGGTCCCCAGACCCCACTCCAACCAGGGAACAGGGACAATCGCCTTCGTCAAGAGTAAAGAGTGAACACCGTCGATCAAAGATTGACGTCGAGACAGGTCCAAGGGCGACGGAGTCCGCACCACACCCAAGGGAGGAGGAAGGGACAGAAACTCGATCCGATACCCCCGGACCAAGATATCCAGCACCCACTGATCGGAGGTCGTCGGACGCCAAGCAGGAAGGAACAACCGCAGCCTCTCACCAATCTCTGGAGGAACACCAGCGTGACCAACCCCGGGGCGGCATAGTCAGGAACGCGGCGCACCCTGTCCAACATCTCGGGCGGGGCTTCTTCTGAAATTTCCAGGGTAAACCCCTACCAGCACCTTCCGGGCCCTTAAAGGAGGACTGCTGAAACGGGAAGGCTGACGAAAAGTCTTGGCATGAGAGAATGAAAAATCCTTACGAGAAGGCTGGCGACGGAGGGAAAAGGAATGCTTCCGCTCTTTGAACACCTTGTGAAGCTTATCCTCAAGAGCGTCCCCAAAGAGATGAGGGCCAGTAAAGGGCAACCGCAAAGCCATGGACCTCTGCGCGGCGTCCGTATTCCAACCCTTCAGCAACAAGTTCCGCCGAGCGGCAATAGAGGAACCACAGGACAAGGCAGAAGAGCGCACAGAATCGAAGGCAATGTCCGAGAGGAATTCAGCTTGACGTTCCATGGATTCCAGCAAGTCCGGGCAACTGCCCACCTCCTGCATCGTGGAAAATAAAGTCTTAAAGTCAGTCAACCGTGATTGAGAGACATAAGCCCCATAGACACCAGAACGGATAGCAAGGTGAGAGCCAGCATAAGACTTCCTCAATGCAGAGTCAATCTTCTTATCCACACCATCACACAGAATATTATCATCCACCATAGAAGGACGACCAACCAAACTTGCGACAATGGAATCCACATGCACCGACTCAGGAAACGATTCCTCCATGTAATGCAAAGGATACAGCTTGGATATAAAGCGCGGCATCATGACGTGATCCAGATCCTTCGATTCTCTCAAGAGGACATCCATCACAAAGGGATGGATAGGAAGAGAAGTAGTAACAGGCTTCCGAAATTGTGGCAGAACAGCATCCGAGGAAGTACTGGCCACAGCATCATCAGAAAACCCCATGTTCTCATGTACATGAGAAAGAAGGTCCGGCAACAACTCCCTGGAAACATATTTGCCTTTCAGATCCACCGCTCCCAAGGAAGAGGCATCAGAAGAAGCTGAGGAAGAAATGTCCGAATAGAGACCAACACCCCCTGCAGAACGACCCCCAAGAGACTTCTTGGAGGACTTCAGATCAGACAAAGTCTCCAAAATCAGGCGCTTCAATCTGCCGTCATCCAACGTGGCCCACTTCACCGCAGGGGCAGAATCCCCGCTGTCAGCAGGAAGAGGAAACAGGAGACATATGCTTTCGCTTCTTGTGATGTTTCCCCATCATGAACACCAAACACAGGACCCAGCGCACACAACCAACATAGGCAGGAACAGACCAGAATGAGACCCCCCCCCCCCTACTTTTAAACAAAAACAAGCCGGAAACTGCCCTCAATCAACCGGCATGGAAAAACAGCGGAGCACAAACCAAAAGCGAGGCGGGAGGGGGCGTGGCCAATCCCCAAACTACAAAACTCCACCCATCACGGCCGCCGAAGGCCGAAAACTTGTCAAGACTTCAGCGTGAAGGCCACGGAGCACCACGGAGCAGCGGCACAAAGGGAAGCAGAACGGAGCACTCGGAACCCAACCCGAGTGCTCCCAAAGACCCGCTGCACACAGAGCGCCCGCACCCCACCTCGGGTGCTCCACAAACGCCGCACTTGAGCGGCCCGAAAAGCAGCACATCGGAGCACTCGGAGCACAACCAGAGTGCACCGAGAAAAGACTCGCTGCACACGGAGCGCCCGGACCCCACCCCGGGTGCTCCGCAAAGTCCGCATCTGAGCGGCACAACATAGAAGCAGACCGGAGCACTTAGAGCACAATCTGAGTGCCCCGAAAAGACGCGCTGCACAGGGAGCGTCCGGATCTCAACCCGGACGCTCCACAGAAAACGCCAAACGCAGGACTCCTCAGGCAGCCCAAGGCAGGTTGAAAAGAGGACTCCAATACCCAAACCAGCTGCAGTGGTCGACAGGCGGGACCACAGCGCAAGGGATGCGCAGCAGGGAAGGACTCACCCGACAGCAGGACACCAGAAAACCAGCGCAGCCCAGCAGAACCAGTAACCGGGAACCCGAAGGAGTCCAGGAAGCCAAGCAGCCCGACTCAAGTAGCTCCCACGAAGGTCCATGAGCACCCCCAGAGCCCAGCAGAGGAGGAAACTACAGAACAACACGAAGTAGGTAAGTGCCCAGCACTAACCCAAGCGTCCCAGTCAGGTCCACCGACAGGAAACAAAACAGGATGTGCTTTCTGTTGGATATGTACTTATAGCCACTGGCAGGAGGGTGGGTGGAGCCTAAAAGCGTTTCCTGTTTTGTTTCTTGTGAAGTGGAATACCTCATTAGTGATGACTGGGTCGAGGACAAGGGACGTAGAGGTAATGGTCAGTGTTGGGTGGCCACGACACTTGCAGCCTTGCCATGGCCATGGGGCCACGAACGCCAGATATTTCGTAGCAAGTTGAAGCCTCGAAGCTGCAATCCGCTGTACCAAGTAAGTGACAGAAGTAGAGCTGTCGCGGAAAAGCTTGGAACAGCCACCAGGCGCATGGAGAGGAACATTAAATGACCCCAGGAAGTGCACTCAAGAGCCTGGGGTGTTCTGGGAGCAGATAGGGGAATAAGCAGTCTTTATCAAGTCATAGCATCCACTTTCTACATAGAACGCCTTGTCTGATAACTATGAACAGTTGCGATTGTAATTAGTGCTTGTGAAAAGAGCACTTTAGATTACCCTTTCCATTTTTAAAATCAGGGGTGTTTTCCACAGAGAAATGACAAAGAGAGGTGAGCAAATTGCTATTTTTTGAAAGTAAAGAAAATGTGCAGTGTGTTTTCCCCTAATTTTTTTTCTCATAAAAAAAGATAATGGTATGATGCTAGTTTGTGTGGTTCATGCTGTTGATTTTTAAGTAGAGACACCACAACAACACCTTCCCTCAAGCCACAGGAGACACTGTGTTAAATGATGGCAGTGTAATCGGTTGAGACTAAAGGACTCATCTTATTTTCTCCCCCGCCTTTGGCTCAGCGAAATGGGCACCCACCTCTAAAAGTGGTGGAGAGACCGTATCCCCTCTTGATTTGTGCCCTGACCTCACTGTTTACTGATAGATTTGCATATATGTTATTTGTATAGTTTTAGTTTGAAATGTGTTGGTTTGCTATGTTGGATTTTGTTTCATTGTCCTGTCAGTGTTTACGTTTTTTGAATCTGATGTTCCTCCCACTTTTCTGTAATCCATCATCTAATTTTTCAGGCCCAATGTGTCCATTCCGGCATCTGATCGGTGAAAAGACTGTGGTTTGCAAACACTGGTTACGTGGGCTGTGCAAGAAGGGCGACCAATGTGAATTTTTACACGAGTACAACATGGCCAAAATGCCGGAGTGCTACTTCTACTGCAAGTTCGGTAGGTGGACTAGATGTGACAAGTGTCTCGGAGTTCTGGAACATGGGTGGGCTCTGTTACATAAACTTTACTGCCTGCCTTGACAGACTGTGATGTTTACCACCAAGCAGAAGTATCAGGTGGAACAGGATTATAACTCAAAATCCAACTCCGCCTACCCGAGAAGTGAAAAGGTCCATATTCCCATTAACCCAAGTCATCTGTCATCAGCTGAGGCGAGACACATGTATTTCATCCTTCCCTGCCCACTCAGGCAATAGGGTTCTGGAATCCGCTCCTATGGGATGTGCAGGACGCCCTGGAAACTCTGTTATCTGTGGCCTCTTGTGGAGATCTGCCAATGACCCAAAAACATCGGAATTAGAGCAGAGGAATCTGGTCCAATTATCATCATGTGTTCAGCCGGTACAAAGAATCCACCTTTGCATCACTGCACCCTGCTCCACCGCGCTATACAGATGAGATGGTAGGCTGCCACTGGGCTGCAGCCTTGGTTACCACATGGCAGTAGTGTACCTTCTTTAGGCACATTGATGATGCTGAATATTTTATTTAACTCTGACGTTACCACTCAATCGCACTACACAATGGAAGCTCATAATTAACGCTTAAAGGGATACAGAAAGGTTGACGGAAAAGGGAAACCAGGATGGATGTGTGCGTGAAAGGATGGGTGGGTGGATGGATGGATGGATGGGTGAGTGGGTTAAAGGATTATTGAATCGAAGAATGGGTGGGTAAAAGGGTAGATGGGTGAGTGGGTGAAAGGGTGGGTGAATGAATGGATGGGTGGGTAAAAGGATGCATGGATGGTTAAGTGAAAGTATGGATGGGTAACATGATGGCTGGATGGGTGGGCAAAGAAAGTGTGAGTGGAAGGATAAGTGGATGGGTGAGTGGGTGAAAGGGTGGGTGGGTGAAAACGATGGATGACTGGGTGAAAATATGGGTGGGAGAGAGGATGGGTAGATGGGTGGATGAAAGGATGTCAGAGTAAATTAAATCTGAGATGATGAAAGGATGGATGGGTGAATGGATGACAAAGTAAATGGAAATCAGAGGATGGATGATGTGTGAACGGATGGAAGAGTAAATAGAAATCTGAGAGGATGGAAGGCATAGTACATGGAAATATGAGAGGATGGACGGATGATCGATAAATGGATAGAAATATGGTCAATTGATGGCTGAAAGCCTTTATTAATGGATGGGTAGGTCAAATGATGGATTTATGGCTGGGTGGAATTAAGGATAGATGAATGCATAGATGATGGATGTGTGAATGGATGGATGGATGGAATGGCCAATGGATCGTTGGAATGATGAAAGTTTGAATGATGATTGACAGAATAAATGGATGACAGAATATAAAGGTGAAATAGTGGACTCGGCGTGTGGATGGAAGCGTGAAACGATGAATGGATAGATAGTTGGCCGAAAGAGACTAGGAAGCTCTTCTAGGGAGGGTTATGCTCACTAGCTTAGCTTGGTTGGTGCAAACAGAGCTTTAGTTCAAAGTGGGGGGTATTTTAATTTTCTGGGTACTTCCTTTATTGCACCATGTAATTGTCCTTTAGTGCCAGCCAAACCTTTCAATTCTATTAGACACTAAAAAACTTTAAAAGAAAGATAAGTGGACAATATATTTATTATTTCCAGTTAAATAAACGCACCTATTATAGCCTCTTCACACTTTTTCGAGTTTACAGTGGAGTTTTACATCACACAAGACATTTAAGGTGTGTTTCCATTAGTAACACATAACATGGGTTATAACTTGTTACAGTTTTCTAACACAATACATAAAATTGTGTGTTAACACTCACACACAGCTTAGAGTATGCATCCTCATTGCTTTAAGATAGATCACTCACTGGCCTCCTAGTCTCGCATACCTTCTGCAGGACATTGCCTCACCTGATTTGTACCTTGCAGGTGAATGCAGCAACAAGGAGTGCCCATTCCTGCACATTGACCCCTCATCCAAGATCAAAGACTGTCCATGGTACGACAGAGGCTTCTGCAAACACGGTAAGGTCTTCTTTTCAAAGGTGTCCCAGTTTTGTTATTGGGAAGCTATTTCTAGTTTTTTTTTGTTGCACCTTTTCCTTGGATTTAAAATTATTTTATAACTGATCTATTTCTCTTAAGTTTACATTTAAATAACTTGTTAAGTGTGTTAATAATTAGAAAATAATGGTTATTTAGGTGTGTTTAGGTTAGGACAATTAGGCGGCGATTGACAGAACTGTCAATTGCTGCCTAATTGTGCACTGATATCCATTTTAATACTGCTAAAGATACGTGGCTTTTAAAATTACATAAATGCATTTCCTATGTGCATGTTTCTCTCCTGTGTTTTTCCTTTTCAGAAACTAAGCAAAATAGAATTAATTTCCAGGTTGCTGTAGAAGCTCATTATAAAATGTAATAATTTGTGTTCCTGGAAGGAAGCTGCATCTGGGATATGTGGTCTGCAAGTAACTATTTCGAGGCTGCTGCCCAGGCCACAACTATAGTTCAGTCATTGCTTAAACAGCTTATTGTATTTTATTTTCTTCAATAGTGCAATGCCATTTCACTTGTTTGTGTGCCTAAGTGTGTTCCATTATTAATCATTATGTAGGTATTTTCAAATGTTTCTTCCTTCATGTAATACAATTTCTTCAATGTTGATAGGTTCTTGTCATGTTACTTTATTAGTACAGCCCTATGATCTCACTTCACACCATATTGAGTGTGTGGGTTTTCACCGTTTGAAGCCTATAAATGTGCCCTTTCTGGGATGGCTGCCAGACTATTTGTTTATTATCTTGAAGGCAAACTCTATGTTGGTCTGTGTTGATTTATACTTGGAGACTTTTCTTGTTTTTCGAATTGTGCAGATTCTATACTAGTCTGTCTATTTTATTTATACTTAGAATTTTAGTCTCTTTCCACAGAGGCAGACTTCATGCTGGTTCTCTTGTTGATTTATGTGTAGACTCTTTTTGACTCTTGAACTGAGCAGTTTTATGCGAGTCCTTTGCTAAACTATATTTTGGTTCTGCCCATTTACTTGCTCTGCAGCTTTACCTTTTGTTATGACTTCTCACAATTGGCGTTATTTACATGCATTTTGATGCTGGTTTGAATCTCGCTAAGTACTTTTTGCCTTCTGTAATGTCTCTTAAAATTGAATAAAACTTTATGATTTTTGACTTTGAATTTGTCCTGTGCAGGTTTTCTTCAATGGCAAACGGTCACCGTCTTTTGAGAGTCATATAGTCAGATACTGCATCTTACCCCTTTTAATTTATTAGTTAAACGTGTTGACAGAACACCAACCACTAATGGATATCGTTTGAGTCAATGAATTGGGTGAAAATAATGATAGTGGCATTCCCACAATGCAGCATGCCATCTGGCTTAAAAGAGCTCTAAATACCCCATCAACAAGGGAAGAAACCTCAATCATTTGAGTGCTAGAACCTGCTCATCTATATGGGATATTCAATGCCGCGCACTTCTAGTCTGGTCCGAAAGCTCATGGGGTTTTTGCTGAGAAACGGGGGCCCCTGTCCCCGATGCAGAGGCTCATCCCGAAAAATCCATGCTAGACCCATCATGTAATAAAAATATTATGGACATCAATTATTCTTGGCAGCTGCTGTGGATTGGAAAGCGCCTCCAACACACCAGTGATGTTTAGGGCTGTCAAACACAAGTGAAGAGCATTTCAGCCTGACACGGCTCCTCCATGCATTTCAGCAATTCCTTGGGGAGAAAATAAAACATGGAAGTTCTGCCATGTCATCCTAGATAGCCAAATCTTCTGTCACCTATGTCAGTGGTACACGTATACGCTCAAACTACTGGTCAGTATATGGGAATCTCGTTACAGATTTCTCCATAAGCGGGTGATTTTCTTCTTGTAAGATTTTCTGTCCAGGGCCAGAATGGGATCGGTGGTTGGTGCAGGTTGAAGGTCACTATCGGTGAAGCAGGAGAAGAGGTGGGCAGACAGGGCATCTGTTTTTGTGCCGTCACCTTCCACCTTTAAATGAGGACAATGACTAATAAGGTTTTTAAGATGGGAAGACTTTATAAATGATGCTGTGGTGTGATTTAATGTTGAACAGCCTCTCTGTTAAATTGCAAAGATAATACATTATTGCTTCATGGAATTACAGTGAAATGTTTTGACCAGCAAATGGCTCCAGGACGTCAAAAGCAAATAAATGTAAAAACAAAATGTCGAAATGTTTGTACCTTAAGCTATGAAAAATCGAAATCTGCTGGTAATGTTGTTACCACCAACTAGTTTTACCACCAGAGATTTTGTGCAGGACTGTAAATGAGCATGCAAGATTGGCCCAGAACTGTATCCAAAGTGTAATGGGAGTTTGGAGCAGAACTGACCCCATGTAAATCTGCATAGCCTATTATTGCAATCCTAAATCAGGGAATTAAGTGAGGAGGTTAAGGCCATGACTCAATCCAGCAAAGATCAAAACTAGCATGGGCAAGGTCATTAATTTGGGATTTTGTATGTTGAAAGGATGCCCGGACTTCTTAGTAATGCCCCAAAAGAAGTAGCACAGGGGTAGCCGTCATGTATGCTTATTTGGCAAATGCTTTGTTGCTCTACATGCAGCAGGTATTCGCTCCCTCACTCCATCTCTCTCTGTGTAAGCATTCACTACTCTCCTATATCCCTTCTGGATGCAAAGGGATGCTTACACTGCTGCTGGGGACTTGAGCCATCCAGGCCAACAGCCATTTCATAGAACTTTGCAAGTCATTTTCTGGGCTGCTAGCTCCTCATGTTATGAAGGCGTATGAGGAAGCACTTCTGAAGGGAATGTTTCACCAATGAGTAGATAGGTATGCGTTTGTTTTGCTGCTGATGAAAACTGGTAAATCTATCGGCATATGTGCTTTATATAGACCAATTTGTGTAAAAATCTTGATAGCAATTATTTTCACGTAAATTTTGCTAACAGGTTGGTGCTTCAGAACGCAATGCTTCTTCTCCCCCGTCAGGGCGCTTTATTTCTGGCAGATCAATGAATTATACTCTTTGGAGGCCGTTGTCTGTCTTACATCTGATTAACCCGAGGTACTTAAAGTGGAAGTGCTGTTTGATGTTGAAAAGGCAATTAATTCCATTTAATGGTCTCTTCTGTTTGAAGCACTATGAATGAAGGTACTGGGTGCCACTTTCTGTTATGGGCTGGCTGGCCCTTGCAAAGATGGTGGTCCTTCCTTGGTTATTATATTTCTTGCTGCCCTCCCTGTTAGTATTCCCAGTGCAGTCTTCCGTGAGATGGACGGATTTTTACTGTCCTTGCCCTGGGGTCTGAGGAGGCATAGGATCTTGCTGCCCAAATAGCGGTTACCCACCATTGATGGGGGATTAGGGGTCCCAGACTTTGAGCTTTGTTACCTGGCTGTCCAACCAGTCTGGGCAACTCGGCAGAGGGTGGCACCCCGGGATACACCAGAGGCCGCAGATATTCAGGATAGATACTCCGTTTCACCTATTTCTCCACATGGAGTGGCATGGTACTGATGGTGGCATCCTTTTTTGTACATTACGACATGTCTGGGCATGGGTGCTCCGACAAACTCATTGCCCTCAGCCCGAGAACTTTACTTTCGGTCTTGAGTGTCCTCTATACTCTGGGTGATTGGTGCAAACTGCACGAGTGGACCACACCAGGCATTGCCAAATGGGTGACTTTTTTTTTTTTGATCAAGATACACTTAAAGAGCTGCAGGCCCTTATATATGAATGGGGGATCCTCCCCCAACAATTCCTTCTTTATGGCATCATAAGGGCCATGTTACAGGCTCATTAGAGGCTTGGCACAGTGGAGCCACCGATACACACTGCCCTGCAGAATATCTCAAGGTGATTACATTATTATATAATGTATCAATTCGGCAGGCTAAGGTGGAACTTTGAGGATTCTGGATTCACTGGTCATAGGACGTGGCCACCCTGATCACAAACAGAAACAGGACCAACATCCTACTATGGCTAGAAACGCTTGGTTCAGACTTATCCAATAATATTTCCTCCACAGGGCAAACCTAACTCCGGGGAGGATAAATTCAATGTTCCCTGAGACAGGCGCTAATTTCCCTAGGTGCACCATCGAGGGGCCGGATTTCCTGCACATTGTGTGGGCTATTCGCAAATTTCGGCACTCATTGTTCTACTATGACTCAATTTATTGCCATGGCCACTGGGTGCCCCATATTGAAATCCCACTATACTGTCTACTCAGTTTATTTCCCCGCCCTCGGTCGAGATGCATGTTGACTAAATTTATAGATCTGGCATTATTGCTAGCCCACCGACAATTAGTGATGGCTTGGAAAACCCCTCTGGGTCCTCATCTCACGCAATGGAGACCTGAGGTTATTAAATGGGTGGAATATCGGGATGCAGCTCTACTGAGGTAGGGATGCCGCGGACTTCTTCCCAAGGTTACACACAAGCTTTGTCCTGTAGTTCCTATAAACCTATATAGGATATGCGCGTGTAGACAACATAGACTGTGGTATTGGTGTCTAGACTGATTCCAGACACCCACACCAGGTATGTTTGCCTCTATACCATCGAGCTCAAAGTGCCACTGTTAATTCCTCTTACGAAGGAGAGGATAGTTTTTGGCAACTATTGAACATGATAACTCTGTCACATCAGGGATCGAGGAAACCGTACATTACTTTTTGCTTCGTCATACATGCTTACTTTGCCTCAGAGAGATATACATAATAAATGGTGGGAACGTTTTCAATAACCATTTATTGAACCAGCGTCATTCTAGTGTACAATAGGTGTGCTGTAACAACCATAAGACAGAAACAGATATAAACTATATTAAGCGCCAACAGAGTAAATGTATGGTAGATTTCTACCATAGTGCTAAAAAAATGAATATATGCAAGCATATAAATGCATGACAATAATAATGCTTACACCTATGATGCAACCCTAACTAGATGTACCCAAGTGTACCTAGCATGTATGTAGGTGTAGAGCCAAGAATCCCCCTAGGCTGAAGCCAACCCCATTACTTGAAATGAGAGACTGTGGGACCCAGTCTTGGTGTCGAGCTGGACACCCCGCGAGAGATGTCGGACCACTGAAAGCTGGAGTGTCTGCATGCAGGAACATCAGCGTCTCGTGTCAGTGTGTCAGCATGGAAGTCTTTCTCCTCTGCCTGCCTGGCAAAGATATGGTGTATATCTACCCAAAAGGTTCCCCTAGGGGATTCTACCTTGCTGTGTCATGTCGGCCGAGGATGACGGAAGGGATGACCCTTATATATAGTTATTATGCAGAGGATGGTAATCCTGCTATGATTCCGAGAATCTTCATGCATAATTAATGTGGCTAGTTTTCGGGGAAAACCACACAACATATTATGCAGTGCTTAACTAGGTAGAAGGTCAATCCCAAAATCCGTTATGTAGTGTAATGGTAAAGTAAATGTAGGTGAAGGGTCAGGATACTACTAAAGCCTATATTGGGGTGCCCTATGAAACACAACAGCGTGAGGCACTATACTGCAGGAATGTACGCAGCTAGAGAACATTGGCAATCTCCAACTATCTTTTATTAGTTAGGTGGATTGACTCATCTCTGCATGTATAAAACTGTAATACTGTTGATGGTGAACTAACAATTGGCATATATCGCATTGCTGTCTATACTATGTATAGCGAAACTAATAAAATCTATTCCAAACAAATTATGGGATTGGGTATATATTTCCTCAAACTGACCTCACTGCTTAGTATAAATCCACTTGCTACAATACATACTAACGGAATAGCTTTTTGCACCATGATGCCCACCTCCTATTTGCCATGGTAATTGACCCACTAGCATACTTAGCATGTGAAAGTACTCCCCTGTTTCGCTTTCTATAAAGCCATCATCAGTTTGTATGCTGATGACGTCATACTCTACATTTAGTATCCAGAGAATAATCTTAACCCGATTATGGAGAAATTGGAGGCTTCGGAATTTATTTGATACCAAGTAAAAGAGATTTCCTCTGACCAGCTCAATGTTAAAATGGCACACGGAACCGGGGTGAAGTTGGTGGCATGAGTCAATTAACGCATTAGTAAGGATGCAAATGGGATGATTGCCTTAAACTACAGAGTAGCAAGGTGCAGAACGAGAACAGATGGATACAATATGGCTGATCTAGATGTTGGTATTGTATGTCTGTATGTATATGGTATATTTTGTAGCACAAACCTAGCCAAAGAGCAGAAGAGCACTGTACATGGTATTACTGAAGCTTTTATGTTGATTTTTGAATATCACTCAGACTCGCCCTCCGCAATCTACCTTGTAAACTCTCAAAATTAATTTGGGGTGATGTGCAGGTTAAATGGGATATAGGCACCTTACCAAATAGTCATGGCTTTCTAGTCATCTAAGAATTTATTTATAGAAATTTTTAAAGTGCACATTCACTCTCTGGGCCTCTCTTGGGGCTGTCGATGTGCCAACTTAACCAGCACACTGAAGGTAGGAACTGGACTGCAGTGTAGAAAAGTCAGGTTTTCAAGGAGTCTCTGAATGTTAGAAGATTAGGCTCTCTGCGGAGGGCAAGCAGTTATTGTTTACAGATTCAAGCAGCTTGCACCCAGAATGATGCTTGACCCCACTTTTAAAATTTTAAATTTGGGGATTAAGACAACATAGGGTCTTGGGATTTAGGCAAACATGGTTGATCGTGTTTGTAAAATTTCCAAGGAAGACTTTTCGGGCCATAGTCATAAAATATCCTGTGAATAAGCTAAGATGTCTTGAAAATAATATTTTGGTTTACTGGAAGTTAGTGTAGGGAATGAAGGTGGGAAGAGACAAATTTAAATTCAGTCAGATGAAATAATGTTTAGTTGAAGGAATTTTGTACACTCTGGAAACTCAAAATGGCTTTTTTTTTAATGCAAGTCAAGATAAATAGTATTCCAAAAATCAAAACTGGACTGATTAAGGCAGTAGCAAACAATAACTTAATGAATTGTCAGTCAGTTAAATCCTTATTCGATTTACATTAAAACCATCTTCACATCCAGTTATCCAAGATTACATTATATAGTAGGACAATTCCTCAATCAAATTCATAATTCATCATCATCAATAAGTGACAAAACAAGATAATCATTATGATTGCATTGCAAAACTACTAGTCAATTTTCTGCTAACATATTTCTAATTTTCCTGGGCCACCAGATATAACTAGCAGAAGCTAGACAGATTGGGTTGGATGAATTGATGGCTTACTAGACAGTCTTACCAATCAGGAAGCACAAGATCACCCATAGGGGCAATAAATCCTCCTGGTTTAATGCCCATCTTATGGCCCTGAAAAATGAGTGTAAATGGTTGGAAAGAAGTTGGATAAACTTCTATGACGCCGTCAGCAAATTCAAGTATAAAAAAGCAATTCGGTTTTATCACTCAGAAATAAAAGTATCCAAGCATCCTACTTTTCCACAAAAATTGGAAATTGCTCCAATTCCTCTAAAGAGATCTTCCAGATCCTCAACGAAATTACAGAGACTAAACCAGCCACTTCTAACTCTGAAGTCTCCGTAGAACATTACAACAAAGTGGCACTGTTTTTCAAAAGAAAATACTGGATATTTACTCTTTCTTCCCTTAAAGATTAGACTCAGACGACCTCCTACCTAAAACACACTTTTTAGACAAACTAGGAGGGAACTGCCTGGTCTACCCTAGCCTTACTGTGAGTCTTATTAGCGATCCCAGAAACACTGCTAAATCAGGTTCCCCAGTAGAACCTTCCCCCTCCACAGCCTCCATTTAAGGTCTGGAAGCATTGCCCCTGTCATAACAGACCTGCTAAATCTTTCCCTCACTAATGGACAGGTTCCCAACACCCAATGGAAGCATGCTATATTTAAACCACACCTTAAGAAATCTAATCTTGAGCCCCTCTGCTTGAGTAATTATAGGCCAATCTCGCTGCTATCAAGAGTTTCTAAACTCCTGGAAAAGCATGTCAACACACATTTCTCCGCCTTTTGTGAATCCAATGAAGACCTTCACGCCGCTCAAATGGGGTTCCGACCACAGCACAGTACAGAAACCACTTTACGGGCTGCGGTTGAACAACTTAAACAGCTTTTGCATCTAGGAGATTCTGCTGCCATTATTCTATTAAACCCTTCGCTATGGTAGATCACTCAACTATTATTCAAAGAATTTCAAATGTTGGCATCGAGGGCAAAGCATTAAGATGGCTTTCCTCCTTCTTGGGAAACCGAACTTTCCAGGTTGTAGAGCAGTCCTGCTATGCTGCTAGCCTTCCGTTGAATTGTATGGTACCTCAGGGGTCCTCCCTGAGGCCTACACTTTTGAACCTTTATATATGTATCCCCTGGCTGAAATTGTGCAGTCCTTTGTGTT
This sequence comes from Triturus cristatus, assembly GCF_964204655.1. Taxonomy (NCBI): domain Eukaryota; kingdom Metazoa; phylum Chordata; class Amphibia; order Caudata; family Salamandridae; genus Triturus; species Triturus cristatus. The sequence goes on along the minus strand of NC_140590.1, from coordinate 694,586,455 downwards.
GTCACTGGTATCGTACTCCGATGACACCCAGTTGGTGGTTAGAATCTCTCCCAACCCCATCTCAAGCCACTTCCTCCTGACCCCTTGCCTACATGAATTAGCCAAAGTGATGGCCAATTGCCAACTAAAGCTCAATGAAAACAAGATGGCGGTTATGTTGTTGAGCAACAATTTTTGCTGCACTATCCCCCACTCCTTAGCTGGACTGCCTGAGCAGGCTCCCTAGCCCAAAAAACATGATAAAGAGCCTCGGGATGTCACTGGATTCCAACCTCATGATACACCATCAAGCAAAAAAACTCGCTGCTAGGTACTTTGGCATTCTGAGACTGCTGAGAAAGATCCTCCCTCTTCTCCCCTTCACAGCCAGAAGCCTAATCATTCAGGCCCTTGTGTTATCGCATCTGGACTACAAGAATGCCCTTTACCTTGGCATGCCACTATATGTGGTCAAAAGGTTGCAGGTTGTCCAAGATGCTGTTTCTAGGTTTTTTATGAACATTCTGAGACACCGGTCTTGTCAAAAAGGTTCTGGCAGAACTTCACTGGCTCCCAGTGGAGCTTCGAGTTCAATTCAAGACCATATGCAATTTTATTCATAGGGCACTTAATAAAAAAGGCCCTGTACTGTTAAGACCTTTTGTCATCCCCCATAGTCCAGGGAAAATTCTTAGATCCTCATCAGCACTCCTGTTGAATGTCCCCAAGATCCGCAGAATCTAATGGGGAGGCCATTCAATGGCCTACCTGGCTCCTACACTCTGGAATTCCCTACCTTCAGAGTTACGCCAACTGGAGCACAAACTCTCCTACTGTAAAGCCCTAAAAACGTGGCTGTTTGCTACCAATCTTCCAAACTCTGCAGCTATCTGACGACCAGCGATGTCTGTTCTAGCACTGGGAGGCCTCCAGGTAGCCATGCGCTTTACACAAACGCTAGACTAGACTAGGCTGCAGGAATATGAGAGTTGGTCTACACTGTGCAAAATGTAACTTTGCAAATAGTGGCTTAACAAAGCCGGCCCTCGGAGCACTATAATATTTCTGAAAAAACATGATATGGAAAGTGCACTGAGTAGAGTGACTTCTACAGGGACACCCCTTCTCTCCCCCTCAGCCCTCCTATATCAGGAACTGCATACACTTTCTCGTTACATTTAGCCTGGGCATGTATGCTGGACCTCTCTAATAGCCCACAGTCCCCCTTCTTTGTCTAACACCTGGGAAGATCCCTAGACCAGTCCTACTGCTTGGTGAAAGAGACCAAAAAGTGTACCAAATTAAATTGGAAATCTGTCAACACACATCTCTTCAGTACAGCCAACATTTTTCGAAGATATGCATTTTCAGACCTCTGTAAATTGTCTACATTGGTGTACTCCCAGACAGCTACTCCATATATAGGTACTGAAACACATTTGTCCTGTAGATTTTGCCCATCTCCCTTAGGGGTTTCATTCGCAACTTGGTATCAAATCTAAAATGGCTGCAATAGATGTTTCCACATTGCAGCTTACTGATATTCTGCAAAAGCACCCTGTTACCCAGAGAATCCAGCTGCAATCCTAGTCATATAAACCTAGTGGCTTTGCTAGATATATGCCATTATCATACTAACACACAAGCAAACCGAATACATGATTAAAGGTTCCAGGTCCACAAATCATAGTAAGCGATCAGCTTTAAGATCCAGCCTATTCTTAAATTATATAAAAATCCAATAATTTCTTTAAGCCATTTGCTGTGCGCCGTCAAAACGGAGTCATTCTCTTACAGCAAAACTGGAATGGGGGGTGAGCCAATCTGTGGCATGTGCCTACCTTGGCCTACTAAAAACCATTCTAACTTAATATATTTGTGCAGATTTAAATTCTAACTTATCATATTGCTAATAATTATTGTGCAGATTTAAAAGAAATTGGGCAAGGACACAACCCTGCCCCATGCTTTTACTAATTCTTTAGAATTCAAAAACTACCCATTCACTCCAGAGCAAGCTATCACTGTAATGTCTGCATATAATTGTCTAAGAAATTGCATTATCGCTTCTTACACCCCCATAGCCACTTTAACAGATCACAACTTTGAGTGACTGGTGCAATCAAAAAGCACTCGAGATCCATAAATGCCAAATGAATGGCCCCTTTTTTGCATTTAGGACATTTAAATTTAAGCATTGTTCGACAGTAGATAAACCTTTGAGGAAACCATACTGTACTTCAGATAAAATATCTTGATCCTCCACCCAACTTTCCAGCCTTACAAGCAAAATCATCCCAACTACCTTATGTAAGGAATCTGGTATGGAAATCAGTTGGTAGGACTTTGGGTGAACTCTGTCTCTTTTGTTATAAATTGGGACATTTATTGAATGTGTCATGTATCAAACTTACCACTTCTAGTTGTAGCCCTCAAAAGTTGTTATTATGGGACCCCACAGATCTAGGTTCTTCTTAGAAATGTCTATTGGGAAAACATCTAGCCAAGGGCTTTTTCACTCTGACTATTGATAATAGCTTCATCTGCTATTAATGTGCTCTCAACATGTGATTGCGCATAAATATTTCCAAAATGGGCCACCCACTCCTGTGAGGGAATCTGGGCTTCAATTACAAGGCTCAAGATTCCCTAAAATATGGCAGATTGATTGACTTTCCAAAATGCTGTATTATCTTTGGTCTCACTAGCTGCCCAATGGGTGTCCAAACTTCTTCTTTTAGAGCTTTTTTCCTCGTCATATATTCTTATACCTATATCCACATATTTTCACTTCTTTTATATTTATTTGTTTCTTACTTAGGGCCACTCGTAAGGTTGTTTTTTTTATGGGCGCTCGAGCACGTGGAAAAAATCCAGCCATGTAACTTGTTCCCCCTTGCACATTTTGAAGTAGTTAATGCTGTCTTAATTACGCTAGAAATTACATCAAAAGCATGCGTGATAGTCCTATCATCGACTGATTCATCCAAGCAAACATCAAAATTTCTCACATTGTCACTTACTAATTCCAACAGTAGTGACTCTGGGTTCACTCTACTCCATATATTCGTAACACCGTTACTCCTCACCACCTCAGGAATGACTGTAGTCAAGATGGCTGCATAGAGTGAGTGCTCCGCCGGGGCCTTTTAGAAAGCCCGCAATATCCACACATAATCCGGCAGCTGTGCGACGAAAATAGGTATCGAGGACCCCAGAGCAATATCCTGGGGCTGAGAGAGGAAAATTGCGACATGTGAGCCTACTCCTGAGAGGGACAGAGTCAGGCCTGTGCGGCCAGAAGGCCTGGAGAGTGATGGTGACGTGGGCGGAGTCACGTAATCCAAGAGCACCAGATCGGGGCAAGAGGCCTGGACGTGAAGCAGGAGAGGACCGTGGCTCGGGGATCGAGACCGGACCCCCGTCAAAATACATCACCTGTGCCAAGCAGGAGCGCGGTAGACTCCAACAGACGGAGCGGGTCCCGGGCGCAACCATCGAGTCGGCTGACTCGTGCCGGGACCCTCTGAGAGACTACAAACATCCGGAACATTGGGATGTGGGCCAGGGAGGAGCCAAGCCTGCTCCAGGGCCGGTGAGCTTGGTTAGCGCTACCCGCGAGGGTGGAGGTGGACTCCGGGCGGCCTGCGGTGACTGTGGGGTCAGTGTCTGGAGAGCCTGAGGGGACTTAATGAAAGTGGCAGCCAAAGGCCCAGTCCCACTAGGGTAAGAGGAGCCCTGGAGTCAATAAATAAAGCGGGGGAAACAGTAGACTTGGAGTAAGTCCCCATTCTTGACTGGGAGCTACCCCCAAATATAGAAATGGGCCCCGGGCGGCTGACAATGGGCGTATGAAACTGTGGCCAAAACATTCTTTGGCCATGGATGCCGGGGTCAAGTCGAAGACAAAGTGAGCCCGGGACTCGAGTGAGACGAAGGAAGGAGGGCCCCGAACCCACCAGCAAATTTGGGCAGAACTGACGCTGAGAGGGTCCCCACCCTAAGAAGCCTCCGTCGTTCAGTTAGAAAGAGGCCTGATCGCTCGGCTGAGTGCTGTGAGGGGAATGATGATCCACTTCCCCCTCTGAGAGAGAAACGCGTTGGAAGTGCTGCCACTAACCGGCCATAACTTTGCGGATGAGACTGTCGGATCAAGGGGGGGGGGGGGGCTCTCCAATATTCTGCCCTCACTTCGTCGGCCCAAGAGCAAATTTCACAGAAGTCTAACGGCTGGTCCGGATTACTATTAGCCACGCAGGGTAGTCACAGCTCATAACAGAGATAGACTCTGCCATGACAAAACCAAAGGGTGCTCCACCCCTTGGTGCAATCCAACAAGCTGGATAAGTATGCAGTCCCACAGCAAGCAGCGTTAGAAGACAGAGCGATCGGCGACAACGAAGCGATGGCGGAACCCTCCCTGGAAGCAATTATGATGGCCATTCAAGTTCTGGGTACGACCCTAGAGACAAAGATAGATAAGGTCACGATTGAGATGAATCTAATGATATGCATAAGACCTCAGAGCGAGTCACCACAGCTGAAACGAACATTGCAGAGCTACAATCCACAGCACGCAAACTGGAAGAAAGAGTACAGCACCTGACACATCAACACAAGCAAATGGCAATGAAGTTGGAGGATCAGGAAGAGAGGGCCCGCTACAATAATATTAGAGTAGTTGGGGTCCTAGTGGGGGCAGAGGGCTCGAGCATGGATCTGTACCTAGAGGACATTATATTGAACCATCTTAAGCCAAAAAGACTCTCAACCTTCTTTACGGTGGAAAGAGCACACAGGGCTCCAGTTCCTCTGCCGAGGCCGGGGGCCCCACCTCGAACAAGTATAGCCAGGATTCTAAACTATAGGGACCGAGATGAACGGGGATCTCCTCTATGAAAATTCGGTTCTATGATTCTTCCCAGACTTTACCCTGAGGGTGCAGCAGGAACGACGCACTTTCGATGGGATGAAGCGCGCTGTGAGGGAGAAAGGAATAAAATACATGATGCTCTTTCCAGCAAAACTCAGAGTAATTGACAATGACAAGTCCTGGTATTTTACTGCCCCATCGGAGGTTCAGCAATGGCTAGAGGAGTGGCGCCCTTAGAAACGCAGCAGACGACATGAGGAGGACTGGCAGGGAAGCCAGAACTGCAATCCGGGGTCCCCGAATCGACAAGCGGAGGACGAGAGGTCAGAGAACGGTCTAGAGGCTCACTCTCGAGGAGTCCTACAGTCAGAGCGGCGGAACCTGGAAAATAACAACTCTGCCTGGCTCCAAGGGATCGAACATTCTGTGGACAAAGCATTACAGGTATAGGTCAAGACTTGTGGGATGGGAGTCAAGGCCTGAAGCCATGGACAATGAAGTAATGACACACGGCCACGATGGGGCACTGCGTTGGACTAAGCAACACAGCGACACTCTAGACTTTGCGGCTGAATAGGACCCCGGGGGATGCTAAGTGGTGGTGCTCATCAGCCCTATGTCAGTTGACTGTTCCTTTTGGGCGTCAGGCGCTAGTTGGGGATGTGGGTAGTTGTAGACCTACCAGGCAGGGTAGCAGGGGGGAGGTTTTTTTTTTTTCCATCTCTTTTATAGTTGGGTTACAAATGCTTCAGAAACAAGGCTATGTCAACAGAGGATTGTGACCCGAGAACTTCAGATGTACATTGATCCTCTGAGGGGGGGGGGGGTTGGATTTGACTTGCAGGGGGTGGAAGGGAGGGAAGGCATACTTAAGTTTCCCAGATGGCTGTGCGACAAACTAGAAAGCTGAAACTACTCTCTTGGAATGTGAGTGGTCTGGGAGGCCAGATAAAACGTACTATGGTGTTACAATATCTACATAGGCACTCACCAGACATAGTGCTCCTACAAGAGACGTACCTCAAATGTAATAATGACTTAGCTCTGAATCGATTCGGCTATACACTCCTGATACACGCCGGATTTACAACGGGATTTAGGGGTACTGCTATACTCATTAAAAATGATTTTCCACTAGTAGTGAATCACAAATGGTGCGATCACATAGGACAGTACACTGCTCTGTCCGGGACGTGGGGGGGATACGTTTTGAACATTTGCTCGGTATATATACCCCTTTGTTTACACGGGACCACGCTCCCTGACCTTAGCAAACTAATACTCGAGTTGCCCCGGGGCACCGTGATTCTGGGTGGAGACATGAACGACACGAAGGCCTCCAGAGTGAGGAGACACCGAGCACTGAGCACCTTTGCGACCGCACTGGGATTGGTGGATCTTTGGACTATATTTTTACACACACTACATCGGTGGGAATTTTCCAGGGAGGGTGTTCCAAGGCGGGAGGGATATCTGACTATTTGCTGATGGGGGACCACATGTATGGCCCTATGCCGGATTGGTCTCTCCTGTCGAAGCTGGACCCCTTCCTTTTCAGGGACCAGGAGTTTCGGGAATGGTTTGAAGAGCGTACAGACAAATACTTTACCGAAAATATCAGCTCTGTGCAATCTGATTCTATACTCTGGGAGGCATATAAGGTGGTGGCCAGGGATTTTGTGTAAGCGACAATCCGGGCTAAACGCACAGAAAAACGAGCACAGAGTGACAAACTGGAGCAAGAGATATTGAATCTTGAGCGGGAGTTGGGTTCAGATCCAAGGGCGAAACTAAACATAAACACGCACTCAAACTTAAACAATAGGAACTCCGGTACCTGGAAGAAAACCCTGCTTGTACACACGCGATTGCCACACAGAGGAGGGTATATGATTTGGGCGATAAGGCGAACAAACTAATTGCTTCGCTGGAGAGAAGGGATAGGAGTCGAAACTGGGTTTCTGAAATTCGGACAGGAGAGGGCATGCAGAGTGGAACTGGGGCAGAGCTAACGGAAGTATTTGGAGAGTACTACGAGAACATCTACCAGTCACAGACCAAACTGGGAGAGGAGGACTGTTATGAACTACTGAAAGACATGGCTCTGCTGACCTTGGGGACGGAAGATAGGGAGGCGCTGGACCTAGACTTGAGTGTAGAGGAAGTAGAAAGTGCCACACAAGATCTCCAGTCTTGGGAAACGGCAGGCCCAAATGTGCTTCCTACAGAATTGTACAAGTGCGTGGCGGGGAAGCTCGCCCACACATGCTCGATATGTTCCTGTGGGCAAGAGACGTGGGTCAACTCCCGGAAGACGTGAGGATGGCGACTATAGTGGTCAGACTGAAAAAGGGTAAACCCCACGATCTCTGCAAGTCCTATAGACCCATCTCTCTCTTGAATTTTGAAGCCGAAGTTTTGGCAAAGGTCCTTGCAAATCGCTTGAACCCATTCATGAATTCAGGAAGGCGCTCAAGACCAGCCTTTCTACCTCTTAATACCTTTGCACTGCCATTTTTCAGGATGATCTTCTGTACTACAGCGCCAGGACACCCTCTGGTATTAGCCGCGCTCTATAAAATGGAATAACATAACATAACATGCAGTCCCTGATTTACCCGGACCAGTCCGGCTTTATGCCGCACAGGAGCACTAGGCTCAATCTGCGCCGATTCTACGGCATAATGCATATGACCCAAAAGCATCCAGACGTATCAGCGGCTCTCCTGTCCCTAGATGCTCAAATGGCATTCAACAGTATTGAATGGACATATTTATTTGCCGTTCTGAACAAGGTTGGATTGGGCTCAAATCTACGGAAGTGGATACGACTATTATATACAGCCTGAAGGCATGGGTAAGAGTTAACGGAACTATATCCTGAGCCTTTACACTCCATAGGGGCACTCGGCTGGGCTGACCGTTGTCACCAATGCTGTTTGTGCTGGCACTTGAGCCGCTGGCCACCTGGATATGAGGAGACCCGCTGGTGAGAGGCATTGATCTGGTGGGGGTTGGGAAGAATGCATATCCCTGTATGCGGATGACATCCTGCTTTATGCCCACAGACCCCAGCAAACATTCCATAGGCTCATTCGTATAATAGAGACTTTCGGTGCATACTCGGGATACTCAATAAACTGGAAAAAATCCCTAGTGTTTTCCCTGGCAGAAGAGCTCCCAGCCCTGACATCTGCATGCCAGGAGATGGTTCAAAAAGAGACTTTTAAATATCTGGGCATATGGATAACTAAGTCAGAGGAGGAATTTATGCAATTAAATATACAGGCTCAGCTAGACAGACTGAAGGAGGACGCCTCGCATTGGAGGCAATTACCAGTCTCCCTTATGGGCAGAGCAGTCTTATTTAAAATCATGGCCCTCGCACGCCTACTATATTTAGTACAGAACACCCCATATCAGATACCGGAGACCTTTTTTCAAGCTGTTGACTCCGAGCAGCGAACTCTGCTGGGGAGGGGGAGGAGGGGGCAGCCCAGTCCAGCCCAGCCCAGCCTAGCCTAGTCTAGTCTAGTCTAGTCTAGTCTAGCCTAGCCCAGCCCAGCCCAGCCCAGCTCCAGGATTGCACTCAAGAAACTTCAGAAAGGAGTATACAAAGGGGGATTCCAGACGTTGGAAAATATTTTTGGCCTCTCAACCTATTAATATCAATGGTTGGGTATTTGCACGACTCGAGGAGCCGGCATATGGGGTGGACCAATGGGCAATGAGTAAAGGTAGTTACCTGACTGAGTTATATCGGAAGGGGAGAGGAAATACATATCTCCCAATACACACACTGACAGTGGTCGATGCATGGCATAAGGCAACTAAAATGAATGGCTGGGAGACTCAACTCACAGAGCAGACACCACTATGGGAGGTAGATCGCCTGGGGAAAGTGAAGCGGCTAGAGGGCTTCCGGTAATTTTTATTTTTTTAAAGTAAGAAAAGAAGGACTGTAGTCTCAGGATGTTTAATCAGACAAGTTCCCAGTTTAATATGCATTGTTATTAGGTTATGGTCACTCACTCAGTTTGTATAAACTAAAAAATTAGAAGCAATGGGTCTTATGTTCTCGCTAGATGGAATGAATTTAATGGTGCTAGATGTAGGTAAGGAAAAAGTTGATAAAGCACAAACGTCACTAGCAAACGTAAAATTAAATTTAATAGAACATTATTTAAAGCCTCACCATATAAATCTATAAATTGTGTTTATAATATGGCTGGACAACACCCTCTGAAGAATTAACCATCCGACAAACATTCTTCGATGGCAGGGTACAAAGGTGATCATTCAGTTCCCCCGCTCAAATAATATATAATGCCTTATCTGTTGTCTGCAGATATAAATTCAAATATCGTCCAAGAGCAATAATGGCATATGCATTGTGGTGGCCAAACAGATTGGAGAAATAATCATTAAAACGTTCAATTCTCCAACTATTTCGAGACCCAGTGATTGATAATATGGGGAATCTAATATAGTGATTGAATGTTTGTCTTAGATTGATGTTAAAATCCTGATTAACAGCCCTTCTTTTGGTCTCCCTGTACTAGAGGGAATCAGAGGAGTGGTATATGCTGTATAACTATGTAAGTAAAAAGTATTCGTGTCCCACGTTTTCTGTTTATGGTTAGTGCTTTCTTACAATCTTTCATTCGTTACTCAGAAATGATACACTGTAGTTTATAAATGTACTTTATTTTGCTTCATCTTATGTTTTTATGTTTTTTATTCTTTGGAACAGGTCCTTCGTGCAAACACAGACATACAAGACGAGTGATGTGCACCAACTATTTAGTTGGATTCTGCCCACAAGGACCAACATGCAAATTTGTTCAGTATGTATCCCTGTCTGCACTTGTTTTTAAAAGGTGGAAGTAAATGTTTGACCCTCTGCCCGTGTTGCTGAATAGCAGGAGATAGAACAGGCGCTGGAATCTGATAAGGCAAACATGTTTATTTTATTAATACAGCTCCCAAAGGGGAGAACGTACTGAAAAAAGGAATGTTAATATATGCATAGTGTCTGGAGCTGGTATCTTCACTGGCTCAGTTATGTCATCTGTGATTATAACAATAGCAGTAAACTGAAGAACTATAAATGACCGTAGCCAAAGGAGAAAACAAAGATGACGCATGTTGGTTGGTGAATTGTCATCTAAAGTGTTGTCCAGCTCGGGAGGCTCTTTGTTAAGAAGACTAATGATAAAGTAGATTTAGATTTATTTATTTATTTGCATAAGTTCATTAAAACCATTTCAGTACAGTAAAATAGCATTTAAAAAAGAAAAAAATCTTGTTTGTAAAGCTTAAAAGTCCTGATAAAGTGCAGGTGTTATGTGCCATCATGTGGCTCAGGCTTATTAGGTCTCGCGAGCCAAAGGCTCGAAGAGACATTTTGTATGTGGGATTTTCAAAGTGCTACCCACAGTTTTGGCTGGCCTAAACCTTGAGTGCACGATCACATGCACGTGCACAGCTGCTCCCACTCCCCCCTCCCTTCTCTATAGCTTTCTTTCACTTTAGCCGCTTTGACCCTTGCATTCCCCCCTCCCTTCTCACCCAGCCCTTTGATGCTCTGCTCGATTACTTTCACTTTCACCGCTACAAACTTTTCAAGCCTTTTACCGCCTTTGATTTTCTTTTATTTTGCTGAGCCTTGATTCATACGCGCTTGTGATTTCAAGGGAAGTCTTACCCATCTTCAACTAACCGCATGCAGCCAAGCGTGAAGGATTATCGCTTGTACTTTCATTTCATATCATCTACAGCGCGTGTCCTCTAACGCATGTAAATAAATGTAAAGGCACGATCAGACAAACGGTAAGGATAATCGCTTGTGCTTCCATTCAACTTTGTCTTCAGCAAGTGTGTTTGTCAGCGCGCAGCAGATTTTCATGTTTCCTCGCTCATGACTATACATCGACGCTTGCATCATGTTTCTCCATCTCTCCCTTCCTCCTATGTTGTCCTTAGTTAACTTTACATCACTCTCTGCTCCTTTGCCACACACTCATTTGTCCTCAGTGTATCGCCTTCACGCTTTGCTTCCATTGATAGCATAACATAACATAGTATAGCATAACAAAACAAAGCATAGCATAACAAAACATAACAAAACATAGCATAGCATCACAAAACATAGCATAGCATAACAAAACAAAGCCTAGCATAGCAAAACACAACAAAACATAGCATAGCATAACAAAAAAGAGTATAGCATAAAAAACACAACAAAAAATAGCATAGCATAACAAAAAATATCAAAACAAAACATAGCATAGCATAACAAAACAAAGCATAGCATAACAACACAAAGCATAGCATAACAAAACATAGCATAGCATAAGAAAAATTAGCACAGCATTACAAAACTCAACAACACATAGCATAACAAAACATAGCAAAACAAAGCAAAGCATTGCATACCAAAACACAACAAAACGTAGCATAGCATAACAAAACATAGCATAGCATAGCAAAACAAAACATAGCATAACAAAACACAACAAAACGTAGCATAACTAAACACAGACACAGGGCAAAATGCAAAGTACTGTGGTGGGGGAGGGAGGGGAGCGCGCACAAGCTCAAAGACATGCAAGCCCGCTCCATTCATCAGCTTTTGGATGTTATAAAATCCACAGTAGTTTAATACACCATAACATAGCATAACATAACAAAACATAGCCTAGCCTAACATAAAATAACAGCATAACAGAACATAGCCTAACATAACAAAACATACCATTACATAACCTAATAAAACATAGCCTAGCGTTGCATACCATTGCATAGCATACCATAACTTAACAAAACATAACATAACATAACAAAACATAGCCTCGCCTAACATAACATAACATAACAAATCATAACATAGCATAACAAAACATAACATAGTATAGCATAACATAACATAGTATAACATAACATAACATAGTATAACATAACATAACATAGTATAGCATAACAAAACAAAGCATAGCATAACAAAACATAACAAAACATAGCATCACAACACATAGCATAGCATAACAAAACAAAGCCTAGCATAGTAAAACACAATCATTGCATAGCATACCATAACTAAACAAAACATAAAATAACATTAAAAAAACATAGCCTCGCCTAACATAACATAACATAACAAATCATAGCATAGCATAACAAAACATAACATAGTATAGCATAACATAACATAGTATAGCATAACATAACATAGTATAGCATAAAAAAACATAACAAAACATAGCATAGCATCACAACACATAGCATAGCATAACAAAGCCTAGCATAGCAAAACACAACCATTGCATAGCATACCATAACTTAACAAAACACAACATAACATAAAAAAACATAGCCTCGCCTAACATAACATAACATAACAAATCATAGCATAGCATAACAAAACATAACATAGTATAGCATAACATAACTTAGTATAACATAACATAACATAGTATAGCATAACAAAACATAACAAAGCATAGCATCACAAAACATAGCATAACAAAACAAAGCCTAGCATAGCAAAACACAACAAAACATAGCATAGCATAACAAAACAGTATAGCATAAAAAAACACAACAAAAAATAGCATAACATAACAAAAGTATCAAAACAAAACTTAGCATAGCATAACAAAGCATAGCAAAACAATGCATAGCATAGCATAACAAAACATAGCATAGCATAAGAAAAAATAGCATAGCATAACAAAACTCAACAACACATAGCATAACAAAACATAGCAAAACAAAGCAAACCATTGCATAACACAACAAAACGTAGCGTAGCATAACAAAACATAGCATAGCATAACAAAACATAGCATAGCATAGCAAAACAAAGCATAGCATAGCATAGCAAAACAAAACATAGCATAAACAAAACACAACAAAACATAGCATAGCATCACAAAACATAGCATAACAAAACATAGCATAGCATAACAAAACACAACATAGCATAAAACATAGCATAGCATAACAAAACACAACATAGCATAGCATAACAAAATATAGCATAACAAAACATAGCATAACATAACAAAACACAACAAAACGTAGCATAACTAAACACAAAATAGCATAACAAAACAGAACAAAACAGCATTGCATAACAAAAAATGGCATAACAAAACACAACAAAACATAGCATAGCATAACAAAACATAGCATAGCATAACAAAGCATAGCTAAACAAAACCTAGCATAACAAAACATAGCATAACAAAACACAACAAAACATAGCATAGCATAACAGAACATAACAAAACATAGCATAGCATAGCAAATCAAAACATAGCATAACAAAGCATAGCATAACAAAACACAACAAAACATAGCATAGCATAACAGAACATAACAAAACATAGCATAGCATAGCAAAACAAAACATAGCATAACAAAACATAGCATAGCATAACAAAACATAGCATAGCATAACAAAACATAGCATAGCCTAACAAAACAACACATAGCATAGCAAAACACAACAAAACATAGCATAACAAAACATAGCATAGCATAACAAAATAAAGCATAGCATAACAAAACATAGCATAGCATACACAAAACATAGCATAACAAAACATAGCATAGCATAACATAACATAAGAAAACATAGCATTAAGTTTGATAAACTCATAGTAGCGGGCCAGCTAGCTTTAACGGGCAGTGAGTGTAAGCAACTCCGTAAACCCAGAAGCAGTCACTCGGTCACCTTTGCTCTTGTATTGCAGTGGCTTCGTTTATTAAACAGTGCCCATATTTATACTGTTAGCACTTTACTTGTGCAAATTTCAGGGCTCACAAAACTTTGATGAATCGAAATTCACAACAGAGGCTGTTAAGTTTGTGCTATATAGAACCCTAAGGATAAATAAAAAACATTGCCATTTACAATGTGAATAGCTCCAACAAACACAAGACCTTTTTCAAAGTACAAAATATTGCCATTTACAATACCAATAGCTCCAACAAATTCGAGACCTATTGCATTTCCAATGCTTGTTTTTATGTTTGCGTTGGTCCGTTGCTCTGCGACCGGCCCCGGTGGAGAGTGAAACCAGTCTGCCTCCTCAGTTTTCCAGATCTTCCTTCCTTTCCGTTCTCCTTGAACACCATGTATTCTAACGTTAGTCCCAGTTGTCATGTAAAGTGCTTCTGCTTTGCGACTTTGGCCGTAACTCTATAATCAGCCCGGTGGAGAATGTCACCCGTCTGGCTCATGGGTTGTCCTCGTCTTCCTTCCTTTCAGTTCCCCTCGGGCGTCGCTAGTTCTTATCCTTGGTCCTAGATCTCATATAAAGTGCTTGTGCTTTGCGACGTTATAGCAATTTAAGTCAGACTGTTGGGGATACAACCATTGAAGGTTTCTGGACTCCGTTTTTTCCTCCAAGACAAAGTCTGCATTCTTTCGGGGTCCTATGTTTAAAATAATCCGGGATCAGTTTTTGGACTATACTTGGGCGAGGTCGGGGACCAGAGCAGGGCTGGAGAGCTTCTCTGATAGAATGTATAAATGTTCCACAGCATGCCAGGATGTGGGTTTCCTTTTGTGAGAAACATATTGCCGAAGCCTCAAGGCAGGTGCTTGCTTTTTCGCTCAGATATAATTCCCTAAGAAGGATTCTTCTCTCGTTTGCTAAGGCCGGGCAGCAGCACAGAAGGTGTAGCCATAATTCTCGTTTGTAGTGGCACAGTCGACATGCTCCTCCTGTATGCTGATTTGCTCAGGACCGGCTAAATTCCGCTATTGGCAATGCCAGCAGTCGCTTGTACATGATGTCTCTTATGGTTTTGGGGTTCAGCGAGGCGGAGACGTATGGCTGGGGTTTAATGACCAAATATGAGGCATGATAAAGTAGAGGCAGCCTTTGAGAAATTATCTATATGGTGCAGGGCTGCACTATAAATATTATGAAGAGTGATGCAAGGTTTTACATCAGCATAACGCGAAAGAGAGGACAGCGAGAGGAGGAAATACCTATAAGGAATAAAATCTGTATATGTGGTGAGCAAGGTTCAATGAGTTGAGTTTTTATGCAGGGTAAGCTGGAAGGTCGGGAAAACTGGTAGAATTAACCTCAAGCAGGAGCGATAGGGTCAAAAGCAGGGGAGAGGAGTTGGCCTAACTGCTAGGGCGGTCGACCTTGAATCTGGGGAACTGGGTTCGAGTATCGGCAACGACACTGAACATCCTGTGATTGTGGGCAAATCACTTAATCTCCACGTTCCTAACAAGCAAGCATTGGCATAGCCAATAGGTCTCGCTTTTGGGACCCTATAAGTGTTTAGCTAGAGATATTGGCTTTCCTAATGTTTTTATTATTGTAGGGTAGAATGGGTGCTGTGCAGCATGTTGTTCGCAACAGTCCACTGGCATATTGTTGCCCTACCAATGTACCAATACTAGTGGTAGAATTAGAGCCCTAGTCCAAGAGCAGATGATTGTGTGCACCCGGTGGAAATGGGCCTTCAATTCCTAACTGCAACATAAGAAATAAATAAGGCCACTACATCAAGCATTCAGCACTGTATATGCCAGATGCATAAGTGTCAATAGGTGCAAACCATTTTCATACCCACGTTAAAAATATGCAGCTAGATTTAAACATAAAAGGCTGATAAAAAGCTGCTAGTCCATTACTCACCGGGTCACAAAAGGACAAGTGAACAATACTAATGTCAACGCATGTGTAAAAGACACTCACAAGCTGACAACCCAATTCGCTTGTGCCATAAAATGTATACTGATCCTTAATTGGGATCAAGTTTATTATAGTTTTTAGTTACCATACTTAGAAAAGACATTATGTATAAGCAAAGATGCTCAATCGACAAGAAATTACATTCAGCTCTGCATCTGCACGGTTGCGGTCTAGTGCCCACCCATCCATCAACCCATCCTACACTACACACGTTTCTAACCATCACAATAGTAAAGGCCATCCAGATATGTCAGCGTGTCATCTTACAACACAGCCCACACATTCCACATACTCAATAGTACGCCTTTAGATGAACGTTGCATTCTCATGCATTTTCTAAAGCACAGAAGGTCATGCAGGTGGTAGTGTGATGGTCAGCAATGTGCAAACTGCGCATTCCTGCAATAGGGACCAGGCAGACTGCGTCTCATTGATCCAGGGACTGAAAATCTCTTACAAACGGATATTTAGGTGCATAAACACGTCATAAGACCCCAAGAATAAAACGAGAATAAACACCAATGGCAGAAGTGCGTCATATGAGATAACATGAAATATTTTATTTCAGTATTGCTATGGCGCTTGCAGAATCAGCAGTGTCCTGCAGCAGGCGAGCTTTGTTAGGCGCACACACAACACGAGACACAGAAGCTACTGTGCTACCTCCCCTCATGCTAACAGAAATCGCATGATCTGCATGGACCGTGATGGTGACAGCTTTGTTCACGCATACGCAACTGTTACAGCAAGGACCATGTAGTGTAGGCTTCTTCCCCCATTCTTCTGCACTCTGGAAACTGGTCCAGTATGGACAGCATCAGTGCAGGCTACACCCCCAGGGCCAGGAGATGCAGCAGCAAGAAGTCTCGTATCCACGCAACACAGGCATCACGGTGCAAGAGCCCCTCACGCATAACACTGGCAGCAGCTGTGTAACACACACTTCGCTCTTTGTCACTGCAACACAGGAAGCAGTAGTGGACGTTTTCCAAACATGCACACACTAACACAGAGAAGTACAGCACAGACAGCAACACTACAAACAACCCTCGTGTTCGCGAACAGGCTTAGGAAGACAAGCCTGTGGACGGCCCATTATGCAACATACTGCAGGCACTAGGGATGTTGCAAGGCAGCACTTCATAACCCAAAATGCCTCGGCTCCTGTAGGCTTCAGTAATAGATCCCGCTTGATCCATTCATGGTGCCTTCATAAAATGTGCTACGGCCGAACATGTCACTGCAGGTGGACAATGAATCACTAGCAAACATTAGGGGTGGGGTGGGGGGTGTGTCTGTGGGATTGATCCTGCGAGGATTGTCAAATTTTTAAGAGAATAAACAGTCAAATACAGGAATTTTAGGAATGCTGTCCTAAACATCGGTTTCGTACGGAACAAAATGCACACAAAACACAGATACTAACGAGTAAATTGGAAACGCTGCAATTTTCTAAGAACTGAAACTGTATACACATGTATGAAGAACGTTCGCGCACCTTGATGATCCATGCCGTGCCGCCAAGGGGTCATTCTGTTCACGATCTGATCGTGCAAACGTGGCTTTGAGCCTCGATTGAAATCCTATGGTATAGGGCACGGAAAAATACTTACTCACGCAGCAAAGGCGCAGAAATAACGTAAATAAGCATTGTCCGCGCAGCCGTGAAAGTGACGCGGCCGCGAAAGTGAAAGTGATCGCGATGCACTTAATGACCCGTGATGGCGGCTGCGCGCGTAACCGCAAACTTGAGACCAGAAAAAGCCTGTGGTAGCACTTTCAAAACCCACTTACTAAATGTCTCGCAGCGCATGCGCTGGCTCAGGCGTGACCTAAAAATGAATGTGTCCTCATGTAACGCAACTGGTGCTATGTAAAGCGCTCTGTTACCCGATACCTTCGGGTGAAGTTCGCGTTATATAAAACTTTGTAAAAAGAAGAGAATAAAAAAATGTATGAAGCAGATACTGGGGAGTTATTCTAGCGTGAGAGGAAGCATAGCTGTAGACCAAAACGTGTATCAACAATGGCGCAGCAGGCTAAGTGATAGGCAAAGTAGATGGGACAAGCCGTGCATTTACGGACTGCCTGTACAACCCTTTATCTGTGTAATGCAGTGGACTGTTCAAGCAGGCATTTTCACACTAGTCTTACACCTAGCCTCAGCTAGTCTCTCAGAGGCACTAACCCGGTGTGAAATCTTCCAGTTTCAGCATAGGCCAGTCTACTTCTGTTTTACGGGCACTTCCTACGTGTTGTAGGACATTACGTAAAAAAAAAACTTCAAGTGTACCAAGGCACATAATCCGGCTGAAGTTCGAATATGCCTTTTTAGGTCGAAGCAGACCAGACAGTGAAGTTGTCTGGATGCAAAATGACTCCTTGTGTGCATTTTGAAAGCTTCCCTGGGAATGCATTCCACCCATAAGTTACCATTGGCATTGTTGTTTGTATCTCATATGTTCTGGCTTTCTATTTGCTGGCTTTATTTGTTTATGGCTGTCCTGCATGTCTTCGTCCCTCCTGTGAGCAAAGCTTGTTCCCCATCGCTCCTTCTATTCTTCCATGAGTCCTCCTTTCTTTCAACAACAGGCCTTTAAATGTTGTTCTTATCTTGTCACATTTGCTGTGTGCTTAAAAACAGCGATCAAATGTCAGGCCCTGTCTTCCAAGGGAGCTTGGTGTTTACTTTTCTTTCTCTGAGTTCTAAGAGAGAGGATTTATGTGACAATCTTGCCTGGTATTGGCAAAGAAAATGATTTAGTGCACAACACAATTTAAATGTCTGTAAGTTAACTATGCAAATACTTCAGGATATATCGGAATTAGAAAAGTACAGATGAAGCACTTTGTTTTGTAATTCTGAAGTGTGGTGGAAACAAATATTTTTATATCATTAAAACAAATCCATACACTAGGTGATACCATTTCCACACATCATTATTTGTGCGATAGATAGTTTTATTAGTATAACTCTATGTGCAAATGTAATGGTAATTTCAATTAAAAATGTGCTGTCTGTAATGGAGGTGTGCTCCCACACGATGCATAGTCTACACTATGCCACTTCACACCACTCCACTTTCTGCCCCCACTCTCTGCCCCCACTCTCTGCCCCCCACTCCCCTCTCTGCCCCCCCCACTCTCTGCCCCCCACTCTCTGCCCCCCCCACTCTCTGCCCCCCCACTCTCTGCCCCCCCACTCTCTGCCCCCCCACTCTCTGCCCCCCCACTCTCTGCCCCCCCCACTCTCTGCCCCTCCACTCTCTGCCCCTCCACTCTCTGCCCCTCCACTCTCAGCCCCTACACTCTCTGCCCCTACACTCTCTGCCCCTACACTTCACGACCCTCCATGACAGTATATGGCACTCTACTCCACTCTATGCCCCTCCACTCTACACCCCTCCATGACACTCTATGGGACTCTATGCCATTCTACTCCACTCTGTGACAATCCACTCTACAACACTTTACTCAACTCTGTGACACTCTACCATACTCCACTCTACAACACTACTCCACTCTAGGACCCTCTACGCCACTCCACTCTACGACACTTCACTCCACTGTATGCCACTATACGCCACTCCACTCTGCCACTTCACTCTAGGCCACTCTACTCCACTCTAGGCCACTCCACTCTGCAACTCTATGCCGCTCTGCTCTATGCCTTTCTACTCTACTCCGCTCTACAACACTCAGCTGTATGACACTTCATTCTAATCTGTGCCCCTCCACTCTACCCCATCCACTTCCCTCCACTATGCCCATCCACTCTACTCATCTCCACTACACCACACTCCATGGCACTCTAGTGGCATTCCACTCTACGCCACTCTCCTCTACATCACTAAGAGGCACCACTGAACAACAGCCACGCTGGTGTACAACTTGACTAAAACACATGGGCAAAGCCAATAGCTTTTGCATAGGCGAGACCTACTGGCTTTGCCAGTGCTCGTTATTCCAGATATTTAGTGCAGGATCTATTTGCAGCAGAGGCTAGTTTGACTGACTTCCTTAAGTGTTTTAAAAAACAAAAAAAGGATGAAAAACCTGAACTGGCGTTTAATGATTAATGCGTTCAGTCATGTTTATTACTTTTGATATCTGAGCAAATGCGGTGAAATGAAAACGTTAAACATATTTCTCTCTCTCGTGAGGAGCCTAGCGCGCAACCAAGATGGCCGCGTAGGTGCGAGGCTCCCGAGGACCTCCGTGACCTCCTACATAAATCCTGAAAATATCCTGTCCTAGATGAGGGGACTGTGTTGGTGAGCCCGAGCTGAGGTGTCACCCGTTTTCTGCTTCCAAATTGGACCTCGGACACCGGCGGGAGCACCGATTGCGGTTTGCGGCCTTCTCCACGCCGGCCCCCCGGATTGGAGTTGTGGGGCGATCCGGAGACAAAGTGATCAACAGCGGCGGGCAGGGCTGGGCGACTCGCGTACCCCGCACTTTCACTTTCGCTTTTGCACCCTCCTTGCTGCGTAGGCGAGGTTGGGTTGCGGGGCGGTGTGCGGTGGTGTGGCCTCGTTGGGGTGCCCTGCTGGCCCGCCGGCTGTGATCCGTCCTGCGGACCTGTGGTTGCCCCCCCCCCCGGAGCCCGTGAACTGGTGTGTCGGCCTTTTCGAGGTGCTTGGCACGATTTGGGGACTGGAACCATGTCCACAAAGCAAGATGGCGACCGGGCAAAGGTGAAATCGACCCGCCGTGGCGCAGCCCATCAGTCCAACAGCATGGACCGCTACACCCTCCAGAAGGGATCTCCCGAGGTGCCGCGTAGGTCCCCTGAGGGCCCGACTGATGCTCCTGCTCTGCCCGCGGATCTGACCCTGCGAGATGTCATGGGCGCTATCGCCGAGATGAAGGCCTCGGTGGACCAGCGCTTTGACACACTGGCGCAAAAGATTGACTCGGTCCACGTGGATGTTGGCCTGGTGAGGGCCGATTTATCCAAGACCAATGACCGGGTCGATTCTTTGGCCCACACCACCTCGGGCCTCACAGCGGACGTGGCGGCCCTCCAAAAGGAGGTACGCCGGCTTGGCCAGGCGAGCGCCATGATGGATCGTCGACTGGAGGATTCCGAGGGTCGGGCCCGGAGGAACAATGTCCGCATTGTCGGGGTGCCGGAGGGACGTGAGGAGGCGGCGGCGGACCTGTTTGTGGAAGACCTGATTCTCACCCATCTCCAGCCCCGGGGGCTGAGTAAATTCTTTGCGGTGGAACGTGCCCACAGGGTTCCCGGAGGACGACCTAAGGCCGGAGCCCCTCCGAGGCCTCTCATTGCCCGGATTTTCAACTTTCGGGACAGAGACGCTATCCTGCAGACTTCTAGGCAACAAGGACCGGTCAGACTTGACAATATGGACGTAAACTTCTATCCTGATTTCACCCCAGCGGTCCAGAAGCATAGACTAAGCTTTCTCGGAGTCAAACGTCGTCTACGGGACCTGAACCTCAAGTATGCGATGCTTTTTCCAGCTAAGTTGCGGGTGGAGGTGGATGGCCGCACGCACTTTTTTGATCGTCCCGAGGCGGCCGGGGACTGGTTGGACTCCTTGCCCGGGGATCGGGGCCGGGGGGGTGGGGGGGGCGCGGTTGGAGGGGAGGGCTCGCCGGATCAGGACTGAGGGACTAATAGTAGGCCTCGCTCTGGACAGTATTGTCGTCACTTTTGATTGTTCGTTAAGTTCCCCTCCTGTGGAGGTGGTACGGGGTCTCTTGGGGGCTCTCCCTCCTCCTCTGGGGGACTAGTTAGTTTAATCATTCATGGGGCGACAGGCACACTGCACTTTGGGGGGGCTGTTTGGGCTCATGCAGGGGTGCAGGGAGGGGGGAGTTCTGTTGGGATGGGTGGGTTGGGGTGGGGTGTTGTTCGTTTTTACCGCAAGGCAAACCCTTTATTGTATTGGTGTTTTTAAGGTGCTCTCGGGGGGACGAATGATGGCTTCTGTATGTGATGGGGGGTAGGGACCTGACTTTATTGTCCTGGAACGTTAACGGACTGGGGGATAGGATTAAGCGAGGTGTGGTCCTGCAGTATTTGAAACGACTTTCGCCAGATGTGGTCTTTCTGCAGGAGACACACCTTATTGGTAATTCCTTTTGTGCCATGAATCGGCGTGGCAATCGCTTGGTGGCCCACTCGGGCTTCACATCGGGCTCACGGGGGGTGGGCATCATGGTGAAGAACTCGCTCCCGTTGGAAATAGACGAGGTGCGCCATGATGAGAGGGGACGCTACACTGTCTTAGTGGGGAGAATGGAGGGTAAAGTAGTTGTCTTTGTATCAGTGTACGTCCCACCGGGGTTACAGTCTACGACTTTTGCAGACCTAGGGCGCCTCCTCCTTGACCTTCCGGGGGGGCTTCTGGTGGTTGGGGGGGACTTCAATGCGGTGGTTTCTGGGACCGTGGATCGTCACCCCCCTAGGGACCTCCCCCGGGCGCAGGCGTGGCTGTCCGGCTTCTTAGATACACTGGGATTGGTGGACTGCTGGCGCTTAAAACATCCCACGCAGCTGCAGTACACTTTCCACTCGGGTGCCCATGGTAGCCTCTCACGGCTTGATTATGTCCTTGTCCCTGCGGCCTATGTTGGGAGGGTAGGAGAGGTGCGCCATTTGGCGCGGGGTATTTCAGATCACTCCCCGCTCCTGTTGCACGTTGATGTCTTCCCGAGGGGGGAGGGCAGGGTAGCTCCAATCAACGCCTGGTACCTGCGCGACCCCACCATTCGCGCTGATTTGATTAAATCCTTGCAGCGGTATTTCGATGAGAATGTGGGGTCCGTCCCTTCGGCTATCTCTCTTTGGGAAGCCTTCAAGACAGTTCTTAGAGGGGAGGCCCTCTCCTTTATCTCCCATGCCCGGAGGCGCGAGCAGGAGGAGGTGACCCGGGTGGAGGCCGAAATCGCTGAATTGGAGGGTGATCTAGAGGGTGGGGTGACGGATGCCGCATTACATGTCCTCCAACTCAAGCAGGCGGCCTATAGGGCCCTCGTCACGGAGGCGGCCAGGGGCCTCTATAGAGAGCAACAGGGGCGACTGTATGATGTGGGTGATAAGGCTGGTAAATTGCTTGCATGGTTGGATAAAAAGGAGAGAGCGAGTCGTGTGGTCCCGCTGATTGAGAGGATGGATGGTGTGCGTGTCACCGAGCCAGAAGACATTGTCTCTTGTTTCGCGGATTATTTCCGCGAGGTGTATTCCCCGGTTTCTCCCTGCTCGGAGGAGGATTCCCATGCCCTGCTTAGGGATATCGCGCTGCCTTCCCTTTCGGTGGAGGACAGGGTGTCGTTAGATGCCGCTCCTACCTCCGACGAAATTGCCCTCGCCATACGCTCGGTCGCATCCGGCAAGGCCATGGGCCCGAACGGCATCCCTATCGAGTTGTATAAGCTGCGACCGGATGTACTGGCACCCCACCTCCGTGCGATGTTCCTGGCGGCCCACTCGCTGGGCTCCCTCCCGCCGGACCAACGTCTGGCTACAATCGTGGTGATCCACAAGGAAGGGAGACCTCGAGACCGGGTTACATCCTATCGTCCTATCTCGCTCTTGAATGCGGAGCCCAAAATCCTCGCCAAGGTGCTGGCCAACCGGCTGGTCGGCGTGGTGGGCGATCTGGTCCACCAAGACCAGTCCGGCTTTATTCCCCATCGCAACACGGCCCTTAATCTGCGGCGCTTGCACGGGGTGCTCGCGCGTGTCCCGTTTGTGCGGGAGCCGGCCATATTGGCGTCCTTAGACGCCACCATGGCGTTTGATACGCTCGAGTGGCCATACATCTGGGCTATGCTGGCGAAGTTTGGATTTGGCCCGGGGTTCATCAGCTGGGTCAAATTGTTGTATTCGGGCCCATTGGCGCAGGTTGTGGTGAATGGAAGAGTATCGGTCCCATTCGAGCTGGGACGGGGCACGCGACAGGGCTGTCCCTTGTCGCCGCTCCTGTTCGCGCTGGCCTTGGAACCCCTGGCGGAGTGGTTGCGGTGGCACCCTTCCATCCGTGGTCTCCGTTGGACCCTCGAGTATGAGGACCGCGTGTCCCTATACGCTGACGATATCCTTTTGTACCTAGCCTCCCCGCGTAAATCACTGATTGTCCTGGTTGATGTTTTGCGCTCATTCGGCCGCAACTCAGGCCTTGTCATCAACTGGGCTAAATCATGTGTGTATGTGCTTTCCGGGGAGGCTCCCGTCCTCCCGCGGGGCTGTCCGATCCAGATTGCCTCCCAGGGGTTTCGGTACCGGGGGTTTATATTACTCTGGACCCGGAGGCCCGCTACGAGCGGAATTTGCTTCCCCCCCTCCAGCGCTTGAAGGAGGACGTCGCGCGCTGGCGGCGCCTGCCGCTTTCGCCGCTCGGCCGGGCGGCATTGTTTAAGATGATGTCGTTGCCACGCTTCCTGTACGCTCTCCAGAATACTATGGATTTAGTCCCGGCGCGCTACTTCCGTGAGGTGGAGAGTCTACAGCGCCGCCTGTTCTGGGATGGGAGGCCGCGTATTGCCCTGGCGAAGTTGACGCTCCCATGGTACGACGGGGGGATTGCCCTCCCGGATATTAAACGGTATTACTGGGCCTCCCAGCTAGCTGCAATTAATCATGGCCTTTACGGGCCCGCCTTAAACCCGGCATTTGAAATGGACAAGATGCTCCTGCCTGGTGGCGACTATAATCGAGCGCTCTACTCTGGCGCGCCCGGCCCCCGCCTGACGGGACCTACGCGTGTCATGGTGCGAGTATGGCACGCGGCTAATGCAGCTATGGGGTGGAAGGACCGTTTGACCCGGGCATCACCGTTGTACGCGTCTGAGAGATTGGGCTCCCTGTGGACCTCGAAGGGCTTCGAGAAGTGGGACACGATCGGCATCAGTAACGTGGGGGACCTCTGGACGAGGGGGGGATTTAAAACATTCGAGACGCTGCAGACGGAGTTTCAGCTGCAGGGCAGTGAATACTTTCGGTACTTGCAGGTCCGTCACGCACTGGGCTCCGTCTTCCCAGACGTCGCCTCCATCCCGGAGTCTTCCCCCCTGGAGGATAGAGTGCTGGATGGCCACGTTCCGGACAGCACGATCTCCCTTATTTACAAAAAATTGATTAATGACCGCTCGGGCTTGCTGACTGGCCTCCGCGAGGCTTGGGTTGCCGACGGGCTGGAGTTGGACGACGAAGACTGGATTTCCGCGGTGGCCTCTCCGAAGGAGGTGGCCATACCGGCTCGCCTTCGCTTCGTCCAGCTTAAGATACTCCACCGGGTTTACATGACGGGGCCAAGGCTTCTGCGTATGGGCTATGCTGAGGATGGGTTGTGTAAGCGTGGGTGTGGTGCTTTGGCGACTTTTTTGCATATTTTGTGGGAATGCCCGAAGGTGGAGCGATTCTGGCGTGGTGTGCATGAGGTCCTGCGAGTGGTTACGCATGTCGCGCTGCTGCCTGAAGCGAGGAGATGCCTGCTGAATGTGTGGGAACCAACTGACTACTCGGTTCCGCAGACGCGATGGGTGACTCTGGGATATATGATAGCTAAGCGTGACATTGCTCAACTGTGGGGATCCCAGAGGCCCCCGGCGGTGTCGGCCTGGAAAGAACACATGGATTGGTGCATGTTCCGAGAAAAGGTGGTGTATGTGGCGAGGGGTAAGCCTGGGGCATGGGTGAAGGTATGGGGCCCCTGGAACGCCTACCGCGGGGGTATCTGCGCGCCGCCACTGCTGCCTGCGGCCTCACCAGCCCCGTCCCCTTAGTTGACTCCTTTCCCTAGCCCCGAGCACGGAGTTCCCCCAGTCCTCGATCTGTTCCCCTTCCCCTCTTTAGACTCCTGTGGATGGCTGGGGTCCCCCATTCGGGGAGCACGTGTGGTTACTTTCGATTGCGGGTTGCCTTGCGGGTGTGGTTTTCGTGTTCGTATAAAATGAAACCGTATTGTGGGGTCAGAGTGATGTGGCCCACGACGTTGATACCTCCTGATTTTGCTTTTCTGCAACGCCAAGTGTTTTTTGAACGTATGTCATATGCTCCTGTCATTCTAGCGGCCGGCCGGAAGGTTGTAGGCCCATACTTGTATATTCTTGAGATTGCAATAAACGGTTTCAAAAAAAAAAAAAAAAAAAACATATTTCTCAGGAAAAAATGTGTTTAGTTTTTCAACTACAGTGTGCGTAAATTATTGTTTTCTTATAGAAGTTACATTTTACTGTAGATGGTCAAACATCTACGTGACAACATGCACTGTAACCACAGTTTTTCTGTTTTCCTAATGTCAATAATTCAGGTTACATGATACTTTGCATGTTTATAACAAAAATGTCTTTCGCATAGCCAACAAAGTCTTAATTACTAGAATACTTCACATAAAACAGCCAGCACTGGCCAATGCGTTTCTAAAGGTGTATTTCTGTACTTTTTCTCCTCAGTGCCAAAATTGACCTGACATTGTGTCATTCTGATCACACGAAGGTAAGAGATTGGGGAACGCTTTCTGTGCAGGCGCCGCACATTGTGCCCTTTGACTAACCTCTGTTTTTGAGGCCTGTTGTATAAAAAAAAAAGCTTCACAATCCAAAATACCTGAACCAGCCGTGAGATGCTGGGCTTTTTTTTTTCTCCAACAAAAAAGAAAAAAATTTAATGCAAGAACATGAATTAGTAATCTACCCATTGCCCTTTTAGTAAGAACAGAAACACCCCCTTAATAATTTGTGACCCGTTTAATTTGCTATGATATACGCATAAAATGAAATTTCGTGTGCATCAGCTACATGCTTTTTTAGATTAGATATTTAATCAGAGGGGGGGTGTCCCCCCAAATGCAGGCAGAAGTAAAGGATCCAGTATTTTCACTGGGATTATAATGCTTGATGGTGTTGCGGGGGTCATATGGAATGTGCCTTTCCGATTCCTTCCAGCTTCAAACTTTTATTGTGCAAAAATTGCAGAAAATGGATGTCATGTTTTTTTCAATCCAGTCCCAGAGTTGTACATTAGACTCCTGTCAAACGGTGGACTTGGAGACAAAGATGGCATGTCTGATTAATAACAAACATTATGTATCTATCGTCGTGAGATCTTTTGACTGTGTGTGGCCCCATGAATTCGACTGAAAGAGCTTGCATCCCCATCTCCTTAGAGCTTGTGAAACACAAACCTTTCTGTGGGCATCAGTATGAAAATATAACCTCCCAAGCGCTAGTCCACTAGCACACAGGGAATTCAGAGAGATTCCTGGCTGGCAGAGTAGTGCTGAGAAAGAGTCACCCAGAATTACCTATCCTTGGCCCTGCCGGCCTTTGAGCCATGCTGGCTTTTTGTGGACCCTGGAAGTGTTTTGTAAGACCCCTGCCTTATGCAAGATGATGTCGGTGACTGAGATTTGGAGGTGAAAGCTAGAGCTTTGGATACAGTTGAGGTTTGTGAGTGCCAGGTCCGTGGAAGAGAGTAGGCTTTCATACAAGTCACGTGCATACAGGGCATGACCGCCAATGGTTGGGGCGTATTATTACGTCCACCCTGCCAAAAGGCTATAGTTTGGTAAATAACCTGCTCATAGAAGTGCGAAGTCCAGTTTAGAGAGTAGGAACCCTGCAAGCAGTAGCCAACAGACCTGTAAGTCAATTGCCTAGGTAATAGTATTGAGTAAGCTGGGGCCAGTGGAGTAACAATGGCCCCGCAGTGCGGGGGTCCCCCGAGCTCCAATGAGACACCCAGGCCTGAGAGCTCCTGAGTAACTCTGGAAGGGGGGTCCTACATGTACTTTGCAGGGGTGCCCCCTCAAGTTTCGTTACGCCACTGGCTGGGGCATGTGATATGCTGGAGAACATGCAGGGTTTGTGCGACAAGAGCTCACAGAGAAAAGGGCAGAATGCATACGCCTGCAAGACGAGATCTACGGTCAAATTCTCGGTCTATGCAACTTGCTAGATAGACCCTCAAATGTCGCTGCCGATCTACAAAGCTTTCCACTTCCCAGAATCTCTCTAAGGAAAAAGGAGGTAACAACTAATATTGTACGAATGTATGTGATATTCTTATTGCACAAATCTAGCCAAAAAACTGCCGAGCTCTGTACAGAGTCCAAGGCAAACGCCCACTCAAAGAGGGATTGGTGGTTTGTCTAGGTTCTGAGGGGTGGGGGGCATTCCTAAACTGCAGCAGTCCTGATAAATATGGAGATGTTGTTCCTGATCCTGGAAACATAGATGGAGAAGGCTTATTGTTTTGTTTTTATTTCTTTAGTTTTTCATTTTCAATTTCATGATGTCCTGGCTGCTGCTGAGCCAGAGCCACCAGTGCTGTTGACCCAGATTTGGGGGGGGGGGGGCAGCTTTGTAGATAATGAAGCTTTCTTTGAAATTTATGCGGGCCAACGGGGGGAGCCAGTGGAGTTTCAATGTCATCCCAAACTCTCACTTCCACACCCCTAGTTTGCTGATGCTACTTTTGTATGTTTCCCCAGGGGGTGGGGGGGGGACCTCTTTCCTAGTCCGTACACATGCATGAAGCCTTTTTGCTTGTAGGTGGCACCCTTCCATAATCAAACATATGGCAGAAGCAGCCTGGTTGCAGTTGCTCTGGTAGCGAAAGGTCCATAGTGGACTAAGTTTCTTTTTAATTTCATGTTTCGAGCTGGCACGACAGAATAAAGGTGGCAAGTGAGTTTGAGGACTACTGAACCTCACCCTTTGATGTTATACAGTTTACATCTGTACTTTATCCAGTAATCACAGTCATTGCATAGAGACCCTAGATCCCGCAAGGTGACTCATTTGCACACTTGGTGTTGATGATTACACAGTGGTTCATAATGGCACTGAATGTATTAAAGATAACTAAAGGTGAAACGAGGAGAATATTTGTTGTACCACAAAGGTCTATGCAGTGAAAGGGATCATTCACTAGATAGAAAACTATGCCGGCCAGTCTTCCTTGGGATCTGGAAGGCCTTTAGTGTCTATAACACGATCACTACACTTTGGTGGTCATCACATTGGATCAAAACAAAGACGACCCCATTCCAACCAAACACCCTATACAGTGTCGCGTGATACCCATGTAGGCAAGTGATTCAGCACCCCACATAGGGTAGAAAGCATTATATAAATGTTTAAATACAGTACAATATATAATGCAGATGAACAGTTTTAAGCAAGGAACCCCAAACCTCAGTGAGTAATGGCGATGAGGAATCTGCAACTACAAACAGCTTCTATTTACAACCTTGATTGACTAAAGTACTAACTATGTGACCCGAAATTACAGCAGCTGGCATGAAACAATGATAATCTACCATAGAAAACACATAAAATAATCCACAGGGATGCTGAAAGCAGTGCAAAACCTGGAATATGATGCCTCTTCTAGATACTAAAGGATGGATGACCTATTCTCTTCACAGGAGTCCTCACCCGTGGGTCTTTCTTGAGTTGTGCCCATCGGTCATAGAGAGGGGTCAGTGTAGGGTTTAAACTTAGTCTGCTGAGCAGCATCTGTTGGCAAACTGGATAAACCCTGGGCTACGAGTCATTCCCCAGACAACCTATATGGAGTGTCAGCCTGGTAACTGGCCTCCCAACAGGAAGTATGCACAGTGGTGTGCGTGTCATTTCAGGCTGAGAAAGATCTGTCCCTTTCCAGATGTCCTTCATTACTGCAGCAGCCTCAGAGGTATCCCAAGTCCAGGCCCAAAAAGAAAGCCACAGATGTCGGATCATTCTGACCTGTAGGTTCATTAAGGAATCTCCCAGAGGGGTGTTAGGAGATCTGTACACTGTATACCCTCCCTGCCTCCTTAGGATGACTGTAGTGTCCACCCAACCAATCCTTGAGAGGGAAGATCGGTTTCAACCAATGATTACCTGGATACTTAAGAGAGTGCCACCCATCCCTGGACAATCTGTGCTCTCAACCCCCAGTTTAAGTGGCGCCTTTGGAGGGTCCATTTCATGCAGAATACTGCAAAGTATATCCGTTATAGGACAAATCAAAGCAAGATAAGGTGGCACACTGCCTTATGGCACTGAAAGCACAGCCTCTGCCTGGTCTCGCTTATTTTCTGCTCCATCCACCCGGGTATAGAGATACAGTTCAAGATGGTACCAAAAATCCTTAGGCCTGGAGCTTATGAACTTTAGTTCCCGGAAGGCAGCAAATTGTTCCTGAGAGTGCGATGTGTCTTTAAGCCAGTCAGCTGCAAGCAGCAGGCAGCGTCTACCCCATCGCATTGCAACCCTGCAACTGGCGAGTAGAAGAAAAATTGCTGTCAAGTTTCGCATATCTGAAAGAAACACGTTACTTATAGATTCCTTACCTTAGAATTACCCCCAGGCGTCAGACTGGATCCGGAATTTTTTTTCGTCAGCAGTACATCTGCACGTCGGAAGGTGGCGTCGGTCAGCTCGGCGTTCGTCGTTCACGTCATGGTCGCTGGAATGACGTTGTGGTAGTTACTTAGATGCCGGCCTCGCGAGCTGACGTCCGCACCAGCCAGCGCAGATCCGGAGAGAGCGGTTCCTTTAGTCACCTTTTGACTGACTTTTTTTAGCAACTTTTGTCGACACCTTTTTTTGAGTCTACGACTTCTGGTGCACGAGGGATGCCTGGTTTCAAAGAATAATGTTGGTTACGGATCCGCACCGCCTGTGCCTCCTTTGCCTGGATCACGACCCCAAGTGGTGCTCCGACTGCCAGTCGATGCCTCCGAAGGCTTTGCGGGAGCGGTCCCATAAGCTGCTTAAGCGTCAGCAGTCGGCTCCGCACCGTTCGAGGTCCCGGTCGCAAGGGAGGTCGAGGGACCTGTTGCGGAGCCATCGCCACTCATCCAAGTCATCGAAGTCTTTGCACTCGAGGTCGGGTAAGTCAAAGCACAAAAAGAAGTCGAAGAAGCATCATTGCTCTTCGACTTCTCGCAGTCGGTCAGCTGACACAACGAGGGATGCCGGCGGTGCACCTCCCGCGGCTCTGTGCGGAGCCCAAAGAGTAGACTACGGGCTTCCCTCCCTTCCCGGGACCTGGAGCGACTCCCGCCCAACTTTGTAAGTATTATGAAGTGATGCATGTCATCTTTGGGCTGCCCAAACCCGCCTGCGCGGCCTTTGGACCCCGCAGACTCGGTTGGGGGGCCTAGGCCTTCTCCGCCGTTGGCTCCGGCCCAGCGCCACAAGGCTCCTGTGTATCCAGGCCTGGATCCAGAACGGCACCGGTTGACCTTATTACACCTCCACCGGTGCCGCTTCCTCTGACATCGCAACCGACACCGGTCATGTCCCTGGCTGGCATCGAGCCCGGACTCCATCCTGATGTTGACCAGGAGCCGGACCGGCGTCGCCCAATGCCGGATCCAACGCTGAGGGTGGTTTTTGTGCCCCTGTTCACTCCAGGGGTCCCTTTTTGGCCAGATTGTCAACCTGAGGAGGAGGAGGACTGGGAGGGGTCAGGGGACCCTTTAACTGATCAGCTGAAGTCCGAGCAGGACTGGAGAGAGGAACTGGGGATGCCAGTGGTCTTGACACATCTCCTGACCTTGGCATGTTGTCTCCTCCTACCGTGGCTATGGAGGAAGAAGCGTCATACACAGTGGTGTTGCGTAGGGCGGCAGAGGCCCTCAACCTCGAGTGGCAGTCAGGACTAACCTCCTGACAGAGGTGCTTCAGCCGGCAGCGAGCTCTTCGGAGCACCTGCTGCCGTTTAATGAAGCCCTTACCGACGTCGTTTTGGGCACGTGGTCCCGGCTCAACACGGGGGCTCCAGTGGATAGGATGATTGCCTGACCCCATCGCTCGGCTCCGCATGACCCAACTTTCCTCTCCCAACACCCCACCCCGGAGAGCTTGGTGGTCCAAGCCTCCACTTCCAAGAGCGCATTCCCTTCCGCTTCACCGGAAAGGGAATCCAAGAATCTGGACCATCTTGGGAAGAAAATGTTCTCTTCTGCCAGCTTGGGACTGCAGTTGGTAAACACCGCATGTCTATTGGGCGGTTATTCCCACTCTGTGTGGGATTTGGTTGCACAGGTGCTGCCTCAGTGTCCGGAGGAGGCCGGACAGTGCTGTCCCAGGCTGTCGCAGCCGGGAGGGATCCGGCTAAGTTTACCATCCGTTGTGGGCTGGATACCGCCGACTCTCCAGGCAGGACGATTTCCACATCTGTAGCCCTTCGTCGCTATGCCTGGATGAGATCGACTGACTTTTCGGAAGATGTCCAGAACACCTTGATGGACATGCCCTTTGATGGCCGTTGCCTTTTTGGCGACAAAGCGGATAATGCTTTAGGGCATTTCAAGGTCTCATGGGCTACGGCCAAGTCCTTGGGCCTCTCCAGCCACCCAGCGCAGTCTGCTTTTTGTCCCTTTTGTGGCTACGGAAGGGGTGCCCCACTACGTCCCACCCAGAGCCACAGGCCGCAGCAAGTTTCCCAACCTTCACGCGGCAGGTGACATGGGAACCAACGCCGTGGTTCAGGGGGCCAGCGGGCGGGCGAGCCAGTCCACCAACCCCCCCTCTGCAGCAGGCCCAAACCCTCCTATTCCGACCTTTCAGGCCCATCAAATGCCAGTGGGTGGCAGGATTCGCCATCCCCTCCCCCATAGGCGCACCATCACGTCGGACAGGTGTGTTTTGCAAATAGTCCAAAGAGGATACTCCCTTCCCTTCGAGGCTACCCCTCCAGCCATGCCACCTCAATACCAACTCATGTCGGAGGATCCCTGACACTTCTCCAACAGGAAGTTTTGGCTCTCTAGGCCAAGGGAGCCATCGAGCGCGTTCCTGCCCCAGAAGTAGGTCATGGTTGCTATTCTCACTACTTTCTGGTACCCAAGTCTGCGTCCTATCTTGGATCTCAGGAACGTCAACCGCTTCCTCCGGAAGGAGAAGTTCAAGATGTTGATGCTTGCTTAGGTCTTGTCTGCCCTCAACCCTGGAGACTGGATGGTAGCGTTGGACTTGCAGGACGCTTATTTTCACATATCCGTACAGCCGGCCCACCGGCGTTACCTGCAGTTCACGGTAGGCCACGAGCATTTTCAGTTTACCGTTCTCTCCTTTGGCCTTACCAGCGCCCCTCGGGTGTTTGTTCACGAAAGTGATGGCGGCGGTCGCAGCTCATCTGCGCAGCTCAGGGGTTCCAGTCTTCCCCTATTTCGACGACTGGCTGTTGAAGGCAGGTTTGCCCCAGGCAGTCGTCTCCCACCTCCAGACTATGGCCGACCTCCTGTATTCGCTGGGGTTCTCCATCAATGTGCCGAAGTCGCACCTAATTCCCTCTCAGAAGCTCCTCTTCAGCGGAGCGGTTCTGGACACGACGCGGTTTTGGGTTTATAATCCCGAACAGCGAGTCTGGGATATTCGGGCTATGATTCCGATCTTTCAGCCTCTATCCCTGGTTTCGTTCCGGATGACACTGAGGCTGCTGGGCCTCATGGCCTCCTGCATCCTGGTGGTCGATCATGCCAGGTGGCATATGCAGACTCTGCAGTGGGACCTGAAGTTCCAGTGGGCGCAGCATCAGGGGAATCTGTCCGATTGCATCCAGATCTCGGAGGGCACTGCTCGATAGCTGCAGTGGTGGCTCACGAACCAGGATTGGGTCAACGGCAGATCCCTCTCCCTTCCCCTACCAGAGCACACAGTGGTGACGGACGCATCTCTTCTAGGATGGGGCGGCCACTTGGGTGAGATGGAGAACAGAGGCCTCTGGTCTCCGGCGGAGTCCGGGCTCCACATCAACCTTCTGGAGCTTTGGCCGATTCGTTTTGCTCTCAAAGCATTCCTTCCCTCTGTCCGGGGAAGAGTAGTGCAGGTGTTTACGGACAACACCACCGCCATGTGGTACTGCAACAAACAGGGCGGGTGGGGTCGTGGACCCTATGTCAGGAGGCCCTTCGCCTCTGGACATGGCTGGAACATCAGGGCATATCCCTGGTGGTTCAACACCTGGCAGGTTCACTGAACGCCAGGGCGAACGAACTCAGCCGCAGGTGCATGATGGATCACGAATGGCATCTTCACTCGGAGGTGGTGCAAGGTCTCTTTCAACAGTGGGGAGAGCCTTGGTTAGATCTATTCGATACCAAAGAGAACGTGCATTGTCAGCAATTCTGCGCATTGAAATTTCGAAGGCGGCACTCGCGAGGCGACGCTTTTCATCGCGAGTGGAGTTGTGGTCTGTTGTACGCCTTTCCGCCTATATCACTTCTGCCCAGAGTGCTGAAGAAGATCAGGCGTCACCGTGCCCAATTATCCTTGTCTCCGGATTGGGCACGAAGAGTCTGGTATCCCGAGCTGCTCAACATGGCCATCGATCCTCCGATCCGTCTGCCTCTTCGGGAGGATCTTCTGTCGCAGCAACAGGGGACAGTCCTCCACCCGAACCAGTCCCTCCTCCTTGCATGGAGATTGAGCAGCGGTAGCTGACGTCTTTTGACCTGCCTCCCATAGTTAGCGATGTAACCTTGGCAGCCAGGCGTCCCTCCACTAAGAGGGTATGCGCGTGTCGGTGGAACAAGTTTGTGGCATGGTGCACAGCAAAGGCTGTGGATCCTTTTTCTGTCCCTCTTTCTGAGGTTCTCTTGTTTCTTCTTTCTTTGGCCCAGCAGGGCTCTGCTCTGGGCACTATCAAGGGCTATCTTTCGGCCATCTATTTTCAAGTCCCCGGTTGTTAAACGTTTCTTGAAAGGCATAACTCATCTCTTTCCTCCTATTCCCTTCATTATGCCTCAGTGGGACTTGAATCTAGTCTTAACCTATTTAATGTGCGCTCCCTTTGAGCCACTTCACAACTGTCCTTTGAGGCTTCTGACTCTTAAAACTGCTTTCCTGGTAGCCATCACATCTGCCAGAAGAGTGAGGGAGCTTCAGGCTCTTTTTTCCAAGCCTCCTTTCCTGTCTGTCCATCCGGACAAGGTAGTTCTCAGAACTCGTCCATCCTTCCTTCGTAATGTCTTTCATATCGGGCAGACCATCACTTTGCCCACCTACTTTCTGCATCCTTCACCATCTGGACCCAAAACGTGTGCTTTCGTTCTATCAGGATCACACACAACAGTTCCGGGTGGATGACCAACTCTTTGTTGGCTACGTGTGCGCCAAGAAAGGTCGGGCCGTACACAAGCGAACCGTTTCCCGATGGGTTGTTTTGTGGATTAAAACAAGCTATTCTCTGGCTAAGAAGGAGCTTCCTGTGGGGCTAGGCGCCCATTCCACCAGGGCGATGGCAGCCACTACAGCCTTAGGACGAGGAGTTCCTCTACATACCATCTGTCAGGCAGATACGTGGGCATCACTGCACACGTATATGAAACACTACTGTCTGGACAGCCAAGTCGGGAGAGAAATGCTTTTTTGGCCGTTCTGTTGTCCAGGATTTTCTGGTGTGATCTTGGTTCGCAGACCCACCACCGGGGTTGGTATTGCTGGGGTATCTATTCTAAGGTAAGGAATCTATAACTAACGTGTTTCTTTCAGATGAACAAGTTACTTACCTTTGGTAACAATATATCTGTAAGAAACATTAGTTAGCTATAGATTCCTCACCCCCCCCCCATCCATCCTCCCCGTTCTGCGAACTGATTTCTAGGGTTAAGGATATCCTTTCAGGGCACTAGTTCTGCGCAACAGTGGTCAGTGTCTTGCATGGCTCTGCGTTTCTGGCATGGAAAGTCGTATACAGAAATGACGTCGGCACGTGAGGGCAGCATCTAAGTAGCTACCGCAATGTCATCCCGGTGACCATTACGCCAACGACAGACGCGGAGCCAACCGACGCCACCTTCCGACGCGCAGAGGTATTGCTGACGAAATACTTTCTGGATCCAATCTGACGCCTGGGGGTAATTCTAAGATAAGGAATCTATAACTAACTAATGTTTCTTACAGATATATCGTTACCGAAGGTAAGTAACTTGTTGTTCGGGAGGCATTTCTTTGACATCATCGCAGGTCTTGGAGTGCGCTCAAGAGGTAGTCCTGTAATGTCTTCAATCATTGCGAATATTTTTGCCCAGTAGTCAGAGATTCCCTGACAGTCCCAAGCGAGGTGTAGAAAACTGGCGGCGGAGAAGGAGCAACATGCACATCATGCATCTGTACTCAGGCCCTACTTGGATAGTCGCTCAGGGGATGTGATAGAGATGATGGATGTATTTGAAGTGAATAGGGCAAAGTCGATAGTTGGTGGAAGAGTGCACATGCTTGGGCGCATCAGTTGTGCCACTGTTCATCTGTAAGGGGAGGTGTTATGTCCGTGTTCCATACGTTCTTGCTCATTGGGGTGTGTATTGGCGCAGTGTTCTGCATCCCTGCATAGAGTTGCGTTATAAGCTTGTTGAGAGAAGGGGTAGTCCGATACACCTCAAGCACTTGAAATGTAGGCGGGGCATCTGTGAATGAGGCATGTATCGCCCGGATGGCAGCGCTTAGTTAATAATATGTAAAAGTGTCTAGTAAGTTGATATCTTCACTTTGTAGAGGTTGCTGAGGTGTCCTGGTAGATCGCACTCATGGATGTAAGTTGCAATTTGCGCAATCTAGAGCACGTTCCAGGATTGTCAGTGATGGGGAAGGAAGGGTGTCCAATGAGCTGCATAGATGGAGCAATGAGATGCTCAATGCGGCCCTATTTCTAAGCTCATTCCACGCCCAAACCGTACATGCCACAGTGTCAATCTGCGCTCACCAGTGCCTAGGGGTCATAAACATCTCCATCTGAAGAGGGCAGGGCACTGCATGATCAGATTCAGGGCCCATGTGGGCAAGGAACTGAGCAGGGAAGAGCCAGTGGTGGGCAAACTGGGCCTGGCCACTCAAGTAATACAAGTCCATATCAGGAGCACCCAAGCCTCCTTGCTCTAAGGGAAGTGTCATAATCTCCCATGAGATACGTGGCTGCCACCTGCCCATGCAAAAGAAACGAGACACGTTCTAAGCAGTCGGCGGGAGTGCAGTGGTAAGGGAAGCGGCAAGTTGATGAAGAGGTAGAGGAATTTAGGGAGGATAATCATTTTCACAATAGCCAAGGGACAAGGGGAGTCGCCTCCAGCACTCAACTCTCTCATCCAGTCTTGTAAGCAGTGACCATAATTGAGCATCCATAAATCATCGATGTCTCTACTGAGCCTGACCCTGAGGTACTTGATGGGGCCATCGGCCCTGGTAAGTGGGAATTCGGGTGTGAAGGGTGACGTCACAGCTGTCATTGAGAAAATAAGGAACTTCGCCCAATTGATCTTGACTCCGACAAACCCCTGAATCTGGTGAATTCCCTAATGAGAGGGTTTAAATGTGGTCTCTGACGTACAAAGTGACATCATCAGCATACAGCAACGCAATGATTCTACGAGGGGTAAACGCAAGTCCGCGATGGGTGTGGTGCTGGCAAAGACGGGCCGCACGGGGGCACCATTGCGATAGCAAAAAGTAACAAGACAAGAGACAAGGGGCATTACTGTCGGGTACCTCTAGTCACAGCAGGGGGTAGAAGTTCTGCCATTCACCCATAGCTGGGCTCTCGGTTGAAAATAAAGCAGACCGATTAGTTTAATGAATGTGGGGCTCATTCCGTGGTGTGTCAGCAGGGTGAAAAGGTATAGCCATTCAAGATGATTAAACGCCTTTGTGGCGTCCAAGAATACAGCCACTGCATGCAAGGCTGGATCAATGGTATGGAAGTGGGCAAAGAAGGTGTGCAGATGGCAGCATGTGGATCTGCCCGGGACAAAGCATTTTTGATCGGGACTCACCCTGGTTGGTAGGAGTGAAATAAGGCATGAGGTGATGAGTTTGCCAAGAATTTTGTTATCCGTATTATTCATGGATAAAGGGCAATATGAGTTGCAGCTGTGGGGGTCCTTGCCAAGTTTAAGGATTGTACAATGAGTACTTCACACAGGAAGGGATGCAATGCTCTGGAAGAGAGGGATTCTTGGTAAATGGCAATGCCCTTGATGGCCTGCACTGCACTGATAACTCTGATGACCTAGTCTGCTGTGAAAAGTTCGTCCAAGCATCGTCTATGA
This sequence comes from Triturus cristatus, assembly GCF_964204655.1. Lineage (NCBI taxonomy): Eukaryota > Metazoa > Chordata > Amphibia > Caudata > Salamandridae > Triturus > Triturus cristatus. The sequence goes on along the minus strand of NC_140590.1, from coordinate 694,548,857 downwards.
CCATCTTCTAGCCAAAGAAGCTGGATCAAGTTCATATAGGCAGTAAGGTCTAGGGAAAAGGAACCCTGGTGGGTCTGATAAAGGGATGAGAAAAAGTAAATCATGGCTGCTTGTACAGCCTCCGTGCCAGTGTGTACCTGTGAGTGATCGTCATGAAGCCCAGTGATGTAGCCACTTGCCCATGGCTTACAGAATAGTTGATACTGATACCTTTTTACTCTTGTTTATTTACGAGGGAACATATTGAAGTCAACAACATGTACCATAGACCTCTTTTTCCGTCTAATTAATCCACAAATTTCTTTTATTTATTTTACATAGTCCATCACCAATAGTTTTTTTTTAAAAGCTGTACACAAAACTACTACTACCTCCTACTTCAAAAACAAGAAATAGGTCTTGGGCCATAGGAATTGAGAATCAATTGAATTGTTTGATATAGTGGATACTATGTTTAGCATATTTCTATGGCTTGTATTGAATTAATTTTAGTCATTGTGAAAAACGTCATTTATATTTGAGAGGATTTGTGATTGAGTGTGTTGGATGATGTGGCGAATGATAAGAACAGTGAATGAGAATGCATGGAGATGTATGAAAAGGGTGATATGGGGGTGAAAAAAGAGTGGTAGTTTATTGTTTTTGAAGTAGGAGGTAGTAGTAGTTTTGTGTACAGCTTTTTAAAAAAAATATTGGTGATGGACTATGTAAAATAAATAAAAGAAATTTGTGGATTAATTAGACGGAAAAAGAGGTCTATGGTACATGTTGTTGACTTCAATATGTTCCCTCGTAAATAAACGAGAGTAAAAAGGTATCAGTATTGGCATTGTTGTTGTTTTTGTTTCAATGAAGGCTTGGCCTTACTGATTCAAGCTCAAACCTAGTCTTGGTATTGGTTTACAGAATAGCAGGGCAAGGGACTTGCCCAGTCTGTCACCCTCCCCGAAGCTTTTAGCCTGTGTCTCCCTCCCTATTAATATTATTATTATTAGGAGCTTATAAAGAGCACGTTTACCCAAGGGTGTCCTGGCGCTGCACACTGAACTCCCTGGAGTACGAGGGGCTTAATCCCTAAATAACCAAGTCTTCAACCCCTTTCTAAAAGAGAGGAGCTCCTCGGCCTTCCTAATATGCACCGGCAGGCTGTTCCAAGCTTTCGCTGCACCATAGGAAAAGGTATTTCCTCCCCAACTGGCCTTTTTTATTCGGGGCACCGCCACTAGTTTGCTTTCGGAGGAGTGCAGTGCTCTCCCGGGCACATACCAATCGAAGCACCTATTCAAAAACTCTGGGCCACTGCCCTTCAATGCTTTGAATACCGTACACAGCGCCTTAAATTGAGCTTGTCTGGATACTGGCAGCCAGTGCAGTTGCCGTAGTCCCTCTCGTACAGAGGCAAACCTTGGAATGCCTGTTAGCAGTCTCACCGCCGCGTTTTGTACCATCTGTAGTCTGTACAGATGTTTTTTTTCAGATTCAAGTACAGACTATTACAGTAGTCCAAACACGACAGAATAAGGGCTGAGACTGCTAACCTGAAACCATCGGCTGGAAGAGAAAATGTTATTTTTCTCAATATCCTGAGGATATGGAAGCATGTTGAAACCACTCCACTCCACTCCACTAACCTGCTCCCCAAAATCCAGTTTCCTACATGGCTTGTCTCCGACTGTGCAGCCTACTCGTATACTGATAAATTGATGGATAACTTAATGGATGCAAGTGTGGAAGCATCATGATTTTCAAAGAACAAAAGTTCAAGCTCACTAATTTCTTTCTGTAGACGTGCTAAGGCGTGGAATAGCCCTGCCTGATTTGCGATGCATGCTCCTCGAATGATGACCTTAAAGACCTCACACAGCTAAGAACGTGCGATCTCGGTGTTGTCATTGTGTTCAAAATATTCCACTACCGCTGTCCTGATATCTTCCCAGAACATTTGATCATGCAGGGCTCCAGTTGGAAGCCTCCATTTGAAGCGGGAAATGGGCACTGTCAGTAAGAAGAAGCTCCAGTAAGACAGGAGCATGATCATAGAGCGACCTCGTTAAATAGGAGAGCCAGGCCATCTAAGCTGGTAGGTCCCCTGATGCCAGCCAGTAGTCTATGCATGACCACGAAATGTGGGCCATAGTAATGCAGGAGCCTTCCTTGGTACTAGGATGGCGGAGGACCAGAAGTCGGTCAGGTCAAAGTCATCCATAATCAGTTGCAGCTGTGCCACTGCTCGGGTAAGAGGGTGTCTAGAGTCACTAGATCTGTCTAACGCTGGGTTAACTACCACATTGAAATCTCTTCCTCACAAAGTCGCTCAGGGGTTTAGTGTCCCAGCCAGTTGCCATATCGCGGCAAAGAACTGTGGGTCATCAATGTAAGGGCCGTAAACGGCGAGGCGTTTGACAGGGTGGTCTTGCAGGATACTGGCTAGTACAGCAAATATGCCCTGCGTGCTGCATATAATCCAATGCATACACCAGGTGTAGTTCTTGTAGAAAGCAAATATTTATGGAGTGTCTCTCTAAATATGTAAAGACCTGATGTGCCTTGCGATGGTCATTTAGGCCCCGTATACTCTAGTTACAAATCTAATCGACTGCATGGTGGTGCAGGACTGAGGCAAAGAAGCAGTTGTCACCTATCTTAAGATCGCATGAAATGACTATGAAAAGCATAGGCTGGGTGACACTTAGAAAGAAAGCAACAACAATAGTTAGCAGCCAAGTGCCTGCAGCCAACAGCCATAGTGAACAGACCCCCCCCCATCACTTGGTCCCCCAAATGGACCAAATGCACCAATCCCTCCCTTTCCTGAAACCCCAACAACATTGAGATGAAATATTTCTGTGAATCATCCCCTAGGGGTGAACTAGGAGACCGTCTCCCTACCCATCTAAAGGTAGCTGGGTGGCCGGAGGTAAAGTATGGGGAGACACCTCAGTCCCCACAGGCATTATGCAACCATAATTTTTCAGGTTCAGGGTGAAGAACGCAGGCAGGTCCCCTGTACGACTGCCCACCATATACCCAACATCTGGTCCCAAGAGGATAGTCTCTACAGGCATCTCCAGTCACAGTGGTCCGCTAAATGTGCAGTGCTGGAGAATATCACCAAGTGTCTCTCATACCGACCAGATGAGTGGAGATTAATCAGTCTCACTGAGGTGTACATCATCCTGCTCTCCATTCCCTAATGGGCGACTCACCTGCTTTCAGAGTGATGGACTTGGGGAACTTGATTGCCTTTTTTGGGTCAGTGAAAAAGATAGTTTTGCCGGGAGCATGGGAGATTCACAGTTTGGCAGGGTATAGAAGTGAGTATGTAGTGCCAGTGCACGCTTAACCAGCAAGAAGTCTCTGGTGCTGCCTGCACTGACATTGTGAAGTTCGGAAACATGAATTGTTGATCTCCTTGTAATGCACAGGTTGCCACTCCAGCCAGTGTCTCAGTCTTGGTAATTTAATAAACGGGCAATGATGGGGCAAGGCAGTGTACCAGGCAGTGACCTAGGACCAAGCAATCTGTGGGTACTCTCAACTGTGAGCATGGGCGAGAGATCACTTCCAAATAGTATGTAGCAGGTCCTCTTCAAAGTCTTCCATTTTTCCTTCATTCTTATTCCGTATTACTTCAAGTATCTTTTCCATGTGCAGAAGCTTTTCCCTATCTGCAGTGTGTTCATCTTCGGCTTCAGACGTGCTGCCTTCCAGTTGATCGAGAAGGTCATTATGTTTATCCACCTTTTATTTAAGCCAATCAAACCCGACAGGTGTAGGAAGCTGGCTCTGTTTATACTATAACAAAGTAAGGTATAGTGTGCACAGATTCCAGAGGGTACCCAGAGGTATAGCAGAGGCTAAATTAGACAAGTATAGCTCTCTTTGTGGTAGTGTGGATGAGCAGTTAGGTTTATCCAGAGGGTGTGTTAAGCATTTTTTGTATTCACTCACTCAATACTGATGGCACACACTCGGAGACTGAATCCAGACCAATTAGGTAAGTATAAAAAGATATACTTGTATTTTATTTTGTAGAACCAAGCAGGACTTGGCCCAGGTAAGTAAGAACACAAATGCAAAGATGTACACAGAACTGCAATTGTGGATTCAAATGGAATCATTTACATGTTTGCACTATTTTTAAAACAGTTTAATATACGGTGGGATTACTTTCGATTACTCTTGAATTACTTTTCAGTTTACTTTTAGATCTTGAGGTGATATGCCGAGATATCACACATTGGCTGGATTCACTTGCAGGTAAGTACATCATTTCTTAAACTGCAGCTCAGTTACTTTCTTTTCATACAAATTTCAAAGTCGACAGAACATTTTTAGGAACAAAATATCACAACATTGGTTCCTATGTGGAAAAGAAGGTTATCGGTTTGTAGGTAAGTAAACTACCTGCAAGAATAATTTTTGGAGGTTAGAACCAAGTTTCGGGTAACCACTCAAATGGCATCACCACCAGCGGCACTAGGGCAGCTGGGTGCAGAGTGCAGGGGCCCAATGTTAGCCAATGGTGCTAAGGGGTCCTTCGGTCAGGGACTGCTTGCGAGCAAGACACTTAGCTGTGGGAGCAAAAGCTCCTGGGGCAGAGATCAGCACTACAGGGGCCAACAATCGGCACAGGAGCTGCACCACAGGCGGCACAGGGAGGCTTCCTGAAGGCGACTACTGGCTGGAGAGTTAAGTTGGGATCTTGGGGGATGCCTGGACACCGGCATTTGGGCCACCCAAGGCAGTGAGGCGTCTGGTGCAGGGGTGTCTTTTGGTGCTGGGTTCTTCTTACGAGCTCTGGTCGCAGTCGGGGGGACCCTTCAGTTTGAGGCTGCAGGCATCAGCTTGAAGCTTGAGGGAGGTCGGGGACCACCAGATCTCAGCTTAGGATTGCTGGGGGGACGTCCTAGTGGTGTTGGGCCACTCGAACTCAGGCCATGGGCGTCGGGTGCTGAGTGGTGAAAAATGGCGGAGCTGCCTGGAACCGTATTCTGGAGGCGAGTCTTTGTTTGAGCAAATCTGGTGCTCACGGGAGACAAAGTCGTAAAGATGGTTGCAGGGCAGGTCCTCTGGGCTCTGGGGGGGCTGCTGTACATGCTGGGGTTTTGTTGTAGTCCGGTTGGTGTCAGGACAGGGCGGAAGGGCCGTGACCAAAGCAGTTGGTGTCCTCTTCTTCCTGAGTCAGCAAGGCTCTTCGGTCCTTCTTCTTTCTTCCTTGACTCTAAGGAGGCAAGGTCTAGGGTTGCTTCTCAATACTAAATGTAGGGGCGTTAAAGGGTGTGCAGGTTGGGACTTATGGGTCCCTTCCTTGGGGTGGGTACACCCGCTATTATGCCACCATCCAGTGGGAGGGGGGCATGAGCCTCTTCCTAATTGGCTGGGTCCCCTCATCTTCAAGATGGAGGGGACTGAGAGGTGTTCTTCACCTCATCTCCTCCACCTGAGGGCTGGCATTGGCAAAGGTGGGCACGCCTCTCCTCCGAGCTTGGTTTTCCCACCAATTCTCCCACCCAAAGTGGGGGGGGATAACCGGTGGGAGCCAGTTGCTGGGGGAAGCAAAATTCAGGGACCGCTTACATAGGCGGCAGGCCTTTGAAGCTTCCCCTTCCTGGACCCAGCCCATCCTGGGGGAGGATGCATAACACCTCTGCCCTGGATAGGCTTTGTTTCTGGACCCACAGAGCGGAGGCTCTCTACCCAGGGATCCAGAAACCTGCCTGGTGGTGGCAAGTGGCTGGAAGCCCTTCCAGAACCACACCAGGGCTGGTCGTTTTTAGGGGGCATCTCTAAGATGCCATCTGAGTGATTTTTACATTACATCAGTGTGGGTTTAATATGCTGAGAAGTTTGCTACCAAACTTCCCAGGTTTTAGTAAAGCAATTATGGAGCTGTGAAGTTCGTAATGACCAACTCCCAGACCATATACTCTTTATGGCTTTACTACACTTGCATTGTGTAAGAATGGACTTAAACACTGTAGGGGTACAGGGCTCATGTCTCTGTACCCTCACCTGAGGGCTAGTGCACCCTGCTAGAGGGATGACTTTTCTAGGCCCCAGCCAGTGGGTTGCTGGCATAGCACACAGGGATGCGTGCCATGTCGACTCTTCACTTTTCTCTGCACCAAAGCACAAAGTCTTCAATGGCAGTGTGTGGGTGTTAAGGTACATATATTCTAAGGGTGGAACAATAGGTGTTGCAGCTCTTAGAGGCCTTCCCTGATCACAGAGCCCTTGATAGCCATGGTACCTTTTTGCAAGGGGCTTACCTGTGGCCAGAGATATGCCAATTGTGGGTTCAAAGGTACAGTTTCGGGGAAAAACACAGGCCCTGGAACCTGATTGGCAGGGACCCAGGGCACATCAAGTCAAGTTGCATCAGATGTCAAGCAAAATGTGGGGGGTAACCATGCAACAAGGGGCACTTTCCTACAGTCAGAAAGAAGATCAATTTTGGTGTTGATTGCCGTTAAGCTCTGCTTCAGGTCTAAAAACATGGTGTGGCTATCCTAGTCCGGAAATGTGCCCTTCGTGCCAAGTGGCACTCCCTGCAGCTCCATTGCACGTGTCTGTCTTCGATTTGTTGAGAGAGAGTTTGGATTGCCTGGAATCGCCCTTCCCCATCCTTTCATGTAAGGCACCCTGGGCGTGGAGGTGTTCGACCAGTCACTCGAGCACAATTGGATAGGCACATTGTGGGGTCGTACCATACCCTCCCAACTCTTCTACTGATGCAGAAAGCTGCCTTCCAAGTCCATTTCCACCAGCTGCAGTACTGTCCCCCCTTGGCCTGGTGCACGGCCGAGGCTGTTCGGGGCCTTCATGGTCCCCGCCGCTTTCCAGCCCGGCCGTACTGGGCCCAGTATTCTCTTCACCAGGGGGTAATGGAGCCGCACGGTGCTCTCCCGGGCCTGAAATCCTGCTGAAATGATCCTGCCGCAAAATATATATGTGGTCCGGTGTGCTGGGCACTAACTGCATCCCGACCTGTCCTTTACCCCCGCCTACCATTACACTGAACGTATCCCCTCCCTAACTATGTTGACATCCCCCCCACGCTCACACTATTTGCCCACCTAGTTCCCTTCCCATATCCTAGACCGCTCAACAATCAAAATGGGCATCTAGATAAGGACCTCGGAAGTGTGAGTAGAAATGGCACTCTGCTCCAAGAGAAACCTAAGGAACTGCCCCCATAAATAGTAAGGAATTATGCCCCTGAATAAAGTGATATGCGCCAAGTGTTGGATCATTAATGTAGCAGCAGTTCTGCGTGAAAATTTCTGAAGCCATCTGCAGGGGGCCTTCCACCCTCATAATGCCCCGCCCTCCGCTTGCACTGACTTGCTAAATGTCATTCTCTGAGGAGAGGGGGCAGCTTGTTGCAACCTGCTCCCCTCCTAACCCACACACGGGGAAATTCCCCCTCCTCCCCCTGGGCCTCAAAACCGCATTATTGCGCTGCCACCAAAAGCTGCACGGGCACAAGACATGCCCTCTGTCTAGTTACTCCCCCCTCTGGATCGCTCTCCGAAGTCGAGAGCAGCCCGATCCTCACTTGCGGCCAATATACATACTGCGAGGGACTGGTGCAGTGGCAAGCACTCGAAGACGGCTGCCACGACCCCCGCCAAGGCTCTCCTCAATGAGAGGATATCTTTTGCCCCTAGCTCCCCATGACTAGGCCAGGACACCCGGCTGGTGCAGAGGCAGGGATATAAAAGGCACCGACAGCGGGTGAGTGCTGGGACACAGATGAGGAAATAAAATAAATAAATGAATAAAATTAAATTAAAACAAGCATTGGCATAGCCAATAGGTCTCGCCTTTGGGACCTTATAAGTGTTTAGCCATGCAACAGTTAATGTTGTTGCACCAAGGATATTGTGCTGCATAACTAACTACTTATAAGGTCCCAAAAGCGAGACCTATTGGCTATGCCAGTGCTTGTTTAGCCTTTTCTGTCTGATTAGAAATTGTTTGTAGAACCAACACCCCCTCCGTCAGCCCCCCGCCCCCGTTCTCCACTTCATAGGTTGTTTTGAGCATTGGAATAGTTAGGCCAAGACCCTGGCTTGCAGTATTATTATCATAATATCACCCATCAGCCATGCCACAGAGGTAGTCCCTTCCTCACCTTGTAAACATAAATCTACCGAAGATTTCAGAAATAGGTCTTAATCTGAGGACCAAGGCTGGCAAGTTTGCTAGGTGAACATATATATACATACACCTTAATTTCGACCACATCTGGCAGCATAATATCAGGTGGATATAGATCACTGCTACTGACACGTGTATTATTAAGGATAGCATATACTGCCAGATACTCCTATATGCAGTTCCATGAAAGTTATCCTTTGCAGTCATCCAATAAATCACAGATTCTAGTTTATAGACTAAGACGTGACCGCCGCAGTTATTAAAGACAAATTATTTTTCAGGCACTAATAGGTTTCTGCTATTTAAACATAATGATGTCCTCATTGATTATAAGTGGTAACATTCCCTTATGTATATCTGCTCATTAACAATAACCAGAACAATCCAGTGGGAAGCCAGGGCCCACAAGTACACCGACTCAAATTGACAGTTTCAAGTTATTGCCACAAGGAACTAAGGTGTCACAGAAACATATTGTGCATTTCAGGCTAACAACATTTCATGTTGAACCCACTGAAAAGCCATACTCTGAAAAATAACTAGCCACCCGCAAATCTAGCAGAATTGTTAAAAAGTACCTAACTTTTGCTTAGCTGGGATCACATGTTTAAGTAGAGTGGGCTATTGCTACTTAAGCAGGTGAGCAGCAGTATTTCGTGAACAAAGGTTGGTAAGTATTTACTGGATGTAGTAAATATCCTCCAAGTTTCGCCAAACCGAGGGAAAAAAACCTTAGAAGAATAAGATATGATCCTGGCTGCCGGAGAGGGAAAAATGCAAAATAACTGTCAAACGAAGAAACCAAAAATCCCACCAACACGGAAATGAAGAGACTTTAGAATGCAAAAACAAACTTCAATACATAGTCATACTCCGAGTTCATCTTAGAGATCCATGCACTATTAAGATTTTTTTTTTAAAATTGCGAAAAAAAGAAAACATATTCGTTGAAACGTCTGGGTGCCCTGCCCTTCAACAACTCTGCTTTACGAAGAAAAGCAAACCGAGCGTGAGCATAGCCGGCATTTTTGTAATGGAAATATTTTATCCGTGTGGTTCATCTGGGATTGAGTCAGTCATATTTCTGACTAGGCAGCACAAGCAAGCGCTAGGCCACCAAAAGCCTGTGGCAGCACTTTGAAAACCCACAGACTAAATTTCTCGCAGCGCAGCGCATGCGCTGGCTCAGCGAGACCTAAAAACAAAATATAACGAATCCCTCACTTCCTAGAGAAAAAAGGGGGCGGAGCCGTCGCCCGTTATGCTTCCATTCCACAAACACCCCAGGACAGAGCTCCCTACGTTCGGCTGCCACGCAAGACCCCCTTTTACGACCGTGCTCTCTAATGCCCCCTGCCCCCAACCCACACCATCTGACTTGAGCACCACTTCTCTTGCCATCACCTTTACAGTTCTGTGGTGCATGACAAGATCTACCTCAGGTCTAATTCTGGTTCAAGCTTGTATATGCCCTGTGAATTAAATTAGTTACAGATTCTGGCTAGGAGGCTGCCAAGATGGATTGAATGATCCTCTCTCAAGGGCATCTGTCTCCCACTTCCCGACCCTAGCGGTGTGCATGCTTCAACAATCTTCCCCTTGCCTACCCAGGACCATGGTGGTCAGTGATTCTATTTTCGCCCAGTTTGCCACAGAAGGGCCACGGTACACTCGCACTCCTCAAGCAGATACCATCTTTCCTCGCAAACCTGGTATACACCATTTTGTGTGACCTTCCTCAGACCGTGTCTCTGTGCAAGGCTTTCAATTGCTGTGCAGGGCCCTGCAAGGATGAATGGAGTGGACTCTGAACTATTCTGGTGGCCAAAGCGGGGTGCAGCATCCTGGTGTTCCTGTGGCCCACCCTGATAGCATTGGTAAGGTGAGAAGAATGACCACCGGCGGTAAGGCCACATAATCCGTAAAGGGGGGTCGAATCTTTACCTACATTTAAAATGGTGGGGAGCACAGCAGATATTTCACCTCTTATAGATGAGTGGGTCGGAGTGGCTGTAGAGGGTGGCTGACAATAGTAGAAAGTTCTGCACACCTGTTAAGTGGTTTTGGAGGCTTTGGATTCAGACTTAAAGGTAATATGCGGAGTGCGGTGCTGTGTCGGCACTGGGGAAGTGCATGCTGTGCTCAGTCCCTACCTAGCCAGCACACTCTGCGCCTGAAGCGTGTGAAGCCCCAGTGAAATGTTATTACCCCCAGGTCCCTCCTGTCCTCGTCCCATTCCTAAACATAGTGGAGATCACTATCTCCGCGACAGAAAAAAAGAACAGGAGCATGCTGGGATACCTAACCCACTCCCTCCCGCTGGGAGTACATAAGCGGTAGCAGCCCAGCATGCAGCCTGTTCTTTTTTTCTGTCTTCCGACAGAATGGGACGCGTTTGCTGACTTACCTGTGTTTTTCTTCCATGGATATCTCGTAGGGCTGCTGGGCTGTCCTCGACGTCCTGTTCCGCGTCTCCTGGCCTGCCAGGCTTGCTGGGAGTCGTGTTGATGGGCGCCCGGCCCTTTGCGGCTGGGGCGCTGGTTCTCCGAATTTCTTCCGGGTTACAGCGCGCGTCTTCCTAAGGCTTGACCGGACTGGAAGACACGCTGATGAGGCTGTTTTGGGGGTCCAGGGGCTACGCTGGGTGGTGCTCCTGGTCTCCCTGCCTGGCTTGTTGGAGTACTGCTGGCCTTCTTTCCTCCCTGACACCCCTGCTGTTCGTGATGTTGGTGCAGGGGCGGGCCTTGATGGGGGTCGGTGTCAGGCCGGTTGCTGCAGTCCTCTTCCCTGCCCGGTGCTGGTGTCCTGGAGGGCGCCTGGGCTGGCTCTTGGGGGCAGGGCGCTTTTGGTGTGCTCTTCCTGCCCCTGTGGTGAGTACCGCTTAGCTGTTCCGCTTTTCTTCACAGTTGCCTTGCACTTGCATGTTCCTCTGGCTTTGTGGCTTGTACTTTGCCCGGCTGGGTCTGGCTGTGTGTGGTGAGGCTGCTTCGGCGGTCTTGGCTGGGGGACCTGCTCGGCCGATTCGGTGGTATTCTCACCTTAATTGCTGCTGGCGCTCTCCTTTTTTCTTCAGAGTTGTTGCTGGTGCTCTGGGACCCGGCGTCCTCTGGTCTCTCCATCTGCTGGTTGATTCTTGTTGGGGCCTTTCCGTCCTGGCTTGTGGCGCTCCCTGTCCCTGCGTGCTGGGTTGGGGTTTTGTGTGGTTTTCTGCGCTGTGTCTCTCCCTTGCTTCCCGGTGCTGCAGGGGGGAGGAGGGGGGGGTTCCTCCACAGGTTGTGGGTTCCCAGGCCTCCTGACTTTCCGCTTGCTCAGCACTTGTTGCTGGATGGTGTCTGGGCGGGGGGGTTGGGGGACGGTCTCTGTTTGGTGGTGTTGGCCTGTCCCCCTGGTGAGTGCCGCATAGCAGGTTTCTTTCTTCCCTGTGCTGTGCTCTTCTGCTGTGCTGGACTGTGGCCTGGGCTCCCTGTTTTCCACTGCTGGGGGTATGCCAGGGCTGGCGGGTGCTGTGGGCTTCCGCGCGTTCCCCTGTGCAGGCGTCTGATGTCGTGGGCTTTTAGTTTTTGGGTGGGGTTTGACCTGGTTCGTGCCTCTGGGCTTCCAGCCTTCCTGCCCTGCGTGCTTCTGTTCCCCCTGGTCGGGCCTGGTTGGTTGTCCACCTTGGTTGCCTGTTGCCCGGCTTTTTCCGCCTACTGCCTGTCCGCCCTGTTGGTTCCTGCCTGTTCTTATGGGTTCGGGCCTGGTGCTTGCCTGTCTGGGTGCCTGCTTGCGGCTTCTGGTGCTGGGCGCTTCTGGTGCCGGGTGTTGGCTTGGCCTGTGCTCGAGGTGCCTTGTTTCTTCCTGCCCCCCTGTCCCTGGCCGCTGCTCTGGGCTGTGCTACGTGGGGTTTCCTGGCCTGTGGCCTTTCCTCCCTACTGGCGCCTGGTCGTGCCTGGGTGTGTCGGCTGTAACCGCCGGTACCCTTGCTATCGCTCCTCTCCTCCCGTCCGGCATGCCCTCCAGCCCGGGCTGGTGGGCTCCTTTCCCGGCGGGTTCCCTGTGGGTGAAGTTCATGCAGGTTGCGGGTTGGGGAGGTGGGCCTGAGGCCCCCCAATACCCCCCCCCATCTGCGGGTGCGGCTCATCTGCTCTTGCCCCCTGCTTTGGTTTGGCTGGGTCGCTTCTTGTGTCCTGCGTCGGGGTCCTTGGTGCTTTCCGGATTCCCTGTTTCTTGGGTTCCTTTGTTTTTCCGGGGGGGGGGGGGGGATGTTCTGCCCTTCCTCTGTCCTGGCAGGCCTTGGCCTTGATTGACTGTTGGCTCCGGGGCTGTCCTGGTGGGGCCCCTGGTGGGTTTTCTGGCTGGGGTTGCTGCTTGCCTCTTGCCTGGTGCTGTGTTGTGTTGCACTCGGTTGGCTGGTGGGGTTTGGTTTCCTGTTCTGGTTTCCTTTTCCCCTCTTGTGTCTCTTTTTGTGGCTTGGTGCGCTTGGGGTCCTTTGCCTCTCGCTGCCGCTCCCTTTGCCGCCTGTGGTGGCTGGGTGTTGTGGGTCTTCCTTGGCTTCTGCCTGGGTGGCTCCTTGGTTTCTTGGGTGCGCTGCTTCTGTGCCCCTCCCAGTCTGTGGGTTCAGGCTGCCCTGTGCCCTTCTTTCCTGCTTTGTGGGTGCCGTTCCCGGTGTCCTCCTCGCCGTGCCTTCTCTTGGTCTTGGCCGGTGTCTTTGTTGGTGGGGCTGACGGTTGTGGTCTGGTGTCGGCCTCCCCTGGTGTGTGGGCCGCGTTGCTGCATCCCCGCTCCCCTTTTTTGGCCTTGTGCTGGCGGTTGGCTTTGCCTGGGCCCTGGTGCTGTGGCGTTCCCCTTGTGGGCCTGTCCTTGGGCTTGTGCATTTCCCACTCCTGTGCGGACTACATTCGGCCTGTGGTGTCTCTGGCCGTTGCTCTTGCTGGCTCTACAGGGTTTGTTCTTCCCTTTTTGGGTCTGTTCCCACGCCCCCCTGGGGGGTTGTACACCTTTGGTTTCTCCGGGCTCCTCTCATTTGGTTTGTGGGTGCCTGGGGTGTTCCATGGTGCTGTTGGGCCCTATGCTCTGCCTCTGTTGGGTTTGATCCCTTGCAGTCCCTGTTTTTGGCCTGCCTTTGCAGGGTCCCTGCCTGGGTCCTTCCCAGGCTGCTCATTCTCTGGTGCTTTTGGGCCTCTTTTTCGGCCTCTTGGTGGCCGGTGGTTCTGGCCCTGGTGGTCTGGGTACTGGGTTGGTCCTGTGACCTTTCCTGTGCGGCTCCTTTGTGCCTGGCTGGTGTGCTGGGGCCTTTGTGTTGGTTGACGGTTGTGGCTTGCCGGTCTCCCTCTCTGTTCACCTGCTGCTTCTCCTCTCTTGGTGGCGTGGCGGTGGCTGGCTTTGGTGCCATTCCCTGGGCCCCTTCTTGGTTGGGTTTTTTTGGGGTTGGGTCGGTTGGCCCTTTGCCTCTCCTTTCGGGTTCTGCTGGCACCGTGTTGGGGTCCTCCTGGCTGGCTGGCCTGTCGGTTGTCCGGTTGGCTTCTTGGGTCTTTCTAGGCCACCTGTGTTGTTAGGCTGTTGGCCTCCTTGTTGGTCCTTCCTGTTTTGCCCTTCTTGGGGTTCACCTTGGATGGTTCCTTGGTGTCCTCCTGGCCTGTGGGTCGGTTCATGGTTGGTGGCGGTTCCTTCTTCCTGGTTCTGGGGTTTGTTTCCTTGGTTCCGTGTTCAGCCCTTGGTTGTTCTCTCTTGGCTGTGCCCTGGCCGTGTGTGGAGTCTGCTTTGGGTGGCGCTCCCTGGCCTTTATTGGGCGGTTTCCTGGGTTCATGTCCCTGTGTCTCCTGCTTTTGGTTGCCTCTGTCCTGGCTGCTGGCTAGTTCCTGTGCCCTGGGTTTTCTTCTCCCGGTGTGGCGGCCTTGGCTGCGGCCGTCCGGTGTCTCTGCTGGGGTTGGCGGCTTATCTTTCCTGCCTTTTGGCCTGAGCCTTCTGTGGGATTTCAGTGCCTCCGGTACACTGTTACCACGGTTGTTGGATGGGGGGAGGGGCCTTGCCTGGGTTCCTTGGCCCCTTTCTTCCTGGTTGTTGCTCTGGGTCGGTGCCTGTTTTCTTGTCTGGTTCCTCCCTCATCAGTCTTTGCGGCTCTGCTGGTGGCTTCCCCTGGTGTGTTGGGGTTGGTCCTGTGGTTGGTTGCGTTCATTGTTCTCTTGCTTTGGCGTGCCTCTTTGGTCTCGTCTTCCTTCCCCTCGCCTTTTAGTGTGGTCGTTGTGGGTTGGTCCGGCTGTGGGTCGCCTTCTTCCCTGCTCTGGGGGGTTCGCTCCCTGTCTTGCTCCTGCTGTGTTCCTTCCTGGGCCTTCAGCCGTGTCAATCTGTGCGGCCTGCTCTCGTACGCTCTCGGGTGTTGGGCCGGGTTGGCCTGTTTGTCCCAGGTGGGGCGGCTGCTTGGTGGTGACTGGGGCTGTGGGCTTCTCCCTTGGTGGTTTTTCTCCCTGTTTGTTTGCCCTTCGTTGCTGGGTTGCTCCGTTGGGGCGCTTCAGCTTCTCTGGGGCTCCCTTCCCCTGGTAGTTCGGGGGGGAAGGAGGGCTTTCTTTCTGCCACTCTGTGTGTTCCCTTGGGGCTTGGCTCTGGGTGTGGGGCCTCCTTCTGGCTTGCCTGGGGTTTCTTGTGCTCATTTGCAGTCCTTTCTTGGTCGTCCCCTGCTTGTTTTGGGGTCTCGGCTCTTGTCGGCTTAGTTGGGGTCGTGGCTGGTTGTGTGCTCCTGCCTGCGTTTTCTTGTGGGCTCCCTTCTGCTTCGGTTGGGTGCCGTTTTGTTTCTCGGTCTGGTGCCCCTGGCGTCGGTGGGTGTCCGGAAGGCCGGGTTGTTTGCTTTGGTATTCTCCACTATGTTTAGGAATGGGACGAGGACAGGTGGGACCTGGGGGTAATGTCCTGTTACTTACCAGTAATCTTCATTACTGGTCCCGTTGTCCTCGTCCCATTCCTAACACCCCTCCCTCCCTCCCAGGCGGCCGGCCTTCCGGTTGTTGGCTTGGTATTTTCAGGCTGCATGCTGGGCTGGTACCGCTCATGTACTCCCAGCGGGAGGGAGTGGGATAGGTATCCCAGCATGCTCCTGTTCTTTTTTTTCTGTCGCGGAGATAATGATCTCCACTATGTTTAGGAATGGTACGAGGACAACGGGACCAGAAGTAATGATGATTACCGGTAAGTAATAGGACATTACTCTGAGCCAAGGCAACGAAGGCTCATTCCGTTTCTCAGACTTGTACGCTGACGTCGGGACGGGGAAGGCTGAAGTGCGATGAGCGAGGGGTACAAAGACTTAGACGTTAGGGCGTATAAAGATGGCTGCGAAGGGTTGAACGTCAAAGGGACAGAGCTGTGCAAATCAGTTACAGGGCCTCTTGAACGTGCAGGAATGTTGAAACAAAGTGAAAGTTTGTTTCAATCGTTTTGGCTTTGAAATGGGAGCCATGCCTTTCATTTATTTTTTCAAGTGATATGTCAATATTTTTTACGAGTTGCCCCACAAATGTTGCTTTTCTCTTCAGAAACGTGAAAAAATGTCTGCATTTGCACACACATTCGCAATTATTGGGGCTTTTACATAGGGACTGCCGCAATTGACTATAACTAAAAGGTTCTATTAGATAATTGTCTATGCAGAGTTAGGCGCTGGCTAACTTATTTCAAAAGAAGGTAAACACAAGCCAGGGGATCATTTAAAAAAAGAACATTTGAAAATCACGTATTCTGCTAGAATTTGGTAGAATGAAAAGCTGGCTGAATAAGTGATTGGGTGGGAGTACACCAAAAGATCTGACTCTTCTTTCCCAGGTCTCTCTCCCCCTATTATTGCAAAACACCAGGCCCTTACACCTGGTGTCGAAGGAGTGGGAATCTGCCCAGAAGAACATTTCTCACCACATGCTATTGACTATTTGGTATTTTTTCTCTGTGGTCATGTTGTCTGCACGGGGAAACCTCTTCCCTTACAATCCCCAACATTTTACTATGTTCCCTTCCCATTCCCATCATGGATCTTTATTTAGTTGTGCACTTGACAGGAGCAAATATATGATCCTTTCCAGGGTAGGTATGTGTGTTGCAAAAGAATAGCAAGCTCGTGGGTGTACACATAGTTTCCAGTGAAGACTGCCCTGGAACCTCTATTGCTGCCGCAGTGAGTAGACTTTCTCACATGTTGAGTTACACTGCACCAGTGTAAACTTCCAAGTAATTAAATGTTTTCCAAGTTTACATTTCTGCTTCGTGGCACCTATTCATAAAAAAGTATCAGAAAATGTACTCCAAATGCATTCTTTCTACATTTGGACAAACTACTCACTACCTTGGAATTCACAGAGGATGCAACAGTCACAGATTCCCATGAGCACTTGTGGAATTCTTTTATGATCGACATGATAGTCACTTGTGCTATAATGTAAGCACAGGTACATGTACGTTGGTCTCACACATGTGCAAGTGTGAATATAAACAAAGTGCTTTTTTGCCCTTTTCCCACCACAGTGAAAACCTTTTTCCTGTAGAGAAATCCCTTCCGCCCCCCCCAACATCCCCACCAGTTTTGAGGCCAAAAAGATTTACTGATAGGAGTAAAGGTCTGACTCTATCCAGGATAGCCATGCACATTTCAAAAGTTTGTGAATGCCCACACACGTGCAAGACTCTGGGTGTTTTAACTTCCCAAGGCACTCCCATCCTGGAACTCCACAGCACTGGGAGTTATTTGAATCATATTTAGTAATATTAAATACAAGTAAATCGTATTACCAGTGTACATTCACATTTTGTCATTGCAAATGTGAATTTACACTTCAAAAAAATCAGTCCTTTAAACATCAAAGTTGAATTTAAATGTGCAAATGTGTTTGAGAAACGCGCTCAAAGGAGTTTTTTTTTCTTTCTTATTTTTATTGTTGTTGTTTACAAACATGAGGAGAATACCAAGAAAAAAACAAAGGACACATAGCAAAAAACAAATCCAGATTTCATATTGACACATTATGCCTGGTTCCTTAATATGATCAAGGAAAAAAAAGAAAAACATATGCTACACTTAAATCAACTTTAAATACTAGCTCAAAGGAGTTTAATGAGCTTTTGTTGAGGGATCTTCGTTCTCTTTCTTCCTTCCGCTATTCCAGATCCACTCCCAGAGATCATCCATGCAGCTTTTCAACACCGAAACACTTTCAAGGCATCAAGAGCTCCTTATGCAAGAAATTCCACGGTTCTCTCAACTCTCAGCGGCCGGCCTGTTGCAGCATCGTGCGAAGAACACGCAGGAGGGGGCCTTCTACCCCCACCCCAGCGGGGTGCTGCGGCCTCTGGAGCAGGTGACCTGTTTCAAGGTGGGTGCTGTGCTCTCATGTAACATAAAGATCCTTGCAACACGCTCATAATGAACATGGAATTTAGAATATATGCAACTCTTTGTGATGCCAGTGATTCAAATATGCCCCTAAAAAAACCTGCAGTGGCTGGGTGATCTCCCATTGCATGTAATCCCGTTGATGATTAATCGTGTACAGGGCCGGACTGGCTGTAGCGGGCACCGGGTGTTTTCCCGGTGGGCTGGAAGTGTGGGGGCATTTTTTGAGTGGTGGGGGCATTTTTGTTACTGGGGGCTGGTTTTGCAGCAGTGCTGCAATATCGTCCCCCAGTAACAAAAGCAGCAGCACCCACTCCCACCACCACCACCACGGTCCAACTGAAATGCCAGGGCTGGTTTGTGCTCCCAGTTCGGACTTGATCGCGTATCCTCATTTTTGAGACTGTAGCCACAGCTGTGCGCTTCTTCATAAATTCCGGAAACCATACCCAATGCTACTTTCTGATTTCGGCACAAGGCCCTTTCTGCAGCTGGTGGCCAATGGCCTAATCTCAGGAGCTACTGGAAGGACTTTGCTATAAAAAGAAGCTCCCTGCAGCAACTAACTGATAGCTATCCCGTTCCACAAATGTTTCCTCAGGCTGCCATCAAACCACACCACCTCCTCTGTATTATCAAGACAATTGTAATTTTTTGCTTTGTCTCCTATTGAAAAGATTTATAATAATTGCCTTGTCGATCATAACGCTAATTCTGGTGATTTGTACTGCTCCCTGTAAACTCTTGTGTTGTGTTTACATTTTTGCCTCTTGTCTGTGACTCTCCCTTAATCACAGGACTCCATTGGTATTCATGTCCCATAGTTTGCCTATGCTTTCGGATACATGCAACAGTGGGCTTACCTGACACAGAACAACCTAAAATAATATACTGTACAGAGCACAACGTGTTCACCACAGACTAATTTCTTTAGAGTTCGTACAATCATATACAATTATCCTATCAGAACGAGTATGAAGTTCAAACATTTAAGAGAAGTTCTCTCTTTAGCTCTTTACTCCTTAGACGTCCGGGGTTACCATGGTTAGATTGGTATATTAAGATGACCTATTATGGGGCTTCCACCTAATTTTCTGACGAGATCATGGATAAAATGTAATCATGGTAGACATTCTCTAGAATACGGAGTATTCAGTGCTACCTTATGGATGTATATATGGCCACTACTGTGCTTCAATCATTCAGTCCCCATTGTGATTTGCTCCTAGCCAGGAAACATTTACCAGATGCTGAGACAAGTAAATGTAAATCTAAGTAAATCTATTCGGCAGTAAATGTTGTTTATGTAACACCTGCTTTTGAAGACTGAGCATTGATACTGCTCAATTGGGGTGAGCCCTCAATTTAAGTTATAAATTTGCTAATGCCATGCTATACCAATGTTCAAGGGTACCTGATTGTGCCACGCTCGTATATAGTTTTGCTCGAGTAAATATATTTTACAGCAATGTAGTTATCTCACAAAATGTTGCATTCAGTGTTCCCTGTAAAAACAAAAATACTTCACCTCTGGGTGACCCTAGGTAATATGGTGGCTAAGCGAGATATTGCAAGATTGTGGGGATCCCCTAGTCCTCCCACCCTGGATGCTTGGAAGGACAACATGGACTGGTGCATGTTCCGGGAGAAAACGGTGTATAGTGCGCGGGGGAGACCCAAGAAACGGCATAAGGTATGGGGAGGTTGGAACCAGTATAGGGGGTACATATGTTTGCCTCCTGCCACTGAACCACTAGAGGAGCAACTTTCCCCCTAGCCTCGCGTCCGACTTGGGTATTTCTGATGCACCTCTGCTAGAATGTTAGCGCCTCTGCTTCTCCCTCCTCCTCTCAATCGGTGGCTTGATCTGATGTTGGAAATGGGGCCGCCCCCTCGCTGGGAGCTGACGCGAACTTATGATGTATACTGCCTTGCTTGTTGTGTTCATTTTTAAAAATTGGAACCTTTGTTTTTATCCTGTATGAGAGCTCTAGATGACTACACGTGTTGATTGAGGAGCTGCCGAACCTCCGGGTTGTCGGCTGAATAGCAGTGTATCTAAATTATACGAATAAAGGTTTTTAAAAAAAAAAAAAAATTCTTCACCTAAACTAGATACCATGATCAGGTCTGGAGAAAGGTTGGATCTCCAATTTGGCAACCGTGATAGTTCAACAAATTCAAAATTGTGTTGCCATTAAATAAAAGATTCAGCTATATGACAGTAATTCTTTATCTTAAACACTAAGTTAACCATATTATTGCATATTTGTCAAAAATCCTATTTCAATGATTTACTAATAACACAAATTTAGCAACATATATCAAACGTTCAATTATTATACAATTTCAAAAGCAAGATATAAACAACTTCTATAATTTGAGAAAAAAATATTTTCTATTCATACAATAAAATTTTATACCAAAAAGGAGGCAAGTAAAACCCACCTCACATGATGCACCAGCTTTCAAACAAGCAAAACATGTTCAAAAGTTTCTATCCCTTCATTATACAACCAAGGTATTCTTCATATTTCTGTTCAATCCAATCTCTTTGAACCATTCTTCTTGGGGATTAATCTAATTTGGGGTCCATCACAGTTCGTGAACATCGTTGTAAGTTAAATAAATAAAAACATGATTTTATTTAAGATTTATGGTAGTTGCTATGTCAAATACAACTTCTTTAAAGGACAAGTTCATATTCAGCTTAGCACTTAAGTGTGAACACTGGATTTTATTTTTACAGATTCCTTGCCTGCCTCCCCATTACTCAGTATTTTATGTAAAACCCAGGCCATTGGCAGTTATATGTAGATTTTCAGAAAATGTGTAAGATTTTTTAAAATTATTTATCAAATAAATTTAACAAGAAACCTAAATGTACCTTAGTCCGGGTACTTTAAGATCCACATTCTTCTAATAAGAAGATTCATTTGTAGCCTCAGTGCTTCTGGGGAGCGGATTAGGGTACCTGTAACATTCACTTACAAAATGGTCCCCTTTGTCACCCATACTTAGATAAACATTTGGCTAATAAACACTCTGCCTTATAGGGGAATATTTCTAGGTTTTTGACTTAGTACTTACATTTCAAAGTGCCTAAATATCTTTCCTTTGATTTTGCCTATAAGCCGCAGATAGAAGTCCGTTTTTGCTTATGTCGTTGACCTGCTCTTATGAGCATCCCATACAACTTAGATGTGAATCGAAAGTCTTTCATTTATATTCTTTTATCATTTCCAGTTTGATATTATAACGATTTCACTTGATTGCACGGTCTTTTTATTGTATTTCTAATTTTTTCAGGCTATTGTAATTCTTGATTTTATTAAATTCTTCTGTATGTGAATATGGTATTTGTTGTAACGGGAACCTAGTCAAAAGGCAAAAGAGTGTCGTACAGGGTCACCAACAAAGATACAGTCAACACATTATTGAAGGGGTAGCTGGGTTCTAGAAGAAGTCATGGAGTGCTAATGCATAATACAATGTATCTGCATAATTATGATTGCACAAAGACTATAAATAACGAACGCTATATATACTAATAAGGATCTTCATTTCTAAAAATTCGAAGTGTGCCGTAATGCATAAAAATAGTTGTTTTAGTATACGACTATTCACGCTCAATCACATTAAGAGCAATGCCCCCACTATAGCAACTTATACGGGGCTGCCATTGAGCCCGATGGGCTGGTGCTATGGGTTCCGCTTAAACATTAATTAAAGAAAACAAGGGCATGGAGGCACATCTAGAAATGCCAACATGTTTTGGGACCACGTTTCTTTTTCATTTAATTGGTTCATAATTTTTCCTTAATCCTACAGAAGACTCCCATTGGACTGTATAGGATAAATACAATACTTCTTTAAAAAAATCTCTGTTTACGTTCTTTGCCGATGATCATTTCATATTTAAACTGAAAGAATTAATGCAGATACTCCTGTGCATCAGAGATGGGGCTAGCACCTGTCGGTGGGAAAAATGCTGGCTATTTCGTGATGTTCTGAAATCCTGGCTAGATTAATTTGAAATTTCAGCCACCACATTCAATACTGGACAGGTGCAACCTGACCAGAGGGTGCGGCTCTGGCTGAACACAAGACTAGCTTGGCCTGCCTCCATACGTTCAAGCCCTTCGAGGTCTCGCTGCTTTGTTGTGCAGGGCTTAGACTGGGCGATAAACATCCAGGGATGAGGAGAAAAGGCATACCATTTAGATTAAAGTGTGTTAAAAGTCAAGCAAAATCTTTAAACCTTGTTGGCTAAAACCACATATATAGTAAACAGCAAAGTACTATAATAATGAATTAAATCTACCTGCCATATGGCACCAAGCCATGCACGACTCTTTACCAATTTCATGTTGAGGATTGCAGATCTACCCTTACAATGAAAAACGTGAATCTACACGTCACATAAGACAAAGGGTTTTGTGTTGGTCAATCCTGCGAGCTCACTAGAGGATCTCTCATTTTCTGTGAGTGAGACCTCAAACTGAGATCTGATGTCGGGGCACTCAGTGTACCTCCTTCATGAGAATAGCTTTATCCCTTTCACCTAAACTGTGCAGTGTCTGACGGTTGTGGTAGCAGCATGTTTACAGTGAGTGAAACTAGCTTTTTGTTTTAATACCCCTTGGACAGATACTTACCAGCTTCTCTCTGTTGAACATCAGTTCAGTTCCCATTAATACGTTAATTTACCTTTGTAATTTTGGACAAAGCCACACACATACACAAAACATGCATCCCTCATGCATGTCTGTGCAGTAAATAGACTGGGGAATGCTAGAGTCCATTGAATTCCGTGTGTGGATGTCTCCATTGGTGGGTGATGTAAAAGGCCACTGTGTAAAGCGGGTGTTGCCCTTCTGGACATTCCGGAAGGTAAATACACATTTCCTGTTCCTCTTTCCAAAACTCAGTGTACCTGGTGGATGCAGGAGATAGACAATTCTTTGTCCTGTTGCCCAGGTTTCCGTTTCTAGAATGAATCCCACCCCCCACTGTGCTCTGTTTTATGACATGTCAGTCAAAACAAATATACATTTCCAACTCAACCAGTAAAAACTTGCTTCACTGTGGGCAGCAGAACAGGAAGCCAGTATATTTAGCTCACCGCACCAAGAAAAATGCTCAACAATCAATGGAGGAGGCTTAGGGTATTTGAACTTTGTAGCTTTTGTGTTTGGCCAGATTAGACCACCCGGAGAGGGTAAATACTGGCCCCTCAGCCAGTACTAAGATTGCAACTGTCCACTAGGCACTAATGAAGATAACGAAGAAAAGCAAGAGCCCATAGGCGAACCTCTGTTTGCTCGCTACTCGTAATGTGGTCCCAGCCAGAGTCTGGGAATGTACTACCTGTCTGCATGAGATGCCTGACAGCCAAGGCCAGACTAGCTAGCAGGTGCTTTGGTGGGTTGGCAGAATGGGTCAGGTTTCATTGCCTCTACAGTCGGTTTTGTGGTTAAGGACCTGTCGGCCACGTACCTACTTGCAGAGCTTTTAAATTACCAATTCAAAAACAAATGGTTTTAAAGTATGCTTTCAGCACACTTTAAAACCATTTGTTTTTGCATTGCGAATTTGCCAGCCCACTTAAACGCCTGGAAACCTGTATATCCCAGCTGACTGCACCTAGAAATGCTAGTGGTCTGTCCACAGAAGAGATCCCAAGGCTCTGGTGACTAGACGGATCTGCGTAGGGGCAGGTTGGAAGACAGAAATTGCCCTGGAGCCACATGGTCACCCCAGGACAACTGTCCATGAAAGACATTGTTGGTCTTGGACCATTCTGCAGCATGACCATCACACTTTCTTGCCCCTCCTATTTTTCTTGAATGAATTTTTTGGGCATTACATCTCTGTGCACTTTACTGATGCTAACCAGTGCTAAAGTGCTCGTGCTGTCTCCCTAAAACATGATAAAATTGTACAACACCTAATTGGCACATTTCATTTACTTATAAGTCCCTAGTGTTTGGTACCATATGTATCCAGGGCATGTAAACTACATGCTAGTACGGGGCCCGCAGCACTTATTGTGTTACCCACTAAAGTAGCACTTTAAAACCTGTCTGACAGGATGTGGTTTACCAGCTAGAGCTGCCGACTTCAAAGCTGGGGATCCAGGCATGAGTCTCGGCATTTGCTCAACATCCTGGGATTCTTGGCAAATCACTTAATCTACCCATGCCTATGGACAGCGCCTGGATACCCTCATGGGTGAAAAGCAGTGCTCTACAAAATCCGAGTATTTATTTAAAACCTGTCTCAGACTTTCCACCGCAACATGTAGTACAGTTTTAAACTGTTAGATACAAAGACTTTGGTAAATTAGGTAAAGAGTATAAATCATAACAAACACACCCACACTTGTTCTATCAACACTTATTGAAACAGGAGTCTAATTCAAAACTTGGGGCCAAAACACAAAAGATCGAGAATATAAATTTCTTTTATTCTTATTATTTTTAAAAATGTCTCAAAACATGTCTATAATCAGTAATAAATTAAAAACAAATCATGAAAATGTTGTCAATTTAAAATTCATACACCGATACAACAAATCATTGATAAATATGACCAAGGTGAAACAATCAAATTGTCTATGTACATAAGTGAAAAAAAGACAGAATATAAATCAACAAAACCTATATATACAAGAAACAACACAATGTATTGTAGGGAATACACAAAGAAAAAAGACAGTACATTTTGTCATAGACACCACACATCCAAGTTTAGACGTTGGACCAGGAACCCGATATGTTGCACCAAGATAAATACTGAGGTTAAAGTCACTATATGGATTGTGTGCCCAAGTGTCGACACGTTTCGATGGCCACAATATAATTAAGCCATCTTTTTCAAGACCACATATACGATTCCCACAACAATTTTTAGACATCAGTGTTAGATCGTGTACCTGTATTGTGAAACACATTTATCAAAATTCATTTTCATATATTGTTTGTACAATAGACAACACTTTAAACAGTTGATAAAACTACAAGAAATGTACATTTCAATTATAAAATTGCTTTCCTTGCTTCTGTGATTGTTTCGTATTTGATTTATACACTTTTTCTTCAGCTCTGTAAATATTTATAGGTCACAAAAAACAAACTGCCTAGTACGACGTAATAAGATTTAAAACAAACCACAAGTCTATTAAAATGTGTAGGCCCGTATATTTAACATGTAAATTTAGACTCCCCTTACACGATCAAACTGCATATCAGCAATCATACCCAATACTCAGTTAATTGGTTAACTGTCCTCTGTTTACTCTTGGAGTACTCTCCCTCATCTTATAAGGGTATCCACTCAGGGTCATGTTGACAAGTGATCTAATTGATCATTTGTTTTACAGGAGATATCTCACCTTGTATAATAAACTCAGCTGTTAATCCAGTGCCTAAGATAGACACAATGTAGTTTTAAACTGCCATTTTGACCTGGCAAAAGAAATCTTGTGCCAGGCCTATACCTTCTTTTTATACACATAAGGCACTCCTAAGTTAGGCCCTAAAGCCTTATATGGCAGTATGGATTGTATTTAAAAAGTAGGACATGTGGGTTTAAATGTACATGCCTTCAGAACACACACATGAACCTGACCCTAGTCTTTTGTCACACCACACTTCTTGAAGCTTTGACAGTAGAAGAGGAGAATTTTCCAGAACCAGATGTGAGGGTAGTATAGGAAATCCCCCCCACTCCAAATGCTGGCATCAGAAATAGAAATTGGGCCCTTAAAGCAACTCTTCAGTACACTACGGGACCTCTGGAAAACTTCAGAAGCCTGAATCCCCAGAGGACTGTCGTCTTGCTTGAAGGCCTACCTTGCTGCTTGAAGAAGAACTGGACCATCTCCTTGAACCCAGAACTACGTGAAGTGACTCCATAAACTAGTTGGCTGGCCTCCTGTGTGAGCTACAGGGACACAACAAGTTCCTGAGGCCTTGAATTCAGAGTTCTAACCCCCCCAATTGGTGCCACGCAGGTCCTTGACCACTGGAAGTGGTGTTAGAGGTGCTGCTCCTGCCTAACCCTAAAACGTGGAAATTGGAAAATATTTTCACCAACAAGTGCCCTGAGAACCGACAGAAGACCAGGGCCTCAATGCCAGCTGACCTGCCCAAGGTGCATCTCCAGTGGGCCGAACTTTGCGGTAGCTCCAGGTACATTCTTCTCCGCAGCAGCAAATCCTGTTCAGCAGAAACCCTTGACGAAGGTATTCATCCTTGTGGAGCCCTCACCGACTAGAGCCTGCAGCTTCGTTGTCCCAGTGATTTTCAACAAAAAAGTGATGAAGTTCAAAGGCGAAAAAGAGACTTGTCCGAAGGCAAAAGTCATCACCACAGCTTTGTCCAATGACTCCCCAATGACGGCGCCTTCTTCTTGGGCACCGCCTGCTCCCGTGCCCTGTTGAACTCTACCTTTTCAGGTGCTTTTCTTCAAAATGTCTTCTTTGTCTTAAAGTAAGCCGAGACCAGACCCATTCTACCTCGTGTATCTTACTTGCGCTCCATCGTGGTCAGGCTTGACTTTTGACTTTGGCCAAGCCTCGCACAACTAGATACCTGTGGTTGGCACTTTGATCTTTTAGGCACTATTTTGCATTACCAACTTAAAAAAATGCATAATTCCGCTTCTACTGATTGGATTTAATTTGTTTTGGTTTCATTTTACTCACTTATATTTATTTTCCTAAATTGGTTTTGGATTTTTCTTGTGTTGTGTTTTCAGGGCTGCATAAAAACTTCACACAATGCCCCTAAGTTAAGCCTGACTGCTTTTGTGCCAACCTACCAGAGGGTTAAGTGCAGGTTAATTTAGTGATTTTTTTTTTTTAATGGTTTAATTTGACAAGGATTGTGGGTGTTGACTGAGTGGGGCTTCCACCCCCCTGGACCAATAACCCCATTTCTTACAGACAAAATGAACTTCCTTTGAGAAGCTGCACCATTGCTGTCACATGTTTAAAACAGTAAGCCTGTATTGTCTCTGACTGCTTCCAAACGCATTGGGTACCTACCTCATTTGATGCCCAGAGGATCCAGGATCCAGCTCCTTTTCCACCCATGCAGTGAGGTATATCCCCATAAACTGGATTCGTTTTGCCTGATTCCAGATCCACTTGCATATTCGCTCGAAATGCTACAATTCCAAGGACATATTTGTTGAGCCAGTGGCACTTTTGCCTTCAATGCCTGTTGTGGTTGCTTCTGCCTGTGGATACACCCCACACCCTGGCCCACTGGTAAAATTACCCCTCAGGGGAGCCCAGGAGCCGGGTACTTCATGTTGTCAGGACAGCAGGAAGAAGGAAGCTGAACAAGACGGAGGAGAACCGGCTGCACGCGAAAAGGTAAGTGGTATTTTTTTTTTCTCCTCCCCTCAACAGTGGAGGGGCGCGGACCAAGAACCTAACCCAGTGACAGGATTGTAATAAATCACAATGCCTTTAGGCTCAATTGCCAAAGCTCTCAATCATGACTCGTTAACGGATTTCTGTTGATAACGGGCCGTGACTGAGAGCTCTGGAGTTGAGGCTCAAGGCAATGTTAGTTACAGTGCCTGTCAGTAGGCCAAAAACAAGATAAATATATGTAAAGCGTACTTACATGCTGATGGATGGAAGGGTGAATTAATGGATGGAAGAATGAAAGGAACTCTTCTAAGGAGGATCAGGTTTGTCCATTTCCCATGCTCGGCGTGATTAAAGATATGTTTCAGGTTAGGGCATTTATGTTTACTAGCTACTTCCTTAAGTCACATCATGGTGCCGTACTTCTCAGCAAGCTATGTTTACCCCTCCAAATACATGGGTATGAAATTAGTACATTAGCAGGCAACGTTGTGCAAGATCCTACTGCTTTTGTGTGGTCCATGATACTTGACAAAAAGCAGTCACATTCATGTACTTTATTTTTTACTCAGTAGAAAAGTTTAGGGACTCTGCACACCGAAAAGGGGATTCAGTCAACTTGTATTGCATCCATTTCCTTGATAGCAAAGTTTTCAAGTGTTAGAATTAAACGGTTGACCAGTCACGTTTTCCTTACGTTGCACCTGGTCGAAAACATATGGAGGTACTTTTGCTTCCATCAGTTCCCATATGTTAATTTCAGTTGTTTAAATATTCATTTGTAGAATATTGCTGCTTCTTCAATAGGGGCCAGGTTATGTAGCCTTTTCAATGGTGCACAAAACAGCAATTTTATTTTGCACTAGGTCCTCTGCTTACATAATGGGGACTAGAGTAGATAGGTTTTGCTCCAGTTGATTTTGTATATATATTTATCCTTTCTGACCAAAAAGAACAAACTGATGTATTCTGCGTTATGTATTGAGAAATTGAGCAAATATATTTGTATACACTATTAAGGTGGGAACGATGTGAACTAATCCCCGCACAGATTTTCATCTGTACCCGGAATCAAATGAATTTTCTGGAGTGTTGGGCTTTCGAATGTCCATTACTTCTTTACCAAATTCACAAGGAATTTATTTTTTTGTACTGTTTTGTAGGGAGGCCAGGTCTTTAGAAGGCACTGTGGCACTTCCTAAAATGCCATAAGTGGGAGATCAGGCCCTTGCACCATGCTATCCCTTCTACTGTACGCCAACTTGCTCTCACCGCTGCACAGCCCTACGGCCTGTGTAATTCGACCTTTTGAAAGGGATATCTGTTATACTGAGAAAATTGTCTTTGCATTATTTTTTGGTGCCAAAGACAGTACTTCTGTCATATCTCTGGTGCTGTAAGTAACATCATTATAGTAGGAAACAATCAGTTTACTTTTTATTGCAGAGATGTGGCTTGACTAAGATCCAGTTCAATTCTACTGCTTGCCGTCCCACACAATTATGGGATATTAAGGGAAGATAGACCCAAAGGGAAAGGTGGAGGTGTCCCAATAGTTTATAGAGGGATTTTAACTGTGGATCAAATATATAAGGTTACCGCAGCCTTCTATGAACAACATGTGGTGAAAGTTTCACTAACAGTGGGTGCTGTAACTTATCGTCCACCTAAGGGGAATGAGGTGTTTGTGAGTAAACGTTTTACTAGATTCCAATCCCTATTGATAACCATACAAAAATGCTGGTCTTGGATTTCAATTTCTGGCTTGGAGATAAGAATTATAAACCAATAAAAGATTTGTGGAGATCTCTGGAGAAACCTGGCTTTGTGCAGTATGTGATGGAGACCACGCATAACTTAGGACATATCCTGGATTGGATATTGTTCTGTAACATCAAGGTGAGCAACAACTAGGTTCAGTCAAGAGGTATGGTCATGAGGAGACTTCCGTTCAGATTGATCCTAAGAAGCCTCTGAATAATCAAAGGATTGAGGCAACTAAAACTTTTAGAGTGATCAACATTTTGACACTGTTGAGGCTGAATGAGTACGTTGAGGACAGCCCCATGGCTGTCAAATTGACACATGATTTCTATACACTTAAGCCATTTAATATGACAAATACCTCTAACTGGTTCTCAGATGAACTGCGCCCTTTAGGAGGAGAGCTCAGAAGAGCTACTAGGATATATCAGAAAGTAATGAAAACTTGAAGTCTGTAAAGTAAATTAGATGCACTTAATAGAAAGCAGTCCCGCGGACTAAGTGAGCTTATTAAAAAATTCCGAACAAGAACTATTCAATAAGCATAAGTGTATTGTCAATCTGGTTCTGGTAATGGATTAAACTGTTCCACCTGCTGACTGGTGCCAAAAATGCACTGCTTCCTTGAGAACAAAAAATTTGACCACTAAGCAGACTATTACAAGTGAACGCTGGATTGTGAAAATCGATAGATTTGTCCATTGCGTATTAGCACAACCTAATTCAATCCTTGAGCAGATTCATTTTAGAGAGATTTCGGAGGATGAGATTAATGTACCTCGACGAGTATAAACAAAAGTGTCCTAGAAATCCATTCCATGTCCATGTAGAGTTGTTGAGCTGTGCAGCTAAGAGCTGGCCGGTGTTTTGGTCCATGTTAACGTGTCTATCGTAAGATTTGATTCTAAACGTGGAAGTGTACTGTGTGCATTGAACCAATTCTAGATTACACCATTAAAAAAAAAAACCTGTACTAGATGCAAAGGATCCTAAACAGTACTGATCCATCCCCAAAGCTGCATTTTTTGTTGAACAAAATCACATGATTGGAAAAGTGGCCGTCAGGATTTTAGACAGAGGCAGGATTGCTCGATATCCAGAAAACAATTTTTAGTGTCTTGGTTGGTGGAAGGTCCACTTTTCAAATGCTGCTGGATCTATTGAAGGCCATTAACACTTTGGTCATAGGATATAAATACAACTTTTGCAGGAAGGAGCAGGGTGTCGGAAGTAACTGGGAAGTGGTATGTATCCGGTGAGGTCAGTTGGCACAAGTGAAAATAGGGTAACATTGACGGTGTGGATTATAAGATTCTTTGCGTTATGCTGAAGGCAATTTATGGATATGCTTATAATTATTTTTAAAAAGCATCACTCAACACAACTTATGTTGGTCACTTCAAACTACAAGAAAGCAGCGTCTGGTAATTTATTTTTAACAGCAGCATCTAAGCTGTGGAGCAACTTATCAGACCTCCCAGGCTTCAATAACCAATTAGCATCTTCTGGGAAGAGCATACAAATTAAACTATTTTGCTGATTAGGAGTTACTACCATATTTAAAAGAAAAGAAGTTAAGATCGATCACATACACGTCATCGTATCATAACCTATGGAACGGAAGGACTAGGGGCCAAATTTACAAATCATCTTTTTTGGTTGTAAACGCTCAAGTTCGGAGTTTGCAATTGCATAAATGCTTTCTTAAATGTACTAAACCCATTTGAGGAGTCAGTTACTTTTTTCTGACTCCTAAATTTGGTTTAGTAGTAGATAAGAAATCGCTGTTTGGAAGGCGCACGCTGCAGTGGTCCCTTTCAAATAGCAATTCCTATTGATATCTATCAATGGTTCAGGACCCAAATAGGGGGTCCTAAACCATTGGAATGTTACAGATCCCCAGGTTAGGGTGAGAATTCATATCCACAAAGAAAAAGGTACTTACGGGGCCCCGTTCCTCTTTTTGAATATTAAAAAAAAGTTGGTTGGGGAGTATGCAGTGATCCATGGAACCACTGCCAACTCTCAAACAATCTTGAAAATAGGCAAACATTTATTTTTAAATGCAGTCCTATCTCCGTTTAACAAAACAGGCTGCATTTGTATTTAAAAAAACTTTTTTTACTTTAATGAAAGGCATGATTGTCTGCTGACCCCGGAAGGCCATGATCCCTGTAATGGACTCTAATTCCAATTAGAGTGAGTCACAATTTGAGACCTACCTCATGAATATTAATAGGGTAGGTTTGATTGCAACCCACTACAAATCTGAACTTTCCATGCCAACCTATTTGTACATTAGTTGGTTTGGGAGATTCTATACTGGTTGCAAAAATACTAATCACTAATTGCGACCAGTATTTTTCAACCAGTAAATCGTTCATCTTAACCAAGGTTCTGCAATGCAAAATATAGTCCTATTGTGTACAGCTTGAGGCAGGTTTGTCTCTGGCCAGATGCCGTGTGGGCAGCAGAAAGGTAGGGAGGATGAGGGAATATACGCATAACCTTCTGGGTGCCTGACATCTCCCTTAGACCAATACTGGAGGTGGGCCTAAAGCAGTAAAGCTGAGCCACTCATCTAACGTAACTAACGAACTGCTAGTACTGCAACAATAATTTAATCTCAACGTTTTTTCAAGAATGGTGTGTAAAAAGAATTCCTACAAAACCTGTCAATAAATAGACAGCTAAAAGTCTTAAATTTGTTCTTTCAGATGGAAGTTAAAATTAACTGAAAAATAAATAAAAAATATTCTGATTAAATTCAAAGAAAACAAAGATCTTCTACATTTTTTGTTTCATCTTAAAATGTTTTCTCATAAAAAACGTTGAGATTAAATTATTGTTGCAGTACTAGCAGTTCGTTAGTTACATGACATCTCCCTTAGGATTAAAATGCGGCTAAATTATTCGTAATTTGCTGCTGTGGTGGGTCTTTTTGTGGAATGAATTTGATTACATAAAATGTTGGGATGGGTAAAACCGTGCCCGATTTGTAAATTACACTACGCCACACTCCCCTGCCCCCTCCCCTTTTGTTTCTATTTTAAATAAGAGTATTCTACCATTCTGTTTCTTATGCTCCTTTTTCTTGATTTCTACACTCCTTGTACATGCCCTTCATTCCTCATGCTCCCATAGCTCAGTAGGAGAGATTCTGTCTAACTTTTTCCTGCTGAGTTATCAGCTTTGTGCCCTAAAAATATTAGAGTAGACAAACAATGATCAGTACTTTTCAGCTTTTATATGTCAATATTTTTATGCCTACATTTCTACACAGTAAACAAGTTACCTACCTTTGGTAATGTTCTTCCTGGTGGATACTCTTATATAACCGCAGATGCCTTCCCTTGTAAATAGATACCAAAGAAGTAGCTCCACCAATGGTGGGTCTGTGGAATACCACTGCTAGTTTGGTCACTTATGATTTCATTGTCTAAGTGCTCCTCCCGCCGGACCTGGCTATCCAGGAAGTGGTGTTTTGTTTATGTGTGAATTGACGCCCATGTGGTGGCCTGATATATTTTTCAATTATTTATCTTTCATTGGTTTTGCAATGAATACAGCCTGCATGTCAACACATAGGCTTATGTTACAGGGACTTTTAGGACTCATTTGTTAAGCATTACATTATACCTGCGCTGATAAAAATGTTCGAGGCATTCATGCGCTAGCAGTTCTCGTATATATAGAGCCCATCATTACAGGATAAATGTTATTCGACATGCAATCTTTCCCACTATAAATCTACATCCAATTAAGAAAACTTAATAGAAAACACAACTTGTAACAAAAAGGTTGCTCAATGTATTTCCCCATAGGGATGTGGGCAGGTGCCGGATCCTCAGATCTATCTTCCATATCACATCAGTTAGGAAAGGGTAACGGGGTGTCAAGGGAGAAAGTACCGGGATTATCATTATATGGTGAGAACCCTTCCAAGCCGAGCAAGTGTTGTATTCTCTCTACGTCTGAGTCGCCATCTAAAAATCTGGTCAGTACCTCTGCCCACAAGTCTGCAAGCAGTCGCCTGCACATCCTTCTGTATTCTTCGGCGTGCAGTACAGCCCCTTCTGCCAAGGCCCAGGTCTCCACCTCTTTTCTCAATTGGCTGTGTGGGAGATCATGAGGTAACTTCCAGTGATGTGCATCGTCTCTGCAGGCTATTCCTAGAGCCAAGTCAAGAATTCTGCTTTTTTCTCCTGTCACTTTTTATAGAGCCCCAGGAGGCCTATACCCGCTGTATGAAGCTGTTGACTGCCTAGAGTATGTTCCAGGTCTCTCGTGACCTGCATCCAAAAGCGCTCAATTATTGGGCAGCTCCACACCATATGAAAGAAGTCTGAATCAACCAGGGAGCACCTAGGGCAGCCGAAGTCCATTGTGTGTACCATGACATTCAGTCTGTGTGGTGCAAGGTATGTAGCAAGTAGAGAATTAAATAGTTAAATTTAAATCTCATGTTGCGGGTGTACTTGCATGAGTGTTCTACGGTTTGGTCCCACTCCTTACCTGTGAAAACCCTACAGAGCAAAGTTTCCCATCTGTCCCGCAATGTGGTAAGTCATCTACCTCATGGAAAGTGCAGTTCTGTACAGCCAGGAGACCAGGTGGACCCCTTGATCAAACATCACAAGGTCTGTAGTAGATTATGTACAGGGGGTTCCGGCTCCAATGCCCTATACAGTGTTCTCACAGTATCAGGGCCCTGTATGTTAAAAACCGGGTGCCTGGTAAACAACTGTCTGTCTCCAGCTCCTCTGCCGTGTGGAAAGAGCCCTCAGAAAAGCAGTCTCCAAGAGTCTCCACGCTTGCCACGTGGTGGTGTGCTGCCAATGCGGTGGTAGCAGCTTTGGCTCTGGTGGAATGAGCTAGTAAGCCTTCCGGAGGCTGTTTCATATACCGTCTGTAGCAGATCTTTATACAAAGGACAGTCCATCTCAAGATGGTCAGTTTCTGTACTGCTTTTCCTTTCTTTGTTCCAAAGAACCCCAAGATGAGTTAATTGTTCACCTGATGGTCACCGGTGCACTCAATGTAGCAATTCAGA
Organism: Triturus cristatus; assembly: GCF_964204655.1. NCBI lineage: Eukaryota > Metazoa > Chordata > Amphibia > Caudata > Salamandridae > Triturus > Triturus cristatus. The sequence goes on along the minus strand of NC_140590.1, from coordinate 694,515,140 downwards.
GCTTTCTTAGGGCATAAGCAAAGCAGTCTTTGCTCCTCCTTGGATAGATGAGGAGGGATAAGAATTCCAGCAGAATGATAGCCTGCCCAATGTGGAAGGGTATGACAACTTTTGGAAGAAACGTCGCCTTAGTCCGCAGCACTAGCTTGTACAGGAAGATGTTGTACAGTTATTAGATGCAACAAGTTGAGTTGATCGTAATTAGAAAAATTGCCTAACCAGATTCTGCTCTGCTTCTGAGATGGCAGGTCAGGTAGCACAACACTGAGGAAAGTGGTCAGTGAGGGCCTCACTATAATTTAGTGAAGAGACTATAAGCCACAGAGTATGGCGCAGGTGCATTCCTTGCAATTACTTTCAGGTTATGTATTGGAAGCAGAGTGCATCTCGCATTAATCACTTTTACCTCCCTTCTTTGATTTTGATCCTCTTGAAGCCAGATGTTCCAGATGCCACACTCTCCTGGCTCAATCTGGAGCCACTAGGATGACTTGGCCTGGTCGTTCTTCATCTTATTCAGAACTGTATTTTATTTAATGAGTTTTAAATAGCGCTGGCTAGACCCGTAGGTATCAGAGCGCTTTACATTACCTGCCCTGGTGCTCAGTTCGCTGGAGATCGGGTGTCACTCGGGCCACCTACGTCTCGCTGGGTCCCCGGTGCTCAACAGCTACCCGCAGCCAAGTTCAGGGTCTCACCGCTCCTCAACGTAGTCTCCCGCAGTCTTGATTATGCGGCCCGCTCTGTTTCTCAATTAGAGGGGCATGAGAGGTAGAGCCAGGAAGACATACAGGAGTCCCGAGTTCCTTACCAACTAAATGGCATCCTTGAGGGAGAACTGCCTTAGAAACTCTCAGCACGCAAACGTTTGGACCTTATGTCAATATTTACTCAAACTGCCTTGAACGTGCCAAGTACTAACCATTGTTGAAACATTGCCCTCTGCCAGCTCAGAGCTCAATGCTTGCTGAGTTTGTTCGCCCTCGCTTTTACAGACCCTGCCGGTAGCTGTATGACCTGGGAGGTGCCCTGACAACTAGGCCAGTTTCAGAGGCATAGATCCTCTTGGCACCTCCCCTCTGCTTGCTGCAATACCTCATGGCTGTGGTGCTGTGTTAGACCATGCACCTATTCCCAACCCCCAACCCCAGCCCCCCTTGATGGACAGGAGAAAGCCTTTAGTGTCAGGCAAATTGTCCCCAACAGGCTGATGTGGAGAGGGTTTTTTTCCAAAGTCCAGAGTTCTCTCATCTCCATATCTTTAAGATGGCCTTCACAGCCCCGCAATGATGCATCATTAGTTCTGGGTGGGGTAGGGAGAGGGGTCTGCCACCTGTTCAAATGCAGTCCAGCAACCAACACTGCAGATCTTTCGCAGTCTCCTCTGACACCTGGATGTATTCTTAGAAAATCCCTTGGTGCTAAGCCCAAAGAGACTTCTGATCTTGCTGCAGAGCCCACATGTGCTACCTGACACGGTTGACTAACAGGATACAGGAGGCCAACCACTCTTACTGAGGCCCAGGTCAATGGTTGAAACATCAGGATTATACCCAGTATAACCTGGACTTATTGAGGCATAGTGAAGGATTGAAACAGCACCATGTCTGGGATGGCTCCATTGAAAGGGGAGCCTACGTGAACGAGTCAGGTGTGACTTTGGATCGTTGATGGTAAATCCTAGGGGTGACAACCAACCTCTGGAGGTTCACAACTGTGTGAGTTGAGCTCACTTCAGCAACCAGTCATCAAGGTACAGGTAGAATGGCATTCCCAACTTCCTCATACAGGCAGCAAACAATATCATCACTTTTGTGAAAACCTCAAGGGCACTGGTGAGACCAAAGAGGAGTACGGAGAACTCTAAGTGCTCATGGTCTTTATGAAACCACAGGTAGTGTCTGTGGGATTGCAGGACCAGGATGTGGAAATAGGCATCCTGCAAATCCAATGTCATCATCCAGTCACCTGGATCCAAGGCAGATAGAACTTGAGCCAAAGTGAGTATCTTGAACTTGTCCGTGTTTAGGAAGAGGTACAAGGGGCAGAAGTCTAGAATAGCATGAAGTCCTCTGTCCTTTTTTGGCACCAGAAAGTATTGGGAGTAGCAGCCAGTCCTGACCTCTGATGCAGGTTCCCTCTCTACGGCTCCCTTCTTCAAGAGAACTTGAACGTTTTGTCAGAGAATGGGCTGGCAGTCCTCAGGAAGTCATTGTGGTGTAGCCAGCCTATCTGAGGGGTGGACCAGAAAGACAGGGCGTAACTTCACTAAACAATTTATAGCACCCATCTGTCTGATGTGATGTTTTGCCACCTATAGTGGTAAAAATGTATCTAGCCTCCAACCAGGTGGCAGTGCACCACTGAATGCAAACTAAAGAGTTTTTGTAGCGGCGGGATGCAGGAGGGGTGGGGATTGGGTGATCCAATTAAAGGTGTGTGGGTTTTCTGGGGGCCTGGATGCTGCTGTCCACCTCTGCTGTATCCCTCTTCTGAAGCCTCTAAAGAGTTAATATTTTTGGGCATTATTGCTTTGCTTTCTTTGAAGCACTCTAATACCAAGTCTGCTTTGTCTCCAAATAAATGGTGCCATCAAAAGGGACTGTTAGACATCACTGGAGGAGCCTGTGAAACTTATCCATGTGTGGTGCCAAAGCACCATGCTGGTACCAACTACCCTACCCAGACAGTAGTGTTCAGGCTCGAACAGATTAGGTACTTATGTGTCAGAGGTTGGTAAGGAGGTCATCTGGGACTGTGGGCAATATTGATCACCATGTCCCACAGGGTGTGCAAGTGATGCCCCAGAAGACAACTCGATTTGAAAGACGTAAGAGGAATGCTAGTATAGGAGTACATATGTTTCCCGAATACCTTTATACGTTTCGACTCTGCATGGCCAGAAATGCATTCGGGTTTAGTCGACCGGTGGAAGTATAAACCAGAAGGCTCTCTGGTGTTGGGTGCTTCAGGAGGAAAAGTGGATGCCCTGGAGCTAGGTTGTGCTGTCAGGCTATTTGTCTACTGAAAGGGGGCAGGATCCTGGCTTCACGAACGAGCCCAAGAAGTTATCTGTGATGACCTAACTAAATGGTAGCAGAAGTTCCAAAGAGGTCTGCACTTGCTGCAGAACAGTAGTAAATACATTTGTTTTAACCTCAATGAAGGGAAGCTGGAAGTCAAGAACTTCTGCTGCTCTTCTAATTACCATGGCAAAAGAGGCAAGGGCCAGGTGGAGAATTGTGTCCTGTATCCGGTGAGGTGTCAAGGACAATGGTTTCTTGGAGGTTCAAAAAAAGAGGCGGATCTGCAGACGGTAACCCGACTGGAGGCCTCCTTTACTCCATTGGGCCCAAAGGCACACCAAAGGGCTCCGGAAGGGTACCAAAAATTCGCAAAACAGCCTCTTTGACGTCTTGAATCTGCTGCTGCGTCACCGATACGGGAGTTGATTCTGCGGTGGGTGACCGCGATCTTGATGTACCGTAATTTCCATGGGACGTCTCCTGGCGAGAGTGTCGGGGAAGAGGGGGACCCATGTTTGGACAACTTGCTTTTTTCCTTTTTTAACTTGCCTGAAGATTTGGAGTGGGATGAAGATCTCTTCAGGACTTACCTTGGGGCAGAGAGCGGATCCGCAGCCTCAAATTTGATCGGGATCAGGCCTTCCCAGCCTTCGTACAGTCCCCGGTGGGACCCTGATGGTCTTCAGGTTCATTTGAGCACATTAGTTGCATGACTTAGTCCAGAGCGGAGCCGAAACACCAGAGAGGTACATTGTATGAGTCACTAACTGACATCTGCTTGTGGCAATATTTACAGGATTTGAGCCCCATCATTTTATACAGAGATATGTCCCTTTCAGATCTGGAAAAACGTATGGAGATTTTTTTTGTCAAGTGACAGAAATCGAGAGAGAGCGAGTGCTCCGGATCCATGTCAGAAGGCACAGAAAGAAAGGATCTGGCATAGACACATGGAGGAGCTGTTTATACTGTGACCCCAGCGTCACTTCTGGGATGGCTGCACGGATCGGGCACAGAGCAATCTGCTGTACAAAGGAATTGAGAAAAAGTCTACGGGTGCAGCCTGGCACATGTGGGTATTCACAAGGCGAGGCATCTGTGGTTAGAAGTATCCATCAGAAATATATTTTACATTGATCACTAAATCTTCTTCGTGGAACTGAGCAATAGACATTAAAGGTGACTGAGGTGCCTGATACTACAAATGACTTCAATATCCCAAAAAACTGAAGGTGAGGCGTGCAAAGGAGTCCCTGGATTACAATATCTGGGGAGTGTGGATGCTTCCTACTTTCAACTTGAAAACAGTTTTAAAGCCCATATATGTAGTCCTTATCCCTACATGGTGCTGTTGCTACCGGTTAACATCAGTGGTGTTTGCTCCCAAATAGCATTAGCGGGGGGGGGGGGGGGGGAGGAGGGATGAATGTTAATTTTTTTTTTTTTTAAACAAGTACCTGCTGCCCGCCACCTCCTCTCGGTCTCTTGCATCCTCATTCCTTTGTTCTGCTTAACAGGAAGCAGGAAAAGGAAGCACCCACCCAGGCTCCCCTGACCAATCACTAGGCTACATTGCACCATGGTTCGGTGATCAGCTAGGGAATGGGAGCTTGGGGCATGGTCTCCACCCAGGCTGTAATGCAGCCTGGGTGGAGAACATACAAAGTGAGTTGAGTGTTTGGCCGTGCTCACTCCTCCCCTGCCCTGCTCTGTGAGTAAAGCAGCCCCGCCCCGCCCACAAAGCTGCCGCAGCACGGAGCAAACAATAACATTGCGTTATTATCATTTTATTTTTCCTTTTTTTTTTTTTGCAGTTGAAGGCAGTGGGGCAACGCTTCTCCTCCTTCGCGGAGGAGCCGCCCCTAGTTAACATTAGACGAGAGCTTTTAATATCACAGTTAATGGTGTCTGGGTTTTCTGTTTGGTCTCATGAATGATTGCATGAAATACTACTATTCTTCCTTGTGCTCCTGTTAAATGCTAACCTAGTTCTCTGCCTCTTGTAGTTCTACTTACTGTTCCTATTTTTTTCCTGGCAGTGCGGAGAGAAAGGCCACTACGCCAACAAATGCACCAAAAACCGCTGCATGTTTATTATGAGAAAGTGACTTTTAGCATGAAGATCTACATGGGAATCCTGAAGGATAGTTCATGTCTGTTCAAAAGGACCATTGCTCTTCAATATGGTGCCATGTGCTCTCCAGGCAAATGAAATGTTTTAGCTGTTCTACTTCGAGTGCAAGTGACATCTCTCTAGAGATCCTGCAACAACATAGAGGTTCCTTCAACCCTGTCTTCCTTCTAATGTGGGAAGATCCTACATCACAGAAAAGGACCGGTTATCCTTCTAGGGGGGGGGGGGGGCTTCTTCCTTTTCCTTGCTAAGCTAAATTGGCCTACTTCCGTTCCGCCACTCCCACTCAACGCACTAAGGATTTTGCAGCCCTGCAATGTTCCTGCTGCTAGAATAAAACAAAAGTGTTTATTCACCATGATCAGAGCAACTGCACTAATGATAACCGAAAATGATAGAATAAAATCACCAAGACAACTGCTTTTTGGCTACTATATGTTTTCCTCGTTTGGTCTTCATCAACTTCCTTTTTTGTGGTTATGCACTTTTTAAATATAAATGGAAGCACATTTGTTTACCACATCTTAAAGCTTTAACCCCAGAAATTAGACTGTTGTTGTTCATACTGCCAAGCCCAATGCTCCTCCAAAGCTCTAATGGCGAGTGGCCCAGGGAAGAACATGCCAAATAGGTAAACAAACAAAAAATGCAAAAGTGGAACTCTGCATGCTCTTTCCTTTTCAGCTTACCAGGTCTCTCATGAGATCACTCAGTGGCTAACAGGAAGTGAGCATACAATCATGTATAAGCTGCAGGGTTGATTTTAGCAATGTCTTGTTAACATCACACAGAACCAGTATGAAACATAAAGTAATTTTTTTGCATTTTGATTTTAGATTAACCTCTCCTGGCCTTCATTTGGCTTAAAAAATTTGTACAAGTCAAACTCTAAAAATTGTACGAACATTCCAACGTTGGGTACCTCGAAAATGCAGGCTTTATTAAAAAAAAAATCTGTCAAGCTAATATATCTATGCCCCAGGTATAGAAGCCAACACAAAAATCAACCCATTTGAATTGTTCTGTTCAAAGTTGGGTGCTCGTTACTTGTAGAAAGACAGACGGTGTGAGAGTTGGCTTTGGAATTTCGGACCTCTCTCTCATATTTACCCGCCTACTCCTGTCCCGCCTTCTTTATGCTTTATGGTGCTGGGTCCACTTAGGAAATGGAACCCGATGTCTACCCAAGTAGCTCTCCTCCTTCCTCATTGAGATGGTGTTAGTTTATTCCTCTGTGCATCTTAGTGTTTGTGCTCCATCTGTAACCTCCAATATGAGATTTCATGAAGGAAGCAATGGTCAGGAGTTCCTAGAATGAAGCATCCTTCTTTTGAATGTGGCTGAATGAGCTGCAACTCGCAGCAGCCATCTAGAGGATAGGTTTAAGTGCTAGAGAGATAGCACATGCATACATTTTGGACATGTCAGGGGACGGCATTCTGTCCTTGCAGCAGACAGCGAGGGACACCTAGGCACAGACCATTGGCATAAATACAGATTGAAAATAACAAGATGGTAGTGGCTTAAACCTAGACGTGGCAAGGAAAAAACAGAGAAAATATATATATATATTTTTAACTCTTTTTATTTGAATAAGGCATAATTTAATCACAAAGCACCTACATATATCGCAGTTCATTGTTACACACTCCTTCGACATTTCACACCTCGTTAAGTTCCACAGTACAGGAAGCATAGCAATATTACATGTATTAATCTCACAACGGTCCTCTGCCCTCCCCATCAGATACCTCGTCTGTCCGCACCCTTGGTGGTTCACAGATGTAGCCCCTAAATTTATTCCAAGCCCCCCATATCCTATTCCACATTTGAGGACAGCCTCGATTGACGAACACTGCTTTTTCGGCTACCATAGCGGCGTCCATGTCTTTGCACCATGTGGCAAGCATCGGCGACTCTTCCGAACCCCATTTTTGGGCAATATTACACTTTGCAATCATTATCCCCAGTGTGGCCCAATCCTGTGCTGGATGAGTAAGGTCAGTCGGCTCCCAGACATTCAATAGACACATCTTGAGAAAATATTTTTAAGAGGTAAGAAATTTTTTTCTTTACATGTAGCCATCTGCTTATTGTTAAAAATATAGGGGCTTATTTACAAGCTCATTTCACCACAGGTGCATCACTTTTTATATGGGAAAAAGTGACGCACCTGCGGTGAAAGGGGCTTGTAAATAAGCCCCATTGGTTCTAAAAAATTAAAGTCTCAAAAAACAAAATGCAAACATTCTTCAAAAATATTAGACTTAATATTGTGTGAGCATTAACTATATTAGTACTTTCAGTTACCGTGCTGAGCAAAATCTTGATTTAAGCAATTGTATATTCTGCCAACAGCAAAAGAAAAATTCTTCAAAACTATGCAGGGAAATTTTCTGAATGTGGGCAGGAAACCATTCCACTAAAATGTAAATTGATACTTGTATAGCGCACTACTCACCTGCAAGGGTCTCAAGGCTTGTACGAATACCGCTGTGGAACCCATCCTGGCTTTCCCTGTGAGGTGTCCACTCCTGGGCACCCCCAAGGTGGAGGCCAGGCATCCTTAGCGTTGTGGGGGCCGTTGTGGAGATTAAGCAAGCTATTGCCCAGAGTTGCAGAGTGGGACTCCATGATTGGAATAGGCACCGAGGCGAGAATTGTCAGGTCCGTGGAATTTTTTTTTTTAGCCCAAGACCCGCCGAGGCGGGGAATTGAACCCTGGTCCCGGGCCAGACCTCTGCATCAGGGTCTGCCGCTCTAACCATTGAGCCACACTTCTCCACTATGTAATTAGTGTCCTTAAATGTGGGTAAAACAATCTTCTTAAGAAGTTTTATTTTTCGAAAAATATGGGAATAAAATCATAATCTAAGAGAGTTATGTGGGCACAGTTAAAATTCTCAAAAAATTTAATTTAATTTTTTTTTCCCCAAAAGCTAAAATTCAGTTCTTCAAAAGGAAAATTATTCAATACTGTTAATTTTAAAGCTCAGTTCCTGTACCAATTTTCAAACAGAAATCAAATCGATGTCTCTTTCTTCTGGCACAATTTCAGTCAGATATGCCCATTCAAGAGCTTTGTTGTTTGGCACTCTTATTCTTGTGGATCTTCTGATTACTGATTTGCCATTCTCTTTACCATTCAATTCTGTGTCTACTTCAGCTAATTTTTCTTCATTTCTCTTCAGACTGCTAAATCTTTGCACCGCTCTCCTTCATTTACTCATATCTTCAGACCATTCAGCTTGAATTAAGCTTTCATCTTCTGGTTTATATTTCTGCCCGGTCTCATTTTCATCATAATTTGTTTTTTGATTTGCATCCTTTACAACTCTGGTACTTTGATTAGCTCTTGGGATTGTCAGAGTTCGATGGATCCAACAGCAAACCTCCACAATTCACAGCAGTGTTTGTTACCAATTGTGTTTATGAGGCATGTTGTGTAAACTAAGTCAATAAGCTTAGTTCTACAATGTCTTTCTTTCCCACCCACTGATGCCTGAACTGTGTTCAGTGCACCAACGCTTGAACGTAAAGTCCAGGTTGTTGCAGCCCCACACAACTCTGCCCAACTCTGGTGATGCCAGTGTTTTCTATGTTGCGAACAGTCCTGATACGATTTTGAGGGATGCAGTGGCAGTTCAAACCCAGTCTCAATCCTTAGACTTTCCCACACAAGCACTGCACTAAACAAGAGACCCTTTATAGGTAAGAGAATTATTTATTTCAACATTCTAATTCTGATTAGCATATGAACGGAATATGATTAGTACAGCGCTGAGGCACGTGGCCATAAATCAGAATACCAACATAGTAAGAAACGTATCAACCAGGTAACCTAACACCTACTTCTATGTGCTATACTATGAGAGCATGAAGTAGTTCAACTTGCATCTAGAATTTCTTGGGAGAAGACCTATTGTATACCTGTTTACAGCAAAGCGCTGTGATTATCAGGAGGGGTGAAAGTGAGTGTTACCTTGAAAGAAAACATGTGACACCTCTTCTCCTCTTGGAGCATTATCAGCATTCAGTACGGGACTGGGGACTGCAGGACCAGGTCGTTCTAGCAGGAGAATTTCGGGCAGCATCTGGTTTGATAATCTGGCAAAAAGGCCTCTCCAATTTGATTGCGATTTCAGAAGCTTTTTATGGTAAATCCACCCATCTTTATCATTCGTAAGGAATGTATTGACATCATATACACTGGATAGATGTACTAATAAGGTAGAAATAAATCAGTACAGCTGCACTGGTTGGGTTATGGCTCTTATGTGACCATGGAAAAGGTACCTGTCTCAGACTACTGTAATAGAAGGAACTTTTATAAATGTCACTACCAGAAGAATATAACTTCTTTCATATGTCACTACCGAGGGATGTGACATCTTTCATATGTCAGCACTGTGAGGATATGTTAGAAATGGGGTCTATAGTTGGCAGAGGTAGGCACCTTTGTCCAAATAGGGACCCTTGCTTTTAGTCAGGGTTAGGGGTATACACACTTCAGATAAACCCTGTTCACCCCCTTGGTAGCTTGGCACGAGTAGACAGGCTTATCCCAAAGGCAATGTGTAAAGTATTTGTACCAACACTCACAGTAACACAGTGATAACACCAAAAATGGACAACACACCGGTTTAGAAAAATAAAGTATCGTTATCTAAACTTAACATGACCAAAACTACAAAAATCCAACATACAAGGATTAAGAAAAATGACTTTCAAAAGGTTTTAGCAACTGAGTTCATAGAAAACTATGGATGCGTGATTTCTTACAAAGTACTTGTCGTTGTGACAAAATTCACCAAGCCAAACAGCTGCATTGATGAGAAGCATAGAAAAACAAAGAGATGCGTCGATTTTGGAGACCTTCGTGGATGCGATGCGACAGTTCCGCTGGACACAGGGGAGCGGTGCGTCGGGTCCGGTCTGCAGGAGGAAACGATGAGTCAATTCTGAGACGACTCTGATCAGCGAGTGATGCGTTGGGTAAAACTTGCCGCACAGGGACGATGCGTGGAAATTCAGGATGCGGCAGCACACAATGCGGCAGCGTTGAGCAGCGTGACGTCAATTTCTTCACCCACGATCCCTTGATGCGTCGATTCTTGCAGTGGCGACAGGCACTGCATCGGTTTTAGCGGCGGTGCGGGGAGATTCTTCTCGCACCACAGCGTTGCGTCAGAAAAAATGCCATCTGTTTTCTTGATGTTGCGTTGCTTTCCATCGCCCAGATGCAGAAACAACTTCCAGAGGCCCCACACAGTCACAGGCAGTCCTGGCTGGTCAGAACTCCCAGCAAGGAAGTTCAGAAGGGCTGGGGGTGAAGTCTTTGTGTTCCTGAGACTTCGAAACAGGAGGCAAGCTCTACTCAAGCCCTTGGAGACTTTCCTCAAGCAGGGGACACAGCAAAGTCTTTCTCCTTTCCTTTGCAGAAACAGCAACTGCAGGCCAACCCCAAAAACACAGCAATGGCAGTACTTCTCCTCAGTTTCGCCGGGTCTTCATCTTGACAAAGGTTCCTCTTGATTCCAGAAGTAGTCTAAAGTTCTGGGGTCTGGGCCTCAATATTTATATTCCCAAATCCATTGATCTTTGGTGGCAGAGAAGCCCTGTGCTAAGTCCAAACCTGTTCTGTCCTCTCTGGTGCAGCTTCCTGGCAGGAGGCGGAGACAGCATTGTACTTGGCAGACCAGCCCATTCAGGTGAAAGGAAATCTCCTCCCCCTACTCTAAATGCAGCCCATGTCTATTCAGCCCAGCGCTGACCCAACAGGCTCTCTGGAGCCACTGCCCCAAAGCCAGACATGCAATACACAAACCTAGCAGAGGCACACTGGATGGCTGAGCAGGAAAATACCTACTTTCTAAAAGTGGTATTTTCAAACACAGAATGTAAAAATCATCCTCACTATTCTGAGTTCAGGCATACTAAACTTTATTTTCCTACCTTGTTCCCAGGGGCAGTTATGTTTATAAGATGTTATAAACTTATAAACAAACTCCCCATTCTGTCCTATGGGAGCAAGTAGCCTTGCAATAGTGAAATACGAAATTAGCAGTACTCCACTTTTAGGACATGCCACACACATCAGGGCATGTCCTACCTTTCACATACACTGCACCCTGCCCACAGGGGTACCTTGGGCCTACCTTAGGGGTGACTGACATGTAAGAAAAGGGAAGGCTAGGGCCTCACAAGTGGGTGCACTTGCCAAGTCGACATGGCAGTCAACAACTGCGCACACCTCAGTGGCGGGTCTGAGTTACCGTTTCAGAACTACTCATGTGGGTGGCACAATCGGTGCTGCAGGCCCACTAGTAGTATTTGATTTGCCAGCCCCAGTACACTTTACTAGGGACTGAACAGTAAATCAAATATGCCAATCAGGGAGAAACAATAACAATTTACACAGGGAGCACTTACACTTTGACACTGATCAGCAGTGGCAAAGCGCCCAAAGCTTCTAAGCCAGCAAAAACGAAATCCAGCACAGCATCAAAAACTCAGGAGGCAGAGGCAAAAAGTCAGGGGAGACCACGCCAAAGATGCCACGTTTAACAGGATATGACATAATTTACATGTCACTTAGAAAGCAAGAGTTTTCCATTTTCTAAGTAGGCCTAGGACAAAATGGAGTCAGGCCCTAAGGTTTACATGGCGGGTCCTTTCTATCTAGCCTCAAGGAAGGACTTCCAGACTTGCTTCTTCACCACAATCGAATCTCCAGGTTCTAGGCAGTGATCAGAAAATATGGCATATTCCGGCCCTTTCCCTGTGACACAGGGCACCACAGCAAGGAGACTTGCTGCACTACCCTGCGCCACAAAACTCATCAATATGCCCCTCAGTGTGTCTGCATAGCTGCCTACCTTAAATACATGAACCTCATTGAGGGCAGACTATTCCACACTCACATGAGCCACTAGACTGCACTCAAAGAAAGGAAAGCACTATCATCAAGTAAAGATGGTTGCAATGCTAATCACGACTACCAGTCAGCCCCAAATGGAACTTATAAGGTCCCAAAAGCGAGACCTATTGGCTATGCCAATGCTTGTTTCTGTTTATTACTGCTCTGTAGTAATGGCGGCGCACGGGTGCCACCATTACTACAATTACTACATAGAAGTAATAAACAGGAAAAAAAAACTGGCTCACAGAGAACATCAAAGCGGCCGCGAAAGTGAAAGTGATCGCGATAAAACATCAAAGTGGCCGTGCGGCTGCGAAAGTGAGGCGCGCAAGCCCGCACACATGCACTGTAGCTCTAGGCTACAGTGATAGCACTTTTTTGAGTCCTCACAAAATGTCTCGCCAGACCAGCGCATGCGCTGGGTCAGGCGAGACCTAAAAAGGGGTGGAATAGAGTGAACAAAGCAGTGACTGCTTACAATACGAGTTCAGTGGGACAGAGGTGTGAATGATAAATTCAAATTCATGTACTAATAAGGCAGTGAGACAGTTTACAATCCTAAGTAATCCAAACAATGAAACCTTCTGAACCAATAATGATGAAGTCAGAAAGGCAGGCCAGGACGTCAATGGATTATGTCTACACTTAAAAACAAGGCTCATCTACTGCAGACGAGCACTCACACAAACTACTAGAGCACACAACAAATAAAGGGATTTAATACAAAAATGGCTCCCAACCTAATTGTGACTGCAAACCAGCCCAGAAAGAAAAGAGGGGTGGTGATTGGAAGATGTTAGCTGGGATGCACTTGGGATTACTGAACTCAGTGATTATTTTGTGAAGCTTTGTAGAAAGGCATGCTGGTGTGTAGATACAATTGATGGCTTTTCATCTTCTTGATGACAACATTGTTTATTCTTGAGGTTTATTCTTTAGCACTGTTTTTCAAGGAATCTGTTGGAACCACCTACTTGGCTGTTAGTGGTGCAGATATGAGGAGATCTTGAGGACGATCAATTGGTTAGAGAAGATGGAGAGCCAGCGGTATTAGATGTCAATTAACCTCTCTAGAGCAGGTGTTGGCCACAGCCTGATGCACCCCCCCATCTCCCCCAAGGTGTACGTCAGCATTGCCCAGTGCTGGGGAGGGTCAGGTTCATAGGCATTAGCACTGGAATCTGTATGTTTTGTGCTGCAACATAAAAACAAGAATGATGCCGTCAAAGACGCCACTGACGGCTATGTGACCTGAGAGCACTGCCCGGAGCATCGCCCCGCTTCACAATGCAACCCTGGTGTCATGGATGCAGACGCAGTTATCTAGCTGCTGATTGCTTTGTGACCTGTGGGCACCTCACATCGCCTCGCTTCACATAGACGCCCCAGTCTCAATGATGCAGCTCCATGCCGACATAGATGCGCTGCCTGCACAGTAGCCAGTGGACACCGCTTGTGAGGTACATGAAGTAGCCCTGGTCCACCAACGTCAGCTCCATTAACTCCAGCATCGTCAGCTAACACTGCTGCTTGCACCACGGCCTGTGGGTACTGCACGAAGCATTGCTTCGCATCGCAACCTTGGGTCTACCGATGATGCCGAATGCAGTCACTGAGACACTGCCTGCACCATGACCTGCGGGCACAGCATGTCACATAGTCACACTTTGCATCGCAGCCCGATGCCAACAACACCAGCGCTCCTGACTTCAACCTCACAAAGTCTGATCTGCAAAGCGTGTGACTTCAAGGGCCCGACGACTCCTGCACCGAACTCCAAAATCAACGCCTGCTGACGCTGCCTCTTTGGAGCTCATCGCAAGGTCAACAACGCCCTTCATTTCCAAGGTAATGTTTGCTGGTCTTCCCCACACCGTAGCTGGCCCGTGACTTCACGGTCGGCCTGAACAGTTTGATTTGTTTGTTCACAATGCTGTGATAGCCCCGGACAGAGCTATTGACTTCAAGGAACTGTATTTTAAGTTGATTCTTGCCATATTCATATCGTTATTACTGTATGTTGGATTTTTATTGTTTTGGACAGATAAATATTGGCTATTGTACTAAAACTGGTGTGGTGTTCTCTCTTATAGCGTTTTCACTGTATTACTGTATGTTATGTGAAGACACTTTACACAATGCCTCTGAGAAAAGCCTAACTGCTCATGCCAAGCTACCAATTGGGTGAGCAGGAGTTATTTTACAAGTGGAATTCCCTTATCCTGACTAGAAGGAATGGTCCCTACTTGGACAGAGCACTGAACCCAAGTCTCTATGAAACCAAGAATATATGCAAATAACCTCCTAATCCCCATTCTTACGGGGCAAGAGGTTAAACTATCTTCTTGTTCCCACCTGGAGTCAGTCGGCCAGATTCCCATCAGTGGTCCAGAATCTGGAAAAGAGAGGGAAACTCCATCTGGTATTCTTTTCGAATGACCCAAAGGACTCAAGCGTTCAAGATTAAATCCAGCTAGAAAGTACATGCTTCTCAATATTGAAAGATTTGTGCAGAGGACCTGTAACTGGGGACAAAACAGATCCTGCCCAGGAAAAGAAGACAAAGAACAGAGGATTCCTGGAGACACTCCACTTTCCAATCCCCAATCCAAATTAGTCCTCGATCACTGGAAACAGCACCTGCAACAACAGCAGTGGCACAAAGTGTATCGAAGCATGCATCAGTAAAAGAAATTCTTGCAACTGCATTCTTGCAATCAGTTCAGCAAAATCCTCACCAGCAAGCATAGTTTAAATAAAGATTAAATGTCACCAGCCAATCTTTGGGACGCATTAGATGAGTACGTGGAAGTTTTCAAAGTTAGATTGAGCCCACCATAGGCTTTGACCCAGCCACTTTTTCATCCACAGGATCCAAGAGGGAAGCATCCTCCAAGACCACTCTGGACTGTATTGCGTGATAAAGATCATTAGATATACCAACAACTGACTGTGTAAAATCCAAATTGCCTACTGGATACATCTTGGTAAAGAAACAAGTGGTGGTGGTTGTGTTCATGTCTTTCCATTGTGGAAAAATTGCTTCCTTTACCACAGGAATTACAGGCACTGTCTTAGGGGGCCTACAAAACAGTGAAATAAAAAATCACTCACACTTTTGCGGGGACCTGCCTATTCCCTAGGATAAGGAGGAACTTAGGTATCCGACGACTCATCGTATTATGGAGATGTCTAGCATGAAGGAGAATAGGCGGGAGATCCCAATAAATATTGTCGTCTTGGCTAATAATCAGGAAAGCTCAGTATTTAGGGCTCTGGTGTTGGTTTCTAATAACCCTGCTGACCTCAAGGTACCGAAAGTAGAATAAGTTTCACCAACAAGTGAGGACTCATGTCTGCGCTTGGCAGAGAGATTCACCATTGAAAAAACAATGTAAGGCAGGAGAAAATACAGCAAAACCAACCACCACAGAACAGCCAATTAGCTGAGTACAGCCTATCCAATGTAAAAGGCCCTCCTCCACCGTATGCTCAAACCCTTCTTTGACGTGCAAACGCCACTAGATCACTGGCTGAGTCATACAGCTGTAGCCTATGAGCCTTAAAACAAGATGGTTGTCACATGCAGATGTATCGTTGAAGGAGCCACATGGTATTGTCAGTTAACTCGTCGCAATGAGCCATCCTTTCTGCAGCACTGAAGCCAGGGACAGCAGACAACAATAGCCAACCTAGCCAGGGACATCCGCACACCACATGGAATAGAGTCATGTTTGCATTTCAGGATCACTTCTTCTATGCTTTACTTGGTAATGTCTAGGCTCAGCATACACACATGGAATTCTTTCCTTGCTTTTCTTTTTCGGGGCCCGTGCTCCAAGGGATTTCTTCTCATTTATCTAAGCAGTCTTACTGGCGATTAACAAATATTCTTTACTTGCTGTACTTCAGCCCACTGCTTCAGAATACTATTCTGTTTTCCTGTTATTAACTCGTGGGTGTCTTCTCACTCTTCACACAGGTCCTTAACCCATCTATGAATGAGATTCCTTGCTTCCCGGTTTCTCAGAAAGTCTCTCCTATCTACTTCAGGTCTTCTCATCTTCCTGCTACTGGACATGTCTGAGTCATCTTTGACACCCCCATCTTACTTTCTCTCTGTACATGCCCTCTGTCTCACACTCTTGTCATTTCCAGCTTTTGCTTTAGAATGTTAGGAAAAAGAGATTCTATGTCAGGACCGGATGTGAGGATTACGCTATACTTTCTATGCTTTATTAAACAGCAGCCATATTAAGAACCCGAACGAAAGACTTAATTTCCCAGAAGCCCTTGGGAAAAAGTCAACAGTTCAACATGAAGTTTATAGCAGCTAGTCTGTGCACATGTATACAGTATCAACACAGTACTGCATATATACAGTGAAAATTTAGACGAATAGTCAGGAGTAGTATTTTCTCTTTTTCTTTTTAATCCAGAACGGTTGCCCAGCCAACATGTGTTTCTCCTGGGGTAGTACCCCACAACAACTTCAGGGCTGTAAGGATGTACAATGGAGTATTGCGAAATCTGAACTACCAGAAATGGTCAAGGGTTGTATATACAAGACAACAAATACATGGTGAGTGAACACCCTTAGTGACTCAAGGAACCTGTGCTACAAGATCATGGTTATACACATATAATGTGCTGGAACCCACGTGGATAGGTCACAGGTCATAGTGAGCATGGAATAGTGTGACTTGTCAATGACATCAGATTAATAAATAGCCGGTATTAAAGAAACTGTGCCAAGACCAATGTAAAGGGAGAGAAGAAACATGGAATAATGACAGTAGGAGAGAAAAAGGGAGAAAAGAAGGGAGAGGAGAGGGAGATGTCTACCTGCCCCGGTCCCGGTCAGGGCCCAATGGAAAAGAGAAACAGATCCTTTCTGTCATGAAGAACCGTTATATACATTGGTAAGTCTATAGACAGAAAAGATACAAGAAAGAGGCAAATGGCCAATGAAATCACGTTCATCATGCGAGTAAGTGAAGATCAAGATTGTGCAGAGGCAAGCTCAGGGACAAATCACCACGGTGACTTAAGAACTCTGGACATAAGGTTCTGTAGAGTTCTCAAAACAAATTCGCACATGTGCGCAATCCTACCTTCTGCCAAAGTAACTTGGCTGATGATCTAAAAAATAGTGATAATGAGAGGAGGGGAAGTTAAGGATAGGGTCAAGTATTCAATGTACGCACAAATTAAAGGTGGAGGGATAGTGAGAGAGGCGTCTCACCTCTCTGCTGGTTGTACTTCCGTCCCGGCTGGTGAAGGGAAGGGAGCCTCTCAGCCCAGGTGTGATGGCAGAAGGCGGAGATGGTGCTAGAGACCCCAGTCTGTAAATTGCAAGTCTGGTATCTAGTACTACTGGAACTTTCTTGGGATTTTCCAATCCTTCTAGCCCTCTTTCCAGATCTCCTTCGAGACCCACAGGGGAATTGTCACTAGCTGGTGCTGGAAGGGTCCCTCCTTCTCATGGCATGGAAGTTTACAGGGAGCGCTGGAAAGTCCTAGGACTTTCGAGCCACGCTTCGTCACTCCTCTCTAAGGCATTGACTGACCTACCATCAAGCGGTATAGATCAGCATGGTCTTGATGGTTTGGCTGGTGTCACAAATGACGCTTGGAGGTGGAAGTTGTGCATATCTTGAACTTCTTAGCTTCCCTGGCTGCTGAGGGCATAGCTTATCGGTCTATCAATACTTTCAGGTCAGCGATATTGGTGGGTCATATTGCAATTGGAGATCGTACAGCGAGGGAACGCCCTTTGGTGAGGAAGGTCCTAAGAGGCATTCGGTTATCCCTCCCTCCAGAGCCTCGATACTCAACCCTATGGAATGTCAATAAAGTCCTTAACCTTTTCTTGTCTTGGCAATCCAATAAGTACCTTTCAAGGAAGGAACTCTGCCAAACTGGTCACCCTGTTATGTCTAATTTCATGCCGAAGGGTCATGCTGAAGGGTCTCCAACATCAGAGCACTAGACTTAATTAGTAGAGTATTTAGCCCGGATGGGCTTAACTTTAATGTCTCTTGTCTTTCGAAATATAATTAGTGAGTGGTTTCATACCCTTCCTGTCCAGACTCCCCTAAACTGTGTGTTTTACAGAGTATTAAGAGTTATGAGGCAATGACGGCAGATATCCGTCTGCATGGAGAAAGACCACTCTTGATTGCCTACTATTGCTAGATGGGTCTGATGGGCCATGCACGAGGCTGGCATGGATGCTCATTCTGCTAGATAAGCCATGGCTTCAAAAGCTTTTGCCCTTGGGGCTCGCCTGGAGAATATCCTGTAAGCAGTGGACTGGTCTTCCGACTAACCTTCAAGAAGTTCTACTTTAAACTAGTCGTTCGCATCGCTGGTGGTGGAGAAGCTTTAAGACAGTGTAATCCTCTCCTCCGGACCTGACATAGTGTGAGAAGCTGGCTTCGTATATGGTGCTCACTTATGTAAGTGTAGCACTCTGCACTAACCCAGACACCCTGTATGGTGATTTTAGTGAATTTATGCAACCTTAGAAAGCTCTCCAATTGTTCGCTGTGGAGAGCAGCCTTCAGGCTTAATCCAGAAGGAGTTTAAAGCAGCTTGTTTTACCATTACTTAATCTTATGGTATAGGTTAACTGAAAAAGAATCACACAGTGTAGTTATAAAAATATGTATTTATTATTAACATTCACTAACACAATGTATTATCTACAACACAATACACACAATACGTTGTCATTAGAATACGTAAATAGCACAGAATACACAGTGGTCCCCAGGGGGAGACCAACCCATATTCTTAAATAGTGGAATGCGAACCACAAACTAAGTCGAGAATGGACCAAGAAGACGCAGAAGAGCCCGGGGTCCCAAGGAACCACCCAAGGTGTGTATCTAGGAACCCAACGGAGCTCATGTGCAGAGTGGAAAAATGACAGAGTGCTCAATGTTAGTCAATAGGTAAGTTGCGGTTACAATTTTAAAGAACAAGGCCCTTCCCAGCGGATCCTGAAGAAATCCAGAGGAAAACAGAGGGTTGGAGAGTCACCCCACCCGTGGATACCCCAGAAGCCAGGATACCTACACCAGGGAAGCCGGGTGCATAGGTGTGAAATGATGTCGGAAACCGCTGTCGACCACAATGGAGGACTTCAATAAAGATGCCGCTGGCAAAGAATGTGAAAGTAGTTCGGTTGAACCCAAAGGTGGATTCAAAATGAGAGGTACCGGCAAGCAAAGGGGACAGAGTCTATGCCACTCAGGAGTGACCAGGAGGCACAAAAGACGAATGCCCACCGATGTCAGAGATGCAGGAGAGTTGACGGTGTCCTTGAAGTTGCAGCTGTACGGACCAGGCGACGCAAAAGAGGACCAGGAGCCGTGCATGAGCTGGCCCACGTCGGACGTCAAGAACCAAGGGGTCCGTGTCTGGCAGGCACACCAACAATCTTTAACGGCAACCAACATAGTTGAAGAAAAAGGTGCAGTGTCGGAACCAGCAAGGTCCAAGTGACTCACCACAAGCAGGTAAGTCAGAGCAGGCCCGAGCAAGCAGGGGAGCCCATTAGAGCCATAGAAGACCCTCGAATGGACCCACGGGCCAAAGGGACAGGAGTCGCAAGAGTACCTCAAGCAGCTCTCCAAAGGATGAGGGCCCACGGTGCAAAGGATGCGATGCAGGCTAAGATCTTGGCTGCAGGACATGCTTGAGGTTGGGGCTTTTTGGAGCCTGAAGATCTCTGGAGAAGAGAGTCACCCAGCCTTAGCAAAGGCAAGTTCCAGCAGTTACAATGAGGGATACTGGCCTCAAACTCGGTGAGAAGACAGTGCAAGCCTCGAGGGAGTTGCAGAACCACCACCTGTGCTGCTGAGCCTTTCGGAGTCTGTGGAAGCCCAGGATCAGCAGACCGGTCAGCTGTGTTGCGGTGCCTGCAGATGCAGGGGGTGACTCCTTCACTCCAAGGGAGATTCCTGTGAAGAACCTGTATGGAGCACAGACGTTGCAGCAGACTTGCAGGACGATGAGACCAGGAGTCTTCCCAGTTGCAATCTCTGTTCCCAACGCGAAATCTAGCGAGGTCCAGAGTGTGAGACGATGAATCTAGGGACCCACCCACAGGTAAGTCCTTAAGTACCCTAAGGAAAGGGTTGAAACGATTCAGGGGTCCCTCCCAGTGGAGAGGATAATCCCATGTCCTTTGTCCAATTTTGCGCCAGAGCGGGAGCCAACAGTTTCCTGAACTGGTTTGGACTGGAGTATGCAAGGAGGGCACCAAATGTGCCCTTCAATCAGTCTGAGTGGCGCTGGGAAGCACCCCCACCCTGTCCTAATACACTAAGTCCTGTCTGGGAGGTGGTCACACCTCCCTGTGACAGTATACCTATTGTCCTGCCTTCCTCTGCTCGAGCATGACTCAGCAGCAGGAGGGCAGAATTGTGTCTCTGGTCGGCAGCAGCCATAGTTTGCTGTCCGGGTCTAGAAGACTGGTACCGGGAGCACTGATGGCTTCCCAGAGGAGCTTTACAGTGCATGGAATCATACCTCCCACACCGTTCACGGTGTGGGAGGTATGATTCTGTGGGGGTATGATTCCAACATGTTTGATGCCAAATACAACAGAGTTTGTTACAGCCAGTTTAGAGATGGTCATCGTGTAATGACGCATGGCCACTCTATGTATCTTAATGGCTGATGCACTTACAAACCGTGAGAATGGGCTCCGAAGGTTGTAGGGGTGTCCTGCTCATGCAGGAGCACCCTCACACTTCAAACCAATCACCCTGGCTTCATAGTTGGCAAGACCTGCCTTAGGAGTGACTAATAGGTTTTAAGTGCAGTGACCCTAGATATAAGGAATCTTATGTCTGTCGTAAATGGTGCTAGCACCAGCTTACACAGGATACAATGGCAGGCCTGTAGTCAGAATTTGAGTGGTCTCTCATGGGTGGCATAATACACTCTTCAGCCCATGGGAGACCTCTGGTGTACCTACGCCCTTGGTACCTTAGTAACATATACTAGGGATTTATCAGGGTACACCAGTAGCAAATCTGGAATGTACTCCACTACTCACCATGTCCAATTTAGGGAAAAAGCACAGAGACTGGGGACCTGATTAGAAGGATCCCAGTCAGACTAGTCAGTAAAACATAATGACACCAGCAAAAAGTGGGGGGACCATGAAAGCAGATCCTACTTTCCTACACATAAAATGAAAAAAAATCCTAGCTACTGTAATGGAAAGTTTCAATTCTATTAAGGCACGGAGCCCACCATCTGTTATGATACATAATCCCTCCCATGCAGAGGATTTTTGGGTACAGGTGGGCACTATGGTGTATTCCTGACTGTGAAATTTAGATGATCTTCTGGATAAATGTACTGTATACTGTTTCTTTAAACCTTTGTATCTCTATTGTCCAGTGAGGAGGTTTACTAGCATTTGTTCACTATTCCTCCAGGGTCTGATGGATCCAAGCAGGAATGAAGGCTGCATTACTTGATCTTGGTTGCAGGAAGAAAGAGGAGGCAGCAACAGAGCTGAAGGACTATTAAGGAGTCCCCGATAGTTGACTGAATGTTACTTTCATGTTGATCTATTGACTTTTTCCCAAGGGCTTCTGGGAAATGAAGTATTTTGTCATGGTTCTTTATATGGCTGCTGTTTAATTAAGCGTAGGAAGTACAGCGTAATTCTCACCTCTGTGTCCTTAATAGAATTGAAAGCTAGGAAATGTTTCATTATTATTGTATAAAACACCAAAACCTTAAATATGCCATTGTTTGTTTCACGTCTTAGTTGCTAAACTTCTTTGTTTTAGGCTTCCCTGCTTCTGTTACTGCTCCTTTTCAGTCTAGGAGCCTCAATGAAGAAATTGAAAACATAATTAAATTATTCAAAACACAAACTGGGACATTGTTAGGCAGGTGAGCTCACTCATGTCTGCAATATACTGCCATAATGGTGAGCTCTACTTTATTACAAAAGTGCTTTGATCACCAGCTGAAAATACTTTGTGGTGTTCAACTAAGAGAACAGCATTTTAAAATGAACTCTCCTACAACAGATTTGGTGCCAATACTTCCACTTCGAAATCGTAATCTTGTCGTAATTTTATGACGCGCTATGGCTTAGTTAACTTTATTGGTTTAATTTAGATTTATTGTTGGGAGTCTCAGAGATATTGTTTTAAGAACACACTGTCCCGAGCGTTGATTGCTTTGCAATACTTGAGCTGCACAAGTGACAAATCATGACCCAGCCCCGGTGTTTGTTCCAATGTTCGAAGGTAAGCATCTGCCTTCTGTAGGCAAAACCTCCCTATTTGTGCTATACCCATTCTAATGCAGTTCCACTTTGATTGCATAGTTTCACAGTCTTGGAACTGTTTTTGTTCAAACAGTTATTTGTGAAATGGGATACAATTTGTATCAGGTGGTGGTGGTTCACAAAATATAAATAAAACAAAATGACCCTTTCAATTTAAAATAAAATAAAAATGAGGAAAAGAAAAAAAATATATATATATACATTAAATAACAACTGTATGATGGCCCGCCATAATCATGTCATTAATGTGTTTGACACATAAGGCACTGGTCACTGAACAACATTCCTGTGTTGCAATTTTTCCTTAGAAAAGCTCTAGAACATTCTGTTACGCTCTCATGCCACAGTCTCTTCGGATGGAGCAAGCAGTCGCATGGCTTGGAGTCAGAGGGGAATGCACTATCTTACAGTATCCATTCTTAGTGATATTTTCTCCAGCGATCTTGTTCTATAAGGGAAGAAGAAGATACAGAATATCATGCATCTATATCCACATGGCTTGTAATTTTATGATCAGATGTAAACTTTATGGGATAAAGTATGCTTTATTTTGGAGGGGCCCGTTATTAATATTGATGTCGATATACGCAACAATACGTGTATGATCAAAAAAGAGTTCGAGTCACTGTTGTCAAAATCTCCCGAGACGACCTCTCTGTTAACCCCGAATAAGAAATACATGGTCAGGCAGACCCTGCGTCCTAGGGCCGAGGCTACTGACTGACAGATCACAGGTGGGGTGGAACGTAACCAGCTGGACAAACGCACGAACAGGAAAACCCCAGATTAGTCCCACAGATAGGCAGCAACACCACAGTGGTCAAGGAAATTGGCCTCAATAACGCACATTTGGCTGGAGGGGTGCTTGCATTCACATAACACCATAAAGTTTTATGCCACATGTAGTTAGAAACACTCAGCCATTCAGAACACAGCACACTCGTGATCCCACGCTCCTCATGCCTGACATCTGAACACTTCACCACTGGCCCTCATTGTGTCCATGCAGGTCGAGACACACCTGCATTCAATATCAGGTACTCTGATTTACAGCTCAATGACAAGGCCGAAATTCCTTTTTCTAAATTAAGATCTACATTTTTTATGGTGCTCCAAAGACTGTATGTGATGGCACTCTGAACGAATGTATGTTGAGACAGTCCTCAGATCTGTTTCTGTGACTGTTTCCCGGCCTCAACGTTTATTTAAACCAAATGTTCCTGTTTTGTCAAACGCCTCTTGTCTTTTGTCTTTTATTTTTCCCAAGGTAAATTCACATTCCAGCAACACCCTAATAAATTAAGGGGCAGATTTACAAGCCCCTTGCGCCACTTTTCCCATGTTAAATGTGACGAAAAAGTGGCGCAAGGGGCTTGTAAATCTGCCCCTAACTGATTTTATCACCTCTTTTTTTGATAATTGCTAAGCAACAGAATGCTAGGAACTGGAGTATTCGTAATATATTGTATAAGCAGTTTGAACAAGTTAGTTACCTTCAGTGACACTTTTTCTGGTGGATACAACCCAATTAAAGCTGAAGATGCTAAATTATAGACATTTCCTAGAGACCAGCATCACATTATTCCAATTATTCCACAATAAAATAAATACATTTCATGACGGAGTCAGGTGTTTCACTGAGGAAGCCTCAGCTAGATCCTGTATCCACCTGAAAAAGCGTTACTGAAGGTAAGTAACATGTTCTTCTGATTGATACATCTGCCTGGGATTCCTCACCTTTTGAATTGAATCCTCAAGCAGTCCCACTCCTGGTGGAGAATGCCTGCCTAACTATACCAAAAAAGTGTGCAGCACAGAACGTGCAAAATGGCCATCCCTCCTCACCTCCAAGTCTAAGCAATAATGCTTCACAAAAGTGTGCCACCTTGCAGATGTCTAGAACAGGGACACCTCTAGATAAAGAAGAAGAAGAATTAGCTCTGGCCGAATGAGCTTGAATACCTTCAGGAGGCTTCTTCTTGGCCAAGGCATAGCAGATCTTGATACAGAGGATGATCCACCTGGACAACATTCTTTTGTGGACAGCGTTGCCCTTCATCTTGCCCACATATCCGAACGAAAAGTTGATCATCCAACCTGAAGTCCTTCGTCCTGTCTAGGTAGAAGCTGACCGCCTACTTAAGGTCCAGGTGGTGAAGTCTCTCCTCCTCTTCATAAGGGGGAGGGGTAGGATAGAAAGTGGCTAAAGTGATTGTCTTAGGTGGAAGGGAGTGACCACCTCAGGCAGGAAAGTAGCTCTGGTCCTAAGAACCATCTTATCCACATGAAATGAGGTAAATGGAGGCTTGGAGCTAAGCACCTGCAGCTCACTCACCCTCCTAGCGGAAGTGATTGCAATCAGAAACATAGTCTTAAATGCAAAGAACCTTAAGGGACAACTATGTAATGGTTCAAAGGGAGACCCCATCAAGAAAGTGAGAACCAAATTCAAATACCACTGAGGCATGATAAAGGGAGTAGGAGGAAACCTATCGGTGAGACCCTGAATGAATCTCATAACTATGGGAGATTTAAATAAAGAGGGTTGATCTTGTAAACAGAGAAAAGATAGACAAGTAGCCTTTAACAGTAGCTACTGCACAACCCTGTTGAGCCAGGGAAAGAGAAACTCAGAATATCTGACAAATGGGCCTGCAAAGGATCGATAGATCTCTCTCCACACCCCTTAACAAACTTGGCCCACCTACCACAATAGACAGATTTGGAGGAGTGTCTTCTGGCTGCCCTTACGACAGCAAGAGGAGGTCTGCCCTGAGAGGGAGACTGAGAGGAGTGTCCGATGAGCAGTAAAGGAGGTCTGTGTACCACACTCTTCTTGGCCAATCCTTGGCTATCCATATGACTTGGGCCCATTCTTGGCGATTTCTTCCTCAGAACTCGAGGAATCAAGGCTACGGGAGGAAACGTGTGAAGAAGCTGTGAGCCCCAATTTAACTGAAACGCGTCCCCCAATGCTCCCTACATCAGGTCCAACCAAGGGAATCCCCACATCCTGAAAATGTGATGGACCACCTCCGGATGGATACGCCACTCGTAATCATCCGAGTACTGCTGACTGAGACTGTCCACACGGACATTCAGCTCCCCGGCCAGATGATTTGCAATCACGTAAATCTGATGGTCCTGAGCCCAGAACCAGAGTCGCAGAGCCTCTCTGCAGCGATGATACAACCCTACTCCTCTCTGCTTGTTGATGTACCACATCGCAGTAGTGTTGTCCATCAGGATCTGAATCGACTGACCGCAAAAGGAGGGAAGAAAGGCCTTGAGAGCCAAACGTATCGCCCGCAATTCTAGAAGATTGATGTGAAACAATCTTTCCTTTGGAGACCAAAGGCCTTTGACTTCCAGATCTTCTAGATGACCTCCCCACCCTAGAGTGGAGGCATCCGTTATCACTGTGGCCACCGGAGAAGGAGGTTAAAATGGCTTCTCTTAAGTCAGGTTGTCCGAAACATTCCACCATAACAAATCCGCTGCAGTGTCTCTGGAGATCCTGACCACCTTCTTGAGATCTCTGTTGTGTTGAAACCACTGCTTGTGGAGGCACCACTGGAGGGCCCTCATGTGCCAGCGTGCATGGTTGACCAACAGTATGCAGGAAGCGAACACACTGAGCAGGCGCAAGACCTTCAGGACTGGAGCATCCATTCTGAAAAAGTGGAATCGTAGCCTGGATGTCTTGAATCCTCTTCACAGGCAGGCATGACTTACAATATTGTCCAGTACTACCCCTACGAACAGGGTGCGCTGAGAGGGTACCAGGTGAGATTTGGGTACGTTTATTGAAAACCGAAGTCGAACAACAGGCGCTTTGTTACTTGCAAATGATGCAGCACCATCTCTGGCGACTTTGCTTTGATGAGCCAGTGGGCCAGATAGGGAAAAAACAGGAATCCCCGACCTTCTGAGATGTGCTTCTACCACCGCCATCACCTTTGTGTAGACCCGAGGTTAAGGGAGTGAGACCGAATGGAAGGACTGCAAACTGGTAGTGTTGAGATTCCACCATAAAACTAGATACTTCTGATGCAACTTCAAGATGGTAATGTCAAAATACGCATACTGCAAATCGATCCACACCATCCAGTCTTCCTGCTGCAACGCCAAAAGAACCTGAGCCAGAGTCAACATCTTGAACTTCTCCTGCTTGAGGTAAAAATTCAAGACCCTGAGGTCTAGGATGGGCCTCAATCGACCGTCCGTTTTGGGAATCGGGAAGTACCGGGAGTAGCATCCTGACCCCTTTCATGCTCCGGAACCACCTCTATTGCACCCTTCTGCAGTAAAGATACAACCTCCTGCTGTAGTAGCAACAGGTGCTCTTCTGAGCACTAACCCAGACGGGGGGGAACGGAGCGAAAATCTCCCGGAAGGGTAGGGCAAACACATTCTCCACAAGGTTCAACACCCAGAGATCTGAAGTAACAAACCTCCAATGCCATAGAAAATGGGATACCTGACCTCCCACGGGACCAACATGCTCTAGGATAGCGGAGCTGGAGCTGCCTTCCTGCTGTACCACTTGGAGGGGCAGGAGAGGAGGAGGAGACTTGCTGCCAAGCTGTGCCTCACAGACGACTATTGCATTTTCCCCTGTATGACCTGTACAGAGGGTTCGCTTGTTGCAGCTGCTGCTGCTTGGCTCGAAAGGATAAAGTCCTGCCAAAACTGCAAAACCTGTGGTATCCCAAACCCCTAGACTGGGACTAGAGCCCCAACGATCTCACTGTGGCTCTCCTATCTTTAAAGTGATGTAGCGCCAAGTACGCTTTGGCACCAAAAAGAAGAGAACCATCAAAAGGCAAGTCCAACAGGTTAGCCTGGACATCGGTGAAAATCCAGACCCCCATAGCCATGCGTGACTCCTGGTTGCAACAGAGGAACCCATTAACCTGGAAAAGGAGTCTACAGTGTCCCGGGCCGGACTGGCCATGGCGGGAACCGGGCATTTCCCCGGTGAGCCGCCAGGGTGGGGGCTGGTTTTCGGCCCCTGGGGGGCCGTTCTTGTTACCGGGTGTCGGCAATATCGCCCCCTGTAACAAAATCGGCCGAAACCGGCCCTAGAAAATAGCTCGCCGCACCCCCTGCCACCCAGGGGAGCCGGCCGAGCAGTTTGCCAGTGCTGGTTTTTGTTCCCAGTCCGGCCCTGACAGTGTCCAGACCAGATTGAATGACCTGACGGGCCGCAGCCTGAGTATCATAAAGCACTTCCGCGAAATGGCTCTGAACATCCTCCGGAAGCTTAGGGAGCACCTCCCTCGTCGAGTCCATCAGAGCATGGATATAGCGATCCAACAGGCATGTCACATTTGTCAATTTTAGAGCCATACTAGCCGAAGAAAATACTTTCTTTACAGTTTGCACCATTCGGTTGAATTCTATATCTGCAGGCTTAGAAGGGAATGAGCCTTCAGACTGTTTAGAGGAGCACGATGCCTGGACTACGAAACTCTCAGGTGATGGGTAAGTAGATAGGAGAGCCAGATCTGCCCGAGACACCTTATACCTCGTTGCCACAGACCTGGACACCGCAGGAGCAGTCACTGGTTTCTGCCACACCTCCAAGGTAGGCTCAGTCAAAGCCTCATTAAAAGGAAGGCGGGGTTCTGAGACAGAAGAAGGGAAATTAAGTACCTCAATGAAGATGTTAGATTTAAGTTCTGCAGTAGACAATGGCAAATCCAACAGATCCGCTGCCTTACTAATTACAGAATGATAAGAAGACACCTCTTGCGTTGGAAGGCCTTTTGGGGAGGAGCGCTCCCATTCAGATGTATCCAGGCCACTCCCCTCCTGCAGGCCCTCAAACGCTTGTACAAGGTCAACAATCTCACCCTCTTCAGCCTCCTCCTGCTGCTTTTGATATTCCTCCTCTTCCATCAGCCTTTGTGCTTCCCTTCTCGACCTCATTCTTGGAATCAGAGTCAGCGGCGCCAGACATGGCGCCGGTGACTCAGGACCGGCATCGATGGAAGTTCCACAGGGATAGTTATAGATGCCGGACGAGGTTGTGTCAGCGCCGGCCCGGAGCCAGACGGCCCTGGAGAGGATCCGTCCAACGGCACTCTTCCCTACAGGGACTCCACCGGCGTCGAGAACCATGGCGTCGGGAGAGGCCAACTCCCCGGAGCCATTGGCATAAAAGGCATGAGAGATGCCTGGGGAAAGTGAGGTGGCAAGCCTCCCAGGAAGAAAGCAAGCGGACCCATGGGGCCAACCGGTGCACCAGCACGGTTAGCCGCTCTGGCAAACATGCCAAACATCACATTGAGGAAATGCGACGGATCCGTACCTGGAGCCGGAAATTCAGGATATTCTGGATCTGGTACTGTGGGTTCTGAGATCACTTGAGGAGGCAATTTAACTTGATTTGGTTGTGGTGCCGCAGACCATGGAGCCGGGGGTGGAGTGGCTGGCGGTGGAGCCGTTTCTCTGGGTGCCAGTGAAGCTCTCAGAGCCAGAGAGTGGGCTGGAGTCACCTGAGGAGAAGCAGAGACTTCGTCCTTGCGGTGACATCGGAGAACCGGAGACCCGACTTCAGTGTTCCATCCTTTGATGAATGATGTCGAGATCCATGGCGCCGCTTCTTTTTATGTTTCCTCGATGACTTTGAGGTATGCAGAGTCGGTGACTTGGACAGGCCTTGACCTCATTCGACCTCTTTTTTGTTTTTTCGCTTTGCCCATAAAAAGCTTGGCCACCCTCTCATTTAAGGATTTGGGGTTCATGCACCTGCATGACGAACACCCCCGACGTCGTGGTCCAACGAAAATGCACCATAAACAATCTTCATGGGGGTCAGTAATCGACATCTGACACCCCCACATTCCCCGCATGGCTTAAAACCGGACTTCCTCTGGGTAGCCATGATCGCTGCTACAATTACACGAAGTACTTGCAACAAAGAAACTCCCAGAAATGGGGAGCCCTGGAAAAAAGGGAACTGATGTCAGTATGCTGACGAGGTCTTCTTATAGCTTCGATGACGTCACGCCGAGTCGCGTGCGGAGCCGTTCCATTGTGACGTCGACATGGGAGAGCTATGGAGAAAGTTTCTGTGGAATGCTGCACATAGGGTAATTCAAAAGGTGAGGAATCCACAGGCAGATGTATCCATCAGAAAATTACTTATCTAGTCTGTGGCAGCTCAGATATGTCCAGTGCATTCTTGTGCAACTGAACATTATTATGTGTGGCAGAAACATTTCTAGTATTTAATTCAGGGGAGAGGCTTCATGTGCTGCACATAAAACAGGTGGGCCCACTGACAATAAGTGTGTTTTTGTGTAAAGAATATACATGTGCAGAGAATAATAAGTGATGTATTAACATTTTTACTGTAACTTCCCCTCTAGGTCTTCCTTCTCCCCTGAGCCATGTGCTTTGCTCCAGCCTCCCTCAGCCAACACCTGCTTCCCCCTTACCTCACACTCTTTCCCTCTTTCTTAACTGCAGCTTCTAGGCATATCCTCGTTCTCGGATTGCATATACGCAATCTCATTTTTATCAATTTGCTCCACATATATTAATGGATTCTATGCTTCTCGTTCTCCTCTATCTGCTTCTGCGTGCAACAATCCTACTTGACATTGTAATGCGATCTAACATCTCTAAAATAAATGAATTGGGGAATGTAGGGAAGTGACTATGATTCATGAGAAGCAAAGCTTCAAGTGGGTCCTAATTCCCATCCGCTCTTTCAACAACAGTAATAAATAGCATATTACACTTTGGGCATATGCCCGTTTGTTTTTCTGTAATATTGCTTTTTCATTCACAGTATTCAGAAATAAAGACATTTAAACCTAACCAGAGCATAAGGTGTTACATAGGTACAGTGAGATAACATCACACAGCTAAACCTTGTGAGTATGTGGTCTCAGTTGTTTTCTATTGTAAACTGCTTCTGCAATTGAATCTGTGACACAATTAGCATTGTTTCTCAAATCAATTAATCTGCACTGTGGCAATAATATGAAATTTGACCTTCATGCTGCAGTAATAAATATTGGAATCTTTGTTTCTTAGTACACTTGATCCAAACAACATGCGTTATTGAGCCACAATTAAGTTCACTGGCAAGGAAGAAGTATGTATAAAGGACACATTCTGTAACTGTGTAATACAGGTCTATTTGGCTACTTTGAGTTTCTCATGACAATATAAACTTTGCAGTTGGGAACACGTTACCCATTATGTTTTTTAATATATTGGGTTTTTTCTCCAAACACTGAAATATTTACTGAACATTAAGTGAAATGCTGGACTGTAATGTTTAGACGTCTGTACAAAAAAAAATGAGAAAAATTATTGTGAAGTGAACAAAGAGTTTTTGAAAAAGACACCATTGTCTTTTGTTAAAAAATAGAATCTGTCTCTGAAGCAAGTTGTTGAAGCTGATCTCCGCAAGGTGCTGCGAACAATAGATTAACCCCTTGTGTGCCACGCCCTTTCCCTGCCCTGTGCCGGCTGTTGCATTAGCGGGCGGGGTTCATGACGAGCTGGACTCGTCATGGGCACAGCGCAACCGCGGCCCATGACGAGTCCAGCTCGTCATGGGCACACAAGGGGTTAAAATGAGAATGTTCAGGTTTTGTTTACCTTTCCTGAATAGAATGTTGACAAAACAATCGACTACGGGTAAAGCTGTAGAGAATGGGTTGGGGCTGTCATTATGACAATGAAACTCATATTTCACTGGGCCTGTAAAATATTTTACATTTTGCCTATGGTTTGCTATGGTACTGCATTTTGCGCAGAAGAACCCACTACTTCACTGCACTTATTACACAAAAGTAGTCGAATTGAGGATTGCATCTAATCGTGCCTACTCTGTCTGATTTCATCCCTTTAACTAAGCATGACAGTGCATTGAGAATATACATCTTAGCACAGCAAAACATGTGCTCACTAAAACGCTATCTTCTAAGCAACTAATATTACCGAAGACATCCAAACTGTACAGTCCGGCATTAAACTGCCTTCATTTAACATTTTTATCTTTGAAAACAGGGTGTTTGAAGAAAATTATACCAAGAAACACATAACAGTTACCCATTAGGTATCCTTTTATCTCTGAATGTGTGTATATATCGAAATGCACAGACGTAAACCATTCAACTGCAATAAAAATTAACTGGTGTGTGTGGCAGGAGATAGACTTGCACCTAGGTGTTATTTCAGGTGGCAAAGGAATAATGATATATGCCCTCCCTTCAGCTATCTTGAAGAGAATCCAATGAGCAAATGTTGGAGCACATGCAACAGAATGAAATTGATCTATTTAGTAAGAGCAAAGCATGGTGAGAAGGCAAATGATTCCCCGTCCTCTCTTCTGGCAACACCATACGTTTTCAGGTAGTTTGGTATGCTTAGCTCCTTTCTGGTTGTTTGCCATCTTCCCTTAGGGCAGAAATAAATACTATAACAAATAAAACAGTGACTAGATTACATCTGGAAGTTTTTGGATGGAAACAAGGGCTGCCCAAGGTCTGACCGAGATAGAGCACTTAGTTAAACCTTTTGCAGATAAATTGGTCCGAAAGTTATTTTCCATTCATTGTTTTGGAGCCGAGGGGATGATTTAGTTTAGCCAACTTTAGTTAGTTCAGAAGCACTTGACCAAACTGCCCACCAAAATCAGACTTAGAGGACATTGACAAACAGGAAACAATAATTGCTCTATGCTTGGTAGCAGATCAAATGGCAAGGATGATAAGCAAAGAAGGCAAAGTTAAAAATTGAATATATTTAGCACAGTAAAAAACAAAATGCATTGTTGAGACCATCCAACTACCGCAAAGGCACTACAGTCACAGAAAATCCCACTGAAGATACTTTAACAAACACAATTTCCCTAAAATAAAATGGATATTGCTTATTAAAAAACGGAGGCAGTGAGCCTGAGTGCACCATCAATGAATGAGTTCATGTGAAGCAACAATGGATGAACCTGTGAAGAGTAGCAAAAGATGAAGTTATCAAAAACTCTAAAAAAGTTCCTAATATAAACGCAAGGCTGATTTGAATTTGAGACTATCCAAGCAGATTATTAAACATTTTGAATGAAAACGGTAGAAATGGAATATCCTTGAAAGGATAATTAGAAAAATTATAAGAGAAAGTGAGTAAAACAATAAGTGAAATAAATCCAAAATTTGATTTGTACAGAAAAAATATTGGGAATGCATCAAGAAGTGGATTGTAATGGTGACGATGCAGGAGAAAAGAACAGCAAAAGACAAGTAACCACTAAACAGAGGTGATAAGGTGTGTGAGAAAATGGATTATCATTATTAGCAATAATGGCACAATTCTTGTAAGGTCCAGTAAAGGTTTCAGTAATTTAAACTCAAATTCAACCCCTGGTAGCTACGGCACAGAGAAGAAAGGTTTAACTTAAGAAAATGTGTAAAGCATTTAAAAGTGCCAAAACAGTTAGGAAGTTGAAAACACAACAAAATGAAAATCCCACTCCAATTTATAAAAACAGAGAAAATGGTGTAGGAAAGACTTAAAAAAGAAAAATGTTTGATTTGCGAAATGAATTAGAATGACAATCTGCCTCGGACTTTTAAAAATGACACACAGACATTTAGTAGAGAAAATGAAAACACAAGGATTCAAATGCCTCTAATCAGACGCTTTCTCATATACAAAATCATGTTCTTTTCAAATGTTAAAACATGTGCAAGTATAATTCATAGTTAATGTGACTAGTTTACATTTTATTTCAACTATAGAAAGTGTTTTTTTTAACTTTCAATTTTTATTAAACATGTGTGCTGCAGTAACTATATAGTTTGCATTAAATTAACTTGACATAAAAAGCAATTGCATAAGAACAATGACAGCTAAAAAGATTTAATGGTTTTCAGCTTGCGCGGAAGAAGCTTAACCTTACAGATAACAGTAGAAATGTGCTGTGAAATAGAGATGTTCAGAATGCAATCTCGGAGCTTTCCTGATATTGTGTTAGTTGCTGGTAGAATGTTATCTTAAACAGAGGTCTATTCATAAACTGATTTAAAGCCTCATTTATTTACTGTAGAGAGAAAGATGGCACACATATTTTAAAATGCATTGCCACAATATGTTTCTAATGTTTTTGCTGCTTAAATAGTAAGTTTCTCTTGCAGCTAATGTAATGTGTTTAGTTAGAATAACACGCTTCTCTATCGGAAGGTTTGAAAATACGATAATTTTAAATAAACTTCTAAATTTGCCTCAGAACATAGTGATAGCCAGCACATAATGAATGGTGTGTGGACAGGAAGATGTACCTTTTGGAAAATACAGGGTTTCCATTGGAGGAGATGAAGAAACATGCCTTACTTTATGCAATATTCATAGATTTATAAACATGTTTCTAGATTAGGAGCTTCAGAACTAGAGGAGAGACGACTGCCTTAGATGATAACAGAACAGAATAGAACTAGAGGGAAGACTGCCTTATAGGAGAGGAGATGCAGAGCAGACTTTGATTCAGATGAGAGCAGGGGAGGAGACAGATTCCTTTAGATGAAGAACAGATTCTGCTGGAGAGGGGGAGGCAGAGCTGCAGAGCAGAAGCAATCGCAATGGACCGCACTCCGCTAGCCCCTCCTCCGGGTCGCCCCAAGGGAAGCTGGTACATGAAGTTCTTGGGTGGTTCCCCCCAGTGGGTGCAAGTAAGTACTTGTTGAACTGATGATCTCTGATGGAGTTCTTGAGTGGTTCACCCCAGTGGGTGCAAGTAAGTACTTGTTGAACTGATGATCTCTAGACCCGATACATGTCCCGGGTTTTAAAATATCGCCCGAGACATGGCTCGGGTTTCGGGATAACTTCCCTCATCAGTAGAGAAAATAGTTAGGGGTGGAAGAGAGGGCCGCCAAGCAACCGTCAAAGGCCTCAGTGCCCGCACAGGCACGCAGGTGCGTCGTCCAGGAGCTCGTCAGCTCAAAGCTCGAGGGAGCCATTTTTAGAAACAATCGCAATGGACCGCACTCCGCTAGCCCCTCCTCCGGGTCGCCCCAAGGGAAGCTGGTACATGAAGTTCTTGGGTGGTTCACCCCAGTGGGTGCAAGTAAGTACTTGTTGAACTGATGATCTCTGATGGAGTTCTTGAGTGGTTCACCCCAGTGGGTGCAAGTAAGTACTTGTTGAACTGATGATCTCTAGACCCGATACATGTCCCGGGTTTTAAAATATCGCCCGAGACATGGCTCGGGTTTCGGGATAACTTCCCTCATCAGTAGAGAAAATAGTTAGGGGTGGAAGAGAGGGCCGCCAAGCAACCGTCAAAGGCCTCAGTGCCCGCACAGGCACACAGGTGCGTCGTCCAGGAGCTCGTCAGCTCAAAGCTCGAGGGAGCCATTTTTAGAAACAATCCCTCGAGCTTTGAGCTGACGAGCTCCTGGACGACGCACCTGCCTGCCTGTGCGGGCATTGAAGCCTTTGACGGTTGTTTGGCGGCCCTCTCTTCCACCCCTATTTTCTCTACTGATGAGGGAACTTATCCCGAAACCCGAGCCATGTCTCGGGCGATATTTTAAAACCCGGGACATGTATCGGGTCTAGAGATCATCAGTCTAACAAGTACTTACTTGCACCCACTGGGGTGAACCACTCAAGAACTCCATGTACCAGATTCCCCAGGGGCGACCCGGAGGAGGGGCTAGCGGAGTGCGGTCCATTGCGATTGTTTCTAAAAATTGGCTCCCTCGAGCTTTGAGCTGACGAGCTCCTGGACGACGCACCTGCGTGCCTGTGCGGGCATTGAAGCCTTTGACGGCTGTTTGGCGGCCCTCTCTTCCCCCCCTAACTATTTTCTCTACTGATGAGGGAAGTTATCCCGAAACCAGAGCCATGTCTCGGGCGATATTTTAAAACCCGGGACATGTATCGGGTCTAGAGATCATCAGTCTAACAAGTACTTACTTGCACCCACTGGGGTGAACCACTCAAGAACTCCATGTACCAGATTCCCCAGGGGCGACCCGGAGGAGGGGCTAGCGGAGTGCGGTCCATTGCGATTGTTTCTAAAAATTGGCTCCCTCGAGCTTTGAGCTGACGAGCTCCTGGATGACGCACCTGCGTGCCTGTGCGGGCATTGAAGCCTTTGACGGTTGCTTGGCGGCCCTCTCTTCCACCCCTAACTATTTTCTCTATTGATGAGGGAAGTTATCCCGAAACCCGAGCCATGTCTCGGGCGATATTTTAAAACCCGGGACATGTATCGGGTCTAGAGATCATCAGTCTAACAAGTACTTACTTGCACCCACTGGGGTGAACTACTCAAGAACTCCATGTACCAGATTCCCCAGGGGCGACCCGGAGGAGGGGCTAGCGGAGTGCGGTCCATTGCAATTGTTTCTAAAAAATTGGCTCCCTCGAGCTTTGAGCTGACGAGCTCCTGGACGACGCACCTGCGTGCCTGTGCGGGCATTGAAGCCTTTGACGGTTGTTTGGCGGCCCTCTCTTCCACCCCTAACTATTTTCTCTACTGATGAGGGAAGTTATCCCGAAACCCGAGCCATGTCGCGGGCGATATTTTAAAACACGGGACATATATCGGGTCTAGAGATCATCAGTCTAACAAGTACTTGCTTGCACCCACTGGGGTGAACCACTCAAGAACTCCATGTACCAGATTCCCCAGGGGCGACCCGGAGGAGGGGCTAGCGGAGTGCGGTCCATTGCGATTGTTTCTAAAAATTGGCTCCCTCGAGCTTTGAGCTGACGAGCTCCTGGACGACGCACCTGCGTGCCTGTGCGGGCATTGAAGCCTTTGACGGTTGTTTGGCGGCCCTCTCTTCCACCCCTAACTATTTTCTCTACTGATGAGGGAAGTTATCCCGAAACCCGAGCCATGTCTCGGGCGATATTTTAAAACCCGGGACATGTATCGGGTCTAGAGATCATCAGTCTAACAAGTACTTACTTGCACCCACTGGGGTGAACCACTCAAGAACTCCATGTACCAGATTCCCCAGGGGCGATCCGGAGGAGGGGCTAGCGGAGTGCGGTCCATTGCGATTGTTTCTGCAGAGCAGAAGGACAGGCTTTATGTTCCTGTGTCATTTATTAAAACGCCACGCTTTATGCTTTCTTATTTACTTTACCAAGGCATATTTGCTGTATGTTTTATTTTCTCTCTATGGGAAACTCTGCCATTATTAATTTATTAGCTTCATGCTAATCTCACTCTTGCCTTTATTTTTGAAGTTTTCATGGGTTCTGACATCATTTGTGCCCAATTCTTAGAATAGGGATTCCTGCCTTAATGGAACATGCTGTATGTTTATTATAATGTGATCTGCACTAATTACATTTTTTTTTAAATGATCAATTCTGTAACCTAATTGATGTTTGACTAATGATTAAAGACTCAGAGAAACCTCTATCTTTAATTATAAAATAAAACCTTTTAAACTACTCACAAACTCTCATCATTGACTCAATCTAAAGTATTTAATAGTTGACGATGCATAACCTGTGTGTTCTATTGTAGTTATTGCTCCTTCAGAATACGGCGGCAATAGTCCATTGGTCTGAAGGGAAACTAGTAGGATTTCCAAAAGACAAAATATGTAAGCTGGGGTGTTTACTCTTAAATACCCATTTGATCAAACCCTCATAGACATTACCGCAATGATAATGAACGAAAGGACACTAAAGCAACAAAAATCCAATAGAGTGAACTAGTGATATGCATTTCAAAGGTTTTAAATGAAAAATAGTGCCAAAAAGCAGAATGTGCCAACCGCTGGCAACTGGTCTAGACTGGGGCATTGGTAAGGTTTGTGGTTGACCATGATGGAGCGCGAGTTGGATACGATGACCAGGTTGGTCCCAGTTAAAGAGTTGCCATCGGACTTAGATACTTTTATGGAGGGAAATGTGGCAGTCGAGTCAAGTTGCAAGCTGGATAAGAAGAGTTGATCTACTACGGCGGGTTGCTGAAGAGCGCGATCCTGGTGCGGTCATGGACGAAGGTGGTAAAGCACTGAGTGGGTGAATTCGTGCCAACAAAGGCATCGACGTTGATTGGATGCTGCTTGGTGTCTGTCCCATCAAAGCCCTCTACTTTCTGACTTACAAGCTTTTCTGGATATTGGATCTTCTTCAGCGGGGCAGGTCTGCAAATTGAGGCCAACCAGCGATTCAACGTCAACTGCTTCAATAGTGACCCCGATCTCTGTTGGTTCTCCAGGCAGTGAGTTGGAAAAACGTTTCTAGTCCCACTTCTTGCAGCTTGGGAACTGGGGAAGTCCACCTTAACACAAGCCAAGGGTCCAGGACCTAGGGGGCCCAGGTCGGGGTTAGGACTCACTCCAACAGATGCTGCCACGAGTAGAGACAATAGCAGGTACATTGAAACTGGTCAGTTAGGCTACTTCAGGAAATTGGGCTTTTTTCAGCTTTTGTGTCCCAATAGCTTAATGGGAATTCAGCCAACAGACCCTTGGAGTACACTTCTTAGTCCTGGGTACAAGCAGGAGCATGTCCAACCATTAGGGTTCTTCTCACAGTTTCAACAGCAGGTGCAGTCCTTCTTCTGTCTTCTCCAGTAATTTTATGAAGAATGCACCCTGGGTTGCAACATTTATGCCTGGCCCTAGCTTGTGGTTGGTGGTGACGTCTGGCCCCACGCTCAATAATAGGGTTCCCAAGGGCCACCCTACCTAGTAGCTTTGCAGCAGTTCCATTTTTCCTGACAGCAAACAATCCCACATTACACTTATGTTCCCAAACCCAACATGGCAGGACGTTTCTTTCCTTGTGCAGAGCTCCCTTCGCCCACTTAGGTGGTGTGGCTATGAAAATAGACAAACCCTCCCTCAGGTCACTCTAAACCAGTTCTGACGCAGCTCCCATTGGCGTTTGGAGCCAGCCTGACTAGGAAGACAACATGGAGGCAGGCCAAGGTATGAGTAGCATCTGCCAGTGACATGGTAGGTATCCGTTGAAGATTTGCAAGGGATGGCAAAGCCCATAAGGCCATCCTGTCAAGGAGAGGTCAACCTGTCCCCACACCCAAGGCTTTTGTCTCAGCTCTGGGAGCCAATTCACACTTCATCAAGGAGTTATTCAGCTCCTGGGTGACCACTGTATGGACTTCCAGAGGCTTTAGGTACGTTAAAGGTGACTTTTTAGAAGTACCTTTGTAAAATATTTAGTACAAATCAGACTTTACCAATTAATTGGATTTGTACTAAATATTTTAAAAAGTCCAAGAATGAACTTTTTATCTGGTTCCTAGGTGGAGATAACATTATTCAATTTTAATAATGTATCCCAATGTTTTCCCACGAAACAGCTAACCCTCCAACAGTGAAAATAGGTTTTAGGCCATTGTCACTGTAAGGACATGTTCAACATGAAACTTTGACATGTCCTACTTTTCAATATTATGCACCCTGCCTTATAGGTATTTAAAGCCTAATTAGGGTTGATTTACTAATATTTAAATGGAAGGTTTAAGCCTGTCCAAAGGGGTTATTTTTACAGGTCAAATTTGCAGTTTAAACCTGCACTGTCAAGTTACTGGTGTCCTGTTGGCAGTCATGTTTTGCATAGTCACATAGTAGTGGCACGTAATGTGCCGTAGTCCACTAATAACATTTAACTTATAGGCTACAGGTACACTTTGTACCATATACTAGGGACTCATAGGTATGTTATATTTGCCGATCAGGGATTTAGCCAATTCAAGATGTTTTAGGAACCAGAGCACATACAGTGAGCTTTAGATATAAGCCAAACGATTAAAAAGTGATGAGAGGATGCTTGCAAAAATATCTTTGTGCCACTGGAACCAAATTACAACCTATGGACGGATGAGCCCCAATCAACGTGAAATAGATCTTTGGTTGTTTATGTTCTGGTTCAGGGAGAACCTGACCTGATTTGCATTTGGCTGGGTCCAAAAGGAGGTGACATGGTGGGCAAAGACCGATCGGTAGGAATGCTACCCTGAGAGATTGCCAGTGATAAGACAAATTGCACGCATTCCTCCCGTCCTCTTTTGTGTGTTTCATGTACCGTCGTAAATGGCAGGGGTATACCCAGACATGAGTCCTGTGCTCACTATGCCACTGGAATCAAGCTACACCAGACTGAAGAGGAGCCCCAATCAGGGTGAAACCAGCCTTGGGTTGCTTGAGTTGTGGTTCAGGGAGGACCTGGCCTTGCAGTTCGGGCTGGACTGTTTCTATTTGAGCCGAGTCAAGACTGATTTGCATGTGGCTGTGTCCAAACTGAGGTGACATGGTGGGTAAAAGAACAGTGGGTTGGAATGCTACCCCGAGCAATCGCCTGTGGTTATACACAATGCAAGAATTCCTCAAATCTCCTTTTGTGTGTTTAATTGAACAGCAGTATCACAGTTTGTAGAGTCCAATAACCAGCAATCAAAATATAAAAAAATAAGTAGAGGGACCACGCAAAATGGGGTATTTTTTCTTCAAGGTGTAATAGTATGAAATGTGGGACAAAGACAGAAAGTCTGGGAAGGTAATATAAAGGGTATGAGGGGCGGTCAGCAAAAAATAAGTATACCAAGTAGAATAGAGAAAGGAGTAAGAGGTAGAGAGAGCATCCCCTTTTTCTGCAAGTTCTAGAAAACATATCTCTGATAAAGAAGAACTTCAGTCTCATCCCGTAAAACGAAGAAAACAATGCATGTAATGAGCAATATTAGCCTTCAAAATAAATGAGAAAGAATTAATATGTAGTCACCACAATCTATTCACAATTTTATAGATTCAAATGTGTTCTTTCCAGCTAAAAGTTTTTTTCAACTTTTTCATTTAAACTTTTCAGCTAGTCACCTATTCAAGAGAGTATCTGGGACAGATCAATGAGCGGGTGTACTAGGTGAATTCATTTTATTCAAATTAGCTACAGGAAGATTGAGAGGTATTTGTAGACCTTAGTTTTAACACATTGATCCTCCCACTGGAATGATGAAACATATCACTTAAAAAGTTCTTTGACTTACTCCCCAGCATGGCAAGACAAGCAGTCGTATTGGCCTTAATTACATCTAGACTGTCTACTGCAACAGCCTCAATGCAGGAGCTAACAAGTCGGTCCTAGACAAACTACAGATTGTACGACATGCAGCAGCCCACCTGGTATTAAAATGGCCCAGGAGGTCATCAGCATCGGCTGCACTGGAAGCACTACATTGGCTACCAATCCACAAAAGAATCCTGTTCAAGATCCTGATAATTACCTTTAGGATCTTCCATTCCTCAGGCACCCACTACCTTCGGCCTAGATTTGCGCGCTATGTACTATACCATACTCTTAAATCGTCTAACTCTAATTTGTTAAAACCCCCAGCTTTTAGATGTGTCTCAAAAGGGGGAAAATCTATTGCAGTGATTGGGGTTCCAGGCTTTGGAGCCAATCAGAAACCCTTTTCAGAAGGTCCTGAAAACCTGTATTTTTAAAGCCCCTGATGCACTTTGCGAAGCACTCATCTAATCCAGGTCTCCAGCCTCAGTTACCCTGTCTATCAACTGTTCCGCTTAGCGCCATGATGCTCCTCGGATTGACAGCTGCGCTCTATAAATGCCTGTTAACCTAACATAACAACATGATGGTATGGGTCACTATCTCAGGTACCAGTTGCCAGCCTGAGGCTGACCAGAAGACTGTCAAAGCAGTTTCTTTTCAGACGAGAGCAATACTCTTTCCACCTAGCAGTTTGCGGCTAACCTGGATGCTTACAACTGTAATATAGGAGGACTTTCACTAGACACTCCCCTTTTAGTTTACCAACCCCCTGAAGCTGAAAAAGTGCCAATGTTAAGCAGGTTATTTCGAACAGCTGCTAAGCAGAGACAATGTTAGTAGAGGAGTCTTGCTGCCTTCCTTGACATGCAAACAAACTACTGTTAACTCCTGCTTGCTGATGTGGAGTGATTTTCCTGTACCAGTTAGCCAAGTGCAGATCTCCTGGAAGAATACAGCTCACTCCCTAATATCACTCCTGCACAACTGCTCAGGTTTCTGAAGAAACCCACAAATATGCTTTTGGAAAGAAGTCTCCGGAGTACATTTGCACAGAAAATTTACTTTTAATAGAAAAGAAAACCGTACCAAACAAAACTGAGTTCTTTTCAATTAAAATCTTTGCATGAACGGAAGGAACTTTGCTTAGGTTGTGTTTGAGAAATGTTCCCGTTTGTAAAGTGCACCTTATTAGGTCAAAGACAGCACAGCTTTCTGGTTTGCTAAAGACATCTAGGGGGCATTTGGAAAGCTTCCCTGGAAATGTATTCTGCCTATTGCTTACCATTGGCTTTGTTACTTGCACTTTCTGGCTTTCTATTTGCTGGCTATATTTGTTTTAGGCTATCCTGTTTCAGTTTGTCCCTTTCAAGGAGCAAATCCTTTCCACAATACCTCTCCTTTTATTCTTCTACGAGTGCCCCTTTCTGTAAACTGTCCTGTAAATCTTGTTCTTATCTTGTCACATTTGCTGTGCATTCAAAGACAGAGGTCCAATGTCAGGGTGTCTTCCGAGGGAGCTTAGTGTTTACTTTTCTTTCCCTGACTTCAAAGTGAGAGAATTTGTGCGACAATCTTGCTGGATTCTGGTGGTAGGAAAGGTTTTTTTTTGTAGCACACAACCACATTTAAATAAACTGTGCAAGTATTTCAGGATATATCCAAATTAGGAAGGCACACATGAAGCACATTTTTTGTTAATTCTGAATTGTATTGGAAACAAATACTCTAATATGACTAGAACAAATCAATATACTAGGTGATGTCATTTCCACACATGATCGTTTGTGTATGGTATCGTTTTAGAAGTAAAACTGTATGTCTATGCACATGTAATTGTCATTTCAATCGAAAATGTGTTGTCTATATTGGAAATGCGCTACCATACCATGTATACTCCACACTACACTCCTCTCTACTCCTCTCCACACCACTGCACTCTACTCTAAACTATGCCACTTTATACTACTCAATGGCACTGCACTCTACTCCAATCTACGCCACTTCACTTCATGACTCTCTACTCTACTCTGTACCACTCTATTCTGTGCCAATGCACTCTATGCCATTCCACTCTACACTACAACACTCTTCGTCACTATACTCTACACCACTCCAGTCTAGGCCACGCCAATCCACTCTTATCTGCACAACTCCACTCTGCAACACTGCATTCCATACCAATACACTCTACTCTGTACAACTTCTCTCTACGCCCTTGCACTCTATGCCAATTCACTGTAATCTACTCTGCACCACTGCACTCTGCCACTTTACTCTAGACCATTACGCTCTATGCTACTGCACTCTATCCTGCAACACTCCACGCCACTTCACTCTACTCTGAAACAATTTACTCTCTGCCACTGTACTCTACACCACTGCACTCCACTCTGCACCACTTCCCTCCACTTTGCTCCACTCTGCGCCAATGCACTCTACGCAACTACACGCTATGCAGCTGAGCTCTATGCCACTGCACTGTACTCCGCGCTACTGCTCTCTACGCAACTACACTCTATGTCACTCTATACCACTGCATGACACTCTACAATACTGCACTCTCCACCACTGAACTCTACACCATTCTACTTTGCACCACTGCACTCTACACCACTCTACATCACTGCACTATGCATCACTCCACTATGAAGAACTCCACTCTATGCCACTCCACTATGCACCATTCTACAACCCTGAATTAATTGCCACTGCACTCTACACCAATGCACGCAACACCAATCCACTCTCTTCTATTCGCTACTCCTCTCCACTGTACACCATTACACTCTAATATGCACCACTGTACTCAATGCCACTCTACACCACTGCACCCTGGGACACTCTACTCTGCAACACTAAACTATACGCCACTCTACTCTGCACTACTGCATTCTACACCAATGCATTGTATGCCAATGAACTCTACGCGGCTCTACTTTGCATTACTTTACTCTACGCCACTGCACTCTACGGTACTCTACTCTGCACCACTCTACACTTTTCACTGCACTCTATGCCACTCTACTCTCCACCACAGCACTCTACACCACTGCCCTCTACAATGCAATACTCTAATCTATGCCACTGAATTCTATAGCATTGTACGCTGCCGATTTCTTTGCCACTGCACTCTAGGCCAGTATACTCTGCAACACTTTACACCAGTCCACTCTACTTTAAGCCACTCCACTGTATTTATTTATTTTTATTTTGAAGGTTTTATATAGCGCTAGCTCCACCCGAGGGTATCAGAGCGCTTTACATCAGCAAAGTACATACGCAAGAATACAATCATAGCATTTGAACGAAACAGGTTATACTGCTACTCTACGCGACCCCACTTTATGCCACCCCAATACACGACACTCTACTCTACTCTTCGCTACTCCACTCATCGCCATTCCACTCTACACCACTGCATGCCACTCTCCTCATGCCACTAACTTTTAGCCATGCTGGTGTACAACATGGCTAAAACACATTGGCAAATACAATTGCTCTTGCAAATGCTTGTTTTTAGTCAGAGCCACCAGTAAGCCTTGGATGTTCCGCCACTACATGCAACCAGACATATGGGTTTTTCAATCTGAGTGCTTCTTTTTCAAAGTCAGCACACATAAATCTTTACTGGGTTTCCATGTCTTTTTTCGCCCCACCACCATACTGTCTAGAAAGGCCGACCTTCCCTGTTGCTCCCAGTCATCCTTCTATGTTTGTTCTTGGTCATATTTCTGATTTTACCACATGTGGTCCATCCATAGCTGCACTCTTTGACCAACACAGCATCACTGAGGTCCTGTTTTGCCACAATAAATGGTGACAGTGA
Organism: Triturus cristatus; assembly: GCF_964204655.1. Lineage (NCBI taxonomy): Eukaryota > Metazoa > Chordata > Amphibia > Caudata > Salamandridae > Triturus > Triturus cristatus. Next base: position 694,470,869 of record NC_140590.1, on the reverse strand, counting down.
TACATAGGTGTAGTTTAATTAGATTATTTTTTCCTTTTTTAATTGGAGTGTCTGCATATACACAATTGTTTCTTTACTACACTAAGTTTGTCTCACTTTTCCGCTACTGTTCGACGATCTATGTGGGGAAACTAAAAAACCGAAGTTGAGAACATTAAGGATGCGCTCTTGGGGAGAATATTCACACCAATGCACTCCTCTCGAGATCTTAGATTTGGCACTGCACAATATCTGATGAATCTGCGCTCCTGTACCTCCATACTATACGCAAGGCAGGCTGAGACGGCTCTGAGCCAATCCATTCGTCAATGTGGAAGGAGAACTTTTTCAAACTCCGCGGCAAAGCTTCCGAGTTCATAGCCCTCAAATGTACCTTACTATTGATCCGCCCAAAGAAATTTGTAACTACTACATGTAATATCATTTTCAATATACTGACAAAAATGTAGTGAGTGTGTGGAGCCTGTACTGAATCCCACTTGTCGAATATATAGGATGTATGCATTTGTCCGAGACTAACCAAAGTGTGGAAATTGTTTTTAAGGTTAATAGTTTAGAAGCACACTGTTCTTATAGTAGCGGAAGCACGCGTATTTTAGAGGTACACTGTTCTTATAGTAGCGGAAGCACGCGTATTTTAGAGGTGCACTGTTCTTATAGTAGCGGAAGCACGCGTATTTTAGAGGCGCACTGTTCTTATAGTAGCGGAAGCACGCGTATTTTAGAGGCACACTGTTCTTATAGTAGCAGAAGCACGCGTATTTTAGAGGCACACTGTTCTTATAGTAGCGGAAGCACGCGTATTTTAGAGGCACACTGTTCTTATAGTAGCGGAAGCACGCTTAGTGAGGCACACTGTTCTTATAGTAGCGGAAGCACGCGTATTTTAGAGGCACACTGTTCTTATAGTAGCGGAAGCACGCGTATTTTAGAGGCACACTGCTCTTATAGTAGCGGAAGCACGGGTATTTTAGAGGTACACTGTTCTTATAGTAGCGGAAGCACGCGTATTTTAGAGGCACACTGTTCTTATAGTAGCGGAAGCACGCGTATTTTAGAGGTACACTGTTCTTATAGTAGCGGAAGCACGTGTATTTTAGAGGTACACTGTTCTTATAGTAGCGGAAGCACGCGTATTTTAGAGGTACACTGTTCTTATAGTAGTGGAAGCACGTGTATTGTCTCTTCTTAGCTTTTCGGACCACAATTGTACCCGTGTCGTTAAGTTGCTGGTATGTATATACCGCAAAGTAATAGCAGAGGTGATTAACGGGGCTTCAGAATATATGACTAATGGCGAACCACTATTTTATTTGAAGGGTATCTTTTTATTCTTGTGTGTGCTCGATTTTATTTACAATTATATAATGATAATGTCTTACCAATTAAGAATTAAAACGTGATTGGTACAAAGTTCAGCGAGGTTACATTTTTGATTGTTCCAAACGTCTTCAGCAAGAGGGATTGCTTGTGGTTGACAAACAGAAACCACGTACACATTTTGGGGCCAGTTGTCCTGGACTCACGCAGCCTGAATTAGTTGTAATTTTGGACTTGTGTTTTGATGGCTCTAGATCCACACTGCCACTTACTGAGGGCTGTCCGCGTACCTCACAAGCAGGTCACATAATATTATTTTTCAATTATTACCAGTATCTTTGTTATCATCCTATTATCATACCATAATTAGTGTTGTTATTTAGTTTGCAACGTCACAGGCACAAATCTCAAGTTGTCCCACGTCAGATGCTATTCATTCATTTTTGTGCCTTCTGGTACCTGTAGTTTCACTCTCCACACTACTAACCCAGAGGTCCAAGTACCGCAATAAAACGAGCATGGACAAAGTCAATAGGTCTCACCTGCGAGACAGCTATTGGCTCTGTCAATGTTTTTTAGTCACATTCTACAGCAGCACAGTTGCTGTGCTACTTAAACGAAAAAAGTGTTTTTTTGGTTGCTGGTGGGAGGATGGTTCAGGAGTCGTCAGAGGGAGAGAGTACATGCAGTGCAGCATGTGTGGGGGAAAAAGTGCTACAACATGACCAGCGGTGGCCACGTCCTAGCATTTACATTTTTGTTATGATGGGTGGGGGCAAGTAATGATAACGAGAGGTTGGTTGCATGGCTGAAAGTGTTTTGTTTTTTAAAGCATCCTTGCTTGCCGTGTCATTTCTTTTTAGTTACAGCGGGTGGGGAGGGGCAACACAGACAGCAGAAAGGGGCAAGCAACAACACCACGAGGGTAAGAGTGCAAGAAACAACATGGAAGGTGTGAGGCAGGAAGCAAAAACATTGGGGCAGGAGGGTGTAAGCAACAACACAGGTGTGGTCAAGCAACAACAGGAACAGCTGCAGGGGGCAAGCAACAACACAGACAGCGTGGGAGGCAAGAAACAACACAAAGTGTGGAAAGGAAAGACAAACCCACAGGGATTAGAGGGGGTAAGCAACAACACAGAGGGCAGGAGGTGTCAGGAGTTGGCAAAAAAATAACACAGTGGGCGGGAGGACCAAGCAATAATATGGAAAGTGTAAGGCGGGGGCAAGCAACAACAAGAGCAGTGGGAGGGTGGCAAGCAACAACACAGACAGTGGGAAAGAGCAAGCAACAACACAGACAGAGGGAGGAGGGCGAGAGGAGGCAAGCAACAACATGGACAATGGGTTGGTGAAAGCAAAAACACGAATAGAGGGAGACAGAAAAACAAAGGGATGGTTGTGGGCGTGGAGGAGGTGGACGGGGACAAGCAACAGGAAGGATTTGGGCTTGGAAGGGTGCCATGGGGACAAGTAACACAAAGTCACATGCACTCTCATCGAGTGATTCAACAACAGGAAAAAAGTAGCACCCTAAAAGGCAAGCATTGGAAGTACTTTAGTCAAGACGTCAGTTTGGCAACTTACTCCTTGGAAGTGCTCAAACTTATCTGTAGAGTGCCCCAAAATTCATTGCTCTGCCCCACCCTCTGCAACACATACATGATCCTTCAGGCGAACGTCATTGGTACACATCCTCTCCTTCAGCATTGACATGCAACTCGTATCCCCCTCTTGGATAAGACCCATAACACAAGAATTTGGTTCAAAGCCTGCATGACCGAACTTGCTAACTGGATGAAAGCCAACTGTATCAAGCTCAAGATAGACAAGACAGAAGGAGTGAAATTTAGCAAGAACACCTTGCCATGGGACTACAACAGGTGGCCAGCCAAACTCGGACCTACACCCAGCACCCACGCCAGGAACCTCAGAATCATCACTGACGGTAAACTGGACATGACCGCACAAGTCAACACCATTACTGCATCCTTCTTCCACACCCTGAAAATGCTAAAGAAAATCTTCAAATGGCTCACAAGCAACACCCAATAAAACTCCACTCGCCCTAGTCACTAGCAAGCTGGACTATGAGAACACCCTCTATGCCTGGATCACTAAGCAACTCACCAAAAGACTAGAAACCACCCAGAACTTGGCAGCCAGACTTATCCTAATCCTTTTACACAGAATTCACATCACACCACACCTCAGGGAGCTCCACTGGCTCCTGACAGACAAGCATGCGCTTTTCAAACTGCTTGCACACACACTGAAGACACAACACAGCTTGGGCCCCACCTACCTGAATAATTGTATCTTCTTCCACAAAACACTCAGACACCTCTACTCTGCATGACTCTTTCTTGCACAAATTCCAAGCATATACAGAACCACATCAGGAGAAGGGTGTTCTCTTACATTGCTACAAAAGGGTAATACAACCTCCCACTTTACATCAGAGCCACCTCCTCTCTTGAATTCCGCAAGAAGACCTGGCTTTTCAATTAATCAACCTACCCTAGACTGGGCTAGGCACACACACCTACTGAGAGCGAGGATACCTTTGCGGGTGATAGTGTGCTTTAAAAATACACATAACATTACATGCTCAAGTGGATGGTCAAACACAAGAAGAGGTAGTGAAGCCCACATGCGTTAACAAATCAGCAGCCAGAAAACAAGAGTGACGATTATGCCAACTAATGGTAAGCAATGGGTGGACTGCAAGGCCACTGTAAACTATCAAAAAGGTTTACAAGCAACAGCGTCTGCACGGTCAGAGGCGAGACCAAGAAAATAGAAGTGATTAAGATATCATTGGGATAGTTCAAGATCTCTGCTAAAAACCTGCGATGCATGAAATGAGCTTTCTGTGTTGCGTACCTTATTAACTACAACCTCATACTATTAAGATCCCAATCTAACATCTAGCTCTACATTTTAATCTGACTAGAATGTGGCGCAATATTAGCAATGCATAAAGAAGGGAGGAAATCGCCAAAAGCCAATCCACACACAATCAGGAAGAAGAGGGAAAATTGCATAAAATAATAACCCTACTGATATGATTGTAATTCCATGCGTAGCTGAGAACGCAGTATCCGGCAAGCAGCATTGTGATCCCGCCAATGCCACCTCTCTTTACATTGATGTACTTGTTGTAGTATCGTCCCCAGGCTGTAAAAAAGAAGGCAGGAGACGGCTGAGTCATAATAATCTGGAAAACCAATTCTGTTGCAAGTAACTTACACTGAATTCAGCTGAAAGAGGATACTCTACTCCAGCACCCCCATGTGATTTAAATAGGTCTTTTGAAGAAAAAGACAAGTAAAACCTAAAACACCCGTTTTGTGCAAAATTAAAGGACACAATTCATATGCAAATGTATAAATCTATACTCACAGGCTTAAGCCTAAGTTTGGTGTAGATTTCCTTATGTTTTGGAATTCTCGAAGAATACCAGGAGCACTCCTAGGAAGCTGCAAACGTTGCAGCTCATGTGTGTAAGTAGCTGTAACACATGCACAAGCATTCACAGTGTACATTTACATTATCTCTGTCCAAACTCGTCCCCCAACTCTATCCCACTGCAGCCCCAGAGGATCAAAGAAAATGTCCCCACCTGCTGGTCAGATTTTTTGCCTTCTCCTGTGGCAAAGGGCTTCTTTTTGATTGTGAAGAAGAGTTCCATCAAAGACAGTAAGTACCAGGAGTCCCGCTTGCGAGGCATATTTGACTGATGACTCTGGTAGGGCGAGCATCAAAGCAGCTGCACAGCACCTTACCGCAATACACTCCACAACAGCATCTCTAAAAAGACTACGCTCACATTTGGGTTTGGCTAGCAGGCTGCAATGATTCGTCTGCCAGTTTTGAATGCAGCCATATAGAAAACCCAACATCCAGGCCAACGCCACCCTTACTATATTGGGCACTGAATCGCCATGGATAGCGTCACAAATTATCCTCTGTAAACAAACCCACAACGGTAAACGCATCCTCTACAAGGAAATGCATGATGAGATCAATTAATTGGCAGGTGTGTGCTAAACATTTTTGAGAGTTTTCCATCCACATTCCCACCATGAAAAGAGATGTACTCCTGACGTTGACAGGAGTACATCTTAGAGCGAATTTAAGATGGAAAGTGCCTTTAACGGTTTGTGAACGCCCAAAAACGTTAGCATTCCTACTCTGGAACAAGCACTTGCTGCCCCTGGGAGCACATTTAATCACACTAGTGTAATATTACTTGTGAGTAACTCATTTTCAAGTTTAAGTTCCCTTTTTTTAAATTGAAAAAGTGAAGGTTACCCTTGCAAATTATACCATTTGCACACTTAACAAGAACGTTTTAGCACAAATGGTTTTTTGTGTTGGGCCTTACATCGTTATGTACTTTCCCTAGGCAAAGTTTCTTGAAAATAATACAATAACGTTTTTATTCGAACATCTGGCATTTTACAAACAGTATGTAAACAAAAGAGTGAAAAAGTCAAAACATATCTAACATATGAACATTTTCTCCAGCACTTCAATGATGGCCTGTTTCCCCTATTTAACTTAGAAAATTCCACTCTTTGTGGGTGGCATGTTCTAATAGCAGTACAGTGCTTATATTATATTTTGGGTTGCACAAATCATAAAATGTCCTTGTTCATACAAGAGGCTTGAGCCCCAATGGACCAAAATATAATGGTATATTATAAGATGCATGATTTGTTGAGAGTTGCAATGATGTGCAATGCCATAGCACAATAATACACTTTTGGCTAAAATATACCCAGCATGGTAGGTGGCTTTCAATATCTACACAACACCAAGAAATGTTGGCTTTAAGTCTGTCTCTTCCAGTGGCACCAGATCTTGCATCACAGGTGAATATAGTAGTCTTGATATTGATAGTATACAAAACTGATAGAACATTCTGATCTGTAGTGACCAATGTACACAGCTGAATTTAGGTAGCAGGATAGGAAAACTATTACTTAAGTCTCACTCAGTGAGCGTGGACTGCAGACCTGAAGAACATGCACTTTTGGCAAGTCTAAGGACTCTCACTGACTTTAATGGGTTATTGCAACTATGAATCATAAATTGGCAACCCGGACTATCCTGCTGCAGAACCTTGCCTATGCAATAGTAGCAGTGGTCTACACATTCGCTGCGTAGGCTGTTCACGCAGTGACGAGGACCAAGGTGGAAAATGGAATTCTGGCAGGCAGGGTTGCTTCTCTTAGCCTTCAACCTGCACTTGGTATCATCGGTTTCAATACAAAAATATTAAAGTGCACGAGGATATATATAACCAGAATAAAAGGACATGGTGTGTTAACACTGAAGGCATCATTGATGACTGAGCTCTAGGTTTGTGAGATACTCTCTGTTTTTGTGGAGACACCCAATTAGTTTAATCCCCCTGACTAAGGTTGCAAGCCAAAGGGAATTGAAACTTAATTCAGTATACAATTCCCCAAGGGTTTTCCAAACTATGTCATTTCTTTACCGTTGTTCACATTACTTTAAGGTAGAGCATAGTAAGGTCTGGGAATGTTCTTAATATTAGTGTTACCTTTTGGTTCTTGGAGATGCTGGAACGACTCCTTTTGGTCAGTGTCGCCTTGAAATAAGCATTATGTTACAGGTTTTTTATTGCATTATTGAAGTAATGATTTTGTGGCATATTGTACTGCCTACTTTCACAAAGAGCCATAACTACTTTGATGACAACATGAGAGAGTTGAGAGCATTCGTGATACTTTTGTTGCAAACTAACCCAGTATCATAGAGAATTGCTGGACCAGGAGAAGATGTTCTCATAATTAGTGTAGAGCAATTATCTTGTGAATTGTGCCAGATTCTGAAGGTCACATCTGGAAAATATCTCCAGTTTCTGAAGTCATATTGGTTGTATGTGTTTAGTGAAGGATGCCACATTTGTGGCATATCGACCCTGTGGATACTCTCACAGATTTAACTACCTACAAAGGAATGCTGTTGAATTGTGGATTTCAGCTATCCATGATCACAACTGTGAAGATTTACAGCTTTTATTTCGATCCTTGTATAAGTTAGCCTTACCAGATAGCAGCCATTGTCAAATCTTATTCTATCCAACTTTTCTTACGTGAGAAGATTCGGAATTTTTTCCAGACAAGGATTTTAGGACGGTAGTTCACACATTAATATTACAGCATCTTGATTACAGAGATTTCACTTCTGCAGACCTATGGTATGCCTGATAGCCAGATTGCGAACCATGCAGAATCCAGCAGGTAACTGTTCCTGGTGGAAAGTGGCCTTATAAGGATCAGACGTAGCTCTCAAATAATTGACAGCGACATAAATAATCAACAGTTAAATTATTTGATGAACGATTACACTAGGTAGCATAACGTTGTTGCTGCTACACTTAATTCCAATAATGTCAAACAATGACCTACACAGAAACCATTTAAAGGCAAATAAACAATGTGCGTATGTCAGTGTTTGCACCAAAGGATCCATCTTCCTAATCCAACTGCTCAAGATTACATTAATGGAGAGCAGCAGTCCACCCATGTTCCCACAGGTGTGTCTGGTCACTCATAGGGGGACTTTTAAGAAGCTCAAATCTATATTTTTGACCTTTCTGCTGTTAAGATCAGGGGACATCAACTCCAAAGGATTTTGTAAAACATCAAAGGAGTCATTCTACACCATAAAAGTGAAGCCCCCTCGATCTTCCCTCCCCATAACTCACCGACAATGGCGCTACATTTAGTAATAAACTGTGTTTCTCTTCTAATGAAGGTATCTTCACATCTCATTTTCTCTAATAAAAGATAATTCTCTAGATTGCTTAGAAAACCCTATCAAAATAACTTACTTCCTGGGCAAAACCCTCACATGCCTTATTTCTATTAAACTGTGCCTAAACATATAATCTTTTTGTCAGGGTCTGGGCTTGGATTGTGAAACATGTCGGCTGCTGCTGCTCTCCGTAATATGGAACCAGTCCCAGTCATGCCCAGGAGGAAAGGCTTCACCTTTATAACTCAGCAACTGTTATAAATACAGAGGCCCTCATTTTTTGGGTGTTAATCACAGACCCCCAACAACAAACAAGAAAGGAAATAAACTCACTCAAGATAACTTGGCAAAATCCCTCACCTCTTTGTGTTGCTCCAGTGATCTCTCTTGCAGAGATTGGGCGAGAAGAAAGCCAAAAGGGCAACTCTCCAAGTGTCATGTTCATCAGTCGCCGTTCTGATGGCGGGGCTAAGAAACATTTATGATGAGAAAAAAACATTACTACCAATCAGTAAAGCCATGAAGCTCAAAGAGACACAGACTATTTATTGACTTTCATTTAAGACAATTACATGGTTTGGTTCCATGTTGATGGAATGATCCGAACCGCAGTGTTTCAGTAGGTAGGCTGAGGCAATTGTGGTAAGAAAAGGAGTTCCAAGGCCTGGGGATGGCCACACGTTAGATTCTTACACTTCTCCATATGAAGAATTCAGAAGCCTTCAAGATATAGGTTTACCATGGTAGAAACATATAATTGTCTAGTTTATTTAATACGTTAGCCCCACAATGAATTCCCCACTAATATCCGAAGCTGTGTTAGTGACAATTGTAGCAAATAGTTCTTTTTTCGACCAATTTGAGTGAGTCTAAACCTGGCAGATTAGGGGCTACGTTTAGAATGGATAATACACCACCCTATTCAAAAAGATTTGAAACCGTATTTTTTCAGTCATGGCCTCGCTTCAATATTTGCAGACAGCAGAATACTACATTGCAATACAACAGAGGAAAGTTCTAGACCTCAACTTCGATGGCAAGACAATGAGCATCATACCACCTGGTGCCATTACCCCATGAATGCCCCCTCACTTGATCTCAAGTTACTTGAAATGAAGGGAAAATGCATCTCTAAATGTGGCATTTGTAAAATCCTCCAAAGCTCCGTTTGAATTACCATTTCGGCTATTTACTGCTGACTTTTTATTTTTTTTATTCTACTCTGTGAGTGCTGTCCCAGCCAGAAAGCATGAAAAGGAACCAGGGCAATGGGTCAGAAAACAAAGAATCTTGTTCTAGTTTCATACAATTATGCCTGAACTGCCAGGCCACGTCCTTATTACACAACAACTCAAGAAGCCTCAGACCGGTTACACCTTTCATGCGCCTCATCAGTGAGGGTCAGCTTTACATTTAGCTACGGGACCCAGAGCCAGATGCAATAAATGATTTTGTGTTTGCAAACCCTGCAGTTTGTTAAGGCTTTGCGACAAAGGACATTTCCAATGTATTAAACAACTTTTGCAGTAGGAAATCAATTTCAGAATTGCAAAAGGTGAATAATGACTCATTCCAAATAGAAATTAGGAAGGGCCATAAAAGGTGCAAACTCTTCTAATTGAAAATTGCAATAAGATATATCAACGGTTTGTTACAACAACTGTGGTTGGACTTCCATAGGGGACAGTGTTGGGCAGCTGTGGGAAAACAGAGGCACCACTGGCTCCTCTTCAGATGTGTTCCCAAATGGGAAACATTCTTTTTTAGGTTTCGCCTGCGCAGCACTTGTGCTGTGCTTGAGAAATCTATTGTTTTTAATATAAAAAGGGAATTACATTCTGCCTCCTCTCTTTCCTGGCTTCTCGTTGGTTTCTGTGCGTGCCACTCACCTTTCCTCCAGTTCTATTGGCTGTAGCATATTTTCATGCATTTATCAATGCTTGTTCTTCCTCTGCTTCTCTTATCAGTTTGTTGCAGCTGAAATACTAGTAACATCCGCTTTGGTGGCACTATATTTTCATAACGTTTCGCCTTTTACTCTTGTAGCATATTTATATAACAATTTATCATCCGGAGAGATTAAGTGATTTGCATAGAATCACAGGATGTTATGTGGCACTGCTGCAACTCGAACAGGGATCCCTAGCTCTCTAGTCAGCAGCTCTAGCCACTGCGCCACATCCTCTCTACTTCTGTGTTATCTGTCAGGGAGCTTTTTCCTTCTGCTGGATGATGATTGATGAAAACAGCTCTTTTTCATTACACAGACGAAACCGATGCATTACTAATGCTTTTTTAACATGAGCAACAGTTCCATTTTGGAACACAGGCTACTTAAAAAAAAAAAAAGTGTAATACTTGAGAATGCAAACACAGGAATGGAGGTTGAAAATAACGGCGAGTCTAATTAATATTTATTAGGTAGCTTGTTCTGTGACCAGATGGGTCTCTTGTAGAACACAGATATCAATTTTGTGTAGATTAATACAGGTGTGGACTAATTGTGCCTTCCTGCCATCATTCAGCCCACGCACGTTCTACGTCAGGCAGGATCCGTACGCCATACTATCTACTATTAGCAAGGATGGAATTGGATGGGCTTAAGTCGGAGTAGCATATAATGGGTCCACATAGACCGTAAGTGCAGTGTGCAATATAAATTCTGACAGCAGAGTAACAGTGCATGATGTTTAGCCAACAGTGCTTCAAAACCTCAAAACCCCCCTAGCCCACAGATGTTTTGACTGACTGTAACAGCTGCACAATGATAGGCCATGTCGTCTTGCTGGGATCCTTCTCTCCAGTCAGTCAACTTATTGATTAACCTCCCTCTCTTCTCTACCCCCTAAAATAGGTCCCTATATCCCCTCCACCCACACCAACCCCCCAATCAGGTGGCGAATTTTAGAGCAGATTTGGCATCAGTGAAGAAAAGCATTTTGATCTCGTAGGTGATCCTCAGCTATGCAGAGCATAGGGGGCATTTGATACGCCAGCTTTTTGCAGGATCTCCTTGGCCGGTAGGAAATTCTGAATGGCTGCCTGAACTGCCAAAGTGAAATCGGGATATAAGGAAATGTTGTTACCTTGATGTTGTATCGTCCCTCTCTCACGGGCCAGTCAGAGGACCATATCACGATCTCGGTAATTTAGCAGGCGGGCTACGATGGGAGGCCCCCACCGGTGGCCTGGGACCCAACGATCTATGGGCTCTCTCCACAATATGGAGATAAATCTATGTCAAAAATGTCTCGCAGCAGGGTCTCAACGTAGTCCTCCATTCTAGAAATGGCTGTGGTTTCTACTATGAGGAGATTGTCGCATCTTGAACGGGCTTCGTGATCTTTTTTTGGCCTTGATTAGCTCTAGTACTTTATCCATCCACATTCTTTTGATTCCATTTGGAGACCATCTACGTCTGACAATCAGTTTTTCAGATCAGATGATCAAGTCTCGAATCATGTTTGTCTACCCGTAGTTTAACATGATCAAGGCGATTTGTGAGCGGATCTAGTTTTGGAGTCTACAGTTTTTAGGCATACCTTAAGATCCATGAGTAACATGCAGAGATCTGTGTCTTGTGCGCTGTTCTCCTCCACCTAAAGCGTTTCCGCGTCCGGATCTAGTTGGGTTTGATTTGGCAGGTGGATCGCCTGGCATCGAAGGAAATCTTTGTCTGCTTTGCATCATGTTTGTCCATTCTCATGATGATTGGTAAGCAAGGAGACAATATAAAAATGTTAAATGGGCTTGGTCACGTAGCCGAATGGGCACCACTAGGGGGACACTAAATCTCCTTGCCACAGTGTAATTCTCGAAAGAGAGGGGGATGCCAGCTCAGTCCACCTCAGGCCCCACCACACCTTCCCACATCGGAGTCACGAGCAGGCCTCAAATCCGAATTGGCACCAGCACCAACTCTATGAAGTAGCAAATTGGTACAAGGCACAGTTTGAGCAGTATTCAAACAGTTGCTGTCAATGGTATTGGAGTGTTAGATTCAGACCAAACAAGCTCAGTCTATAAGATCTCCTTGTGTAGTGGAGGCTAGAGCGCCACCCAGCACAGCGTTACCAGGGCCGGCCACGCTCTAAGTAACAGTGACTGGTAGGATGCCCCAGTCAGTGAGGCACTAACACCGCTGGCATTGCCAACCAACAGTTTCGCTCCATCTTCCGGATCATAGGCCTCATCAATGCCCAGAGAGAGGACCAAGCATGGACAGTCCTTTGTAACAGGTAGGCCCCAAATTCCAGGGCCCTCAGCCGATGTTACAAGGCCCTGCCTGGCGACTTGGCCTGCAAATAGAGTGGGCCTGACTCAGGAGCGCCAAGGTGTTCCAACCGGGGTGGGTGCCTCTGCCTCAGCACACTCCACACAGTCAAGCAGGATCTAGCTAGCCAGCGTTGCAGGGTGAGTCGGCTGCTCCAATGCCGTGCGCCTGTAGGAGGGCACGGGGGACACAGCTACAGGAGCAGAAGCCCTCCACTCGCCCCTCCCGGCTCACCTCATCTCCTCTGAACCTACCGGTCGCAGCGCTTGATGAATCGCGCACGGCCACGGCCTTCTTCCCCACACCTAATCCAGTTCAGGAAACAGCATAGAGTCTTCGACCAACTGAAACCTCTTCCCAGCGACGTCTCCTTCCAACAGCGGATCCATGCCACGGTAAGCAGGGCAAGGCTCAGCATATGAGGCTCCCGTACCTGTAGCGCAAGTGGTGGGCCGCATGGCGTGGAGCTCAGCCTCGTGATCCCTCAGTCAGGAGGATGGGGGCCGCCAGTCCCAGAGTTGTACAAATATGGGCCTGTGGGTTTTCTTCATGTTGCACCAGTGCAGATATGTATGTGGGAGTCCACAAGGCAGTTGGATTATTCAGGATTTATGTCTAAGCTGGCAGAGTCCTCTCTCAGAGCGGCCACCTTGCTGCTCGGCAAGATCACACCCTCTCAAGCAAAATGTTAGTAAATCTGCTTTAAGACTTCTGCTAAATGTAACTAAATGCAGTAGTTCATCTAGTGCATCTAGTGTCCTGAAGAGAAACGCTTCCACATTAAAGAAGGAAAATGATACTTACCCTGTAAGGATCTGTTTGTGGCATGTAGTGCTGTAGATTCACATGCTCTGCATACTCTTGCCATCTAGTGTTGGGCCCGGTTGTGTGCAAGTTGCTTTTCTTCAAGGAAGTTTTTCGAGTCATGAGGTAAAGTGACTTCTCCTTTTGCTGGTAATGCACATGGTCATCAAATCCATTGTTAGATTGTTTTCCTGCGCGGCGGGTGAGAATGGAATGCAAAGTACGAAAAATATAGAGAGATATCCTGGAAAAAACAGGAAAATAAGAGAGTAAATGAGACTACAAACAGCCACAAACATCTGGCGAGAAAGGTATGTGAATCTACACCACTACATGCCACGAACAGATGCTTACAGGGTAAGTAACATTTTCCGTTCGATACGTGTGGCTGTAGATACACATGCTGTGCACAGACTGCAAAGACGTCCTTTCGAAAAGTGGAGACTATCCTGTGGATGTTGTAGTAGATTTAAAAAGTGTACAAAGTGCTGCCTGACCAACATTAGCTTGTTGACGAGTTAGTAAATCCACACAGTAATAATGTTTTGTGAAAGTGTGCGGTGTGGACCAAGCTACTTTTTTGTAGCTACTTTGCATATGTCAGCTATTGGGATGTTCCCCAGGAAGGCCATCAAGCCTCCGTTCTTCCGAGTGGAGTGGGATCTAGGAGAAGTGGGCAGAGTCCTTTTAGCTTTAGCATAGCATGTCTGGATGCATTTGACAATCCATTTAGCAATACCTGAAATGGATACAGCCTTCTCTGTGTGGGGTTGGGAGAAAGCAACAAAGAGTAGCTGTGTTTTTTTAAATGGTGAAGTGATAGCAACAAGGAATATCACCTTCCAAGAAAATAATGGAAGGTGGCAGAAATGGAGAGGCTCAAACACAGGGCCTATGAGCCTTGGGATTCCTCGGGAGGGGTTGAACCAGAGGAGGCATGACCCTCATGAGGTCCTACATGAAAGCATTAATGGCTGGAATCCAGAAGAGAGAGGTGTGTTGTCTATTCTGTAGGTAGGCAGCCACAACAGCCAAGTGGGGATGTATGGAGGTGAAGGCTAGACCAGCCACCTGCAGATGTTATAGGTATCAGGCAAAGTCCTGCACTGTGGCATCAAACGGATCAATGTGTTTTGAATGACAGTAGCACACATCTGTTTCCACTTTGCCACATAGCAGGCAGGGTGGTAGGTCTGCGCGCTTCCTAATGGCTGCTCATGCATTCCAGAGGAAGGGTGATGTATGCGAATTCTATTACCTCAGGAGCCAGATCGCAGGGTTGAACATCCCTGGATCTGGGTGCCTGATATCTCCAGGGTTCTGTGGGAGAAGGTCTAGCCTGGTGGGCTGCCTCTCATGCGGAACCAGTGAGAATTCGAGCAGAGTTGTGAATCAGGTCTGATAAATTGAAGAGATATTAGATACTTCACTAAGGAGGGTGCATATGCATAGCTCTCTGAGAATTACTACCTACATGGCTAATACAAGGAGAGGTATCCCTCAAGGCAGGGTTGTAACAAGAAGTAAGTCATCACCTTCTCCGATGCATCAGAATCAGAAAATGAAGGCAGCTAGAGGAGAAGATTACCCTACAAGCAGTGTCCTAATAACAGTGCTCCCTTTTAAACCAGGAGAGGAGAATGAAGGGGACAATGGAAGCAACAGTTCCAGCCGAGATATCGGGGAAGATATCACCCCAGCGACAATGGACACCAGAACCTGGAAACCAGGAACAGACAGTATTGGAAACAATCAAGGAGATCCCTATTTTTATTCTTTCTCATACACCAATAAATAACGCTACCAACTCTTATCCTTCTCTTACGAAGATATGTTTAAAAACATTTTTTGCACATAATGATTCATTAGACACCAGACAGTTCAATGCCTCAGGCCTCTCTACACCCTCAACATGTATCCCCTCACTTGAACAATTGGGCCCAGAAGAGGCCATTTTCAAGGAGGTGGTTATGAATAAACGAAAGGAAGCCACTTGATATATATTCCAAGATGTTCTTCATGCCTAGAAGAAGAGGAGTGCATATCCCTCAAAGCTCTATCTCAGAATAAGCAAGTCACAGTTAAAAGCAGTGACAAAGGAGGTGGTGTGATTCTTATGGGCACAGATCAGTGTGTCAAAAAATGAAACTTCTGTTGGGTAATACAGAGTATTACAAGGGGATTATGAATGATCCCATGAAAAGGGTGTCCAAAAAGATAAGTCTTACCATCCAAGCTCTCAAAGCAGGTATCATATGTACAATGGAATTTGAATTCTTAAATGTCAACAATCCACGGATGGCAAGCATTTATAGAGTACCCAAAATAAAAAAAAAACCAACAAGATCCACTGTTGCAACCAATTGTTACTATGAAAGGGTTGGTAACCAAACCCATATCAAAGTATGTTGACTTGTTTCTGTGCCCTATAGTCCCTCGGATTAAATCATACATAAAGGACACTAGACATATGATTATATCGATTGAAGGCCTGACCTACAATGAGCACAGTGAAATCCTGGTCACCTAAGATACTGAGGCACTATATAGCAATATTCTTCAAGATGCAGCCATCAGTGGGGTGGATCACTTCATGCAACAACACCTTAGAGAAGAACCAAGAACATTCACAACAGAATGCCACAAGTTTGTCCAGCAAGAAAATACATTTGAGTTTAGCAGAGATCTATCCTCCAAAAGAAAGGAGTTAGCAAGGGTGCATCCTTCGCGCCCAGTATAGCAAATGCCTTCATGGGCAACTTTGAGGAGAAATATATTCATAACGGAATGGCTCCCTTATATAAACCATTGAAATCGTGTTCCCACTATATTGACAACCCAAAATTCATTTGGGAAGGAGAACAGGACAATATAAATGGATTTTATTGAATGGCTCAATTTAGCGGACCACAATCTGACATTTACAGCCAACACAAGTAGGAAGAAGGTAGAATTCCTAGATAAGTGAATCTAACACAAATGAGGCAAATTAGTGGTGGATTTGTTTATGAAACCAACTGCACGCATTACCCATCTACATTTTAACAGCTATCATCCTAGAAACCAAAAACAGGGAATTCCTTTTGGTCAGTTCTTGAGATTAAGGTGCAATTGCACGAATATTGGTAATTATGACAAGAAGATGACCATAGTGAAGGAGAAATTCTACTACCAAGGATATCCCAAGAGACTCATTCAAGAGGCATACAAACGAGCTAGGTTATCTGACAGAGACCCCTATTGTGGAATGAGAAAAGAACAAAGGGACCCCAAATTAGAATGCATCTTTTGACACTCAGTGCTGAAAGAAAAGGTACGGCAAATCAACACTTCCAATGAGAAAATTCTAAACAGTGAACCAGACTATAACATCAAAATACCTAAACCTATGTTTACCCACTGCCGGAACAAAACCCTGACGGACAGTATAGTGAGATCACGGCTTCCAAATAGTGGGACATTTATTAAAAAAAACATTCATGGGGTGAACCAAGAAAATTTCTAACGTGGCAAATGTTTGCCTTGTAATAGTGTAATTCAAACAAGTATCATTCATACACATAATGGATGTACTGTACAATTGCGAACATTTACCAATTGTAAAATTCAAAACATCATCTATCTTTTGGTTTAGTTTCCAAACTTGTTTGACTGAGCATAGATCAGCTGTTAGGACTTGCAAATTAACTGCCCCTATGGTAAAACATTATTTGGAAAAGGGACATTAGCCAAAGAACCTCAAATGGCTCATCTTAAATAATTCCTTGTCACGGATGGAAGAGATTTGACAGATATAAGAAAACTATGAGATGTATTTTTGATATTTACATTGCAAACCCATACCTTAGGACTTAACAGTGAAATTCCATGGGAGAATGTGATTCGTTATGACTAAGGTTGCCTGAAACTATCAGGATTCCTACGTGATTTTGAACATTGGGTAACAAAGAGCACCAAGTGCATAAATACCATCCCCATCTCCTTTGTTTAAATCCTTAGTATCACTGTTACTATCATAGTATTTCTGATTTTCTCCCTGTTAAGATGTCCGCTGTGGTAGGTTCCCATTCAGTACAGAGATACAAGGTAGTATTGCTCATTCTTTCTCGGTTTGGAAGTGGCATATCTAGCTGCCCTCTATCTAGCTGTCCCAATATTTGCAGTGTAAGGCAAGTTCAGCTTTTCCTAAGTGGATGTGACTTATGTTGAGATCTGCGTAGTAAAAGAAGAAATAAGTAAGAATCATGCAGGTCAAAATATTGAACTATGTAGCGCGTATCACTAAGATGGCCGCCGGAGTATTGCGTGGTATCGTCATGGTGTACCAATTAAGATTACACATTTTTGGTGTTTAAGGAAGCAGGGGCGGGCGCCCAGATTATAAGCATTACATACAGATGGGATGATTCAGAAAGCTGGAGTGGAAGGTAAAGGGGCGTCAGTGCGGGGTTCACTGAACGCTTGCTATCGTGTAGTAAGTAGTACATGCAACTAAAATCACTTTGTCATTGGGGAGCGAGATTGCAAGCGGACCTTGCGCATCGCTTGTCCCGTAATGGATGTTATGCTGGTAGGGGGAGGCTTCCCACTCATAAGAACTGGTACCTTGGGGGGCATGCATAGAAGTGAACCACTTTGAGCTGAGGCACAACTTTGTGCACACCTTTAACCAGATTTAAATCAGACCTTGCGTGCTGCTTTTCCTGCAACAGATTTTATGCTGGTAGAGAGGAGGTTTCCCATTCATATGAACTGGTCCCTAGGGAGACGTGCGGTGAGGTGGCCCGCTTTGAGCGGGGGCACAGTTTTGTGCAAACCCTTAACCAGTTTTAAAGGACTACCCATATATAGGATGATTTAGACATGGCGTGGTAATGGAATGAAGTGTGGCTTCTTTTCTCTCTCTACCCCTTTTGTTCTGATAGTTCAGAAGGGTGTAGCATACATTTGATAGCCCGTAGCTGCATTTACTGGGGTTTTTTTTGCACCTGTTATATTTCTTTTTATCTTTGTAATCTGTACAGTCATCTACAGGGCAATATTGATCAACAAGTAATGCCAAAGCATTCTCTTCAATACTTTCGATTGTTTTGAAGAGTGACACAGGTAGAGTGTAGACGTATTAACTCGGTGTCTGCCAAATGGAGATTTTGGAAGGCACAATTAATATGTGCATTTTCTCATTTTCCTTTTTGACGCCGTAGCCAACATCCATTGGACGATCCTGATATTCCCTCCTCTTTGATTTTGTCAAACAATTAGCGTCTTCATGGTTCAAAATAAAAATTTAAAATTCTTATGGGCAGGCATGAATATTAGAAAATGAAGGTTGTCCTTTGGCTTTCTTTTGGTGGGGGAAGCAATGGTGTACAACGTAAGTCATGATATAGTTTGAATATATCCTTTTTTACAACTACACAGGCGATGGTTCATGGTTATTTTCACTTAGGACATGGTGTCCTCCTTTTGGTGATGGACGGTCTGGCAGGTCGTTTTTTCGTCCCTTAGGTTTTTTGGTTTCATTTTATATTATTGATTGTGAGGCTCAGTAGGGTTTGGAGGTATTTCACGCTGAAACATGCGTTGAGAGTATTTTTCATAAGCCACAGCAACATAAAAGAAAGTATTATTTATAAGCCACAGCAAAACATATATTTCATACGCCACTGCAACAAAAAAAGAATATTTCATACGCCACAGCAAAAAAAAAGAATGTATGCTTTATGAGCCACAGCAGGAAAAAAAGCAAGAAAACAAATTATCAAATATAATTGCACTGTGCTTAGAAAACAATAGGAGATTTGGACTAATGTAATCAAGTGATTTAGATATTGTGGAATTTTCAAGACCTATGTTGATATTGATATGTGGAATTATTTAAATGTATGTACAAATGGATGGAAGAACGAAAGTGTATGGGGTTTGTCAGTTTGAGGATGAGACAAGATGTGTTTTATATAAAACAAAATTATTGTTTTTACTGAGACTTATGTTGAAGACATTCAGGACGGACTTTCTAAAGAGAATGTATTAATGTTTTGTACAAGAAAGAAGTTAAAATATGACAATATGTCTTTGTAATGAAAAATGAAGAATATAAATGAACCTCGCATCCCTTTTTTTTTTTATTTTTTTTTTATTTTTTATTGAGATTTACTGGTGTCGTACACAAATTTTACAAATTCATTAAATAGAAATTCCTGTTAAACTATACAAGAGCACGTTTAGGCAATACTAACCATTGTAAATACAAATAAAACAAGGACAAACTAATAATAATAATAGGGCAATAATTCTAAACCATTCGTTATCATTAAATACATAAATAAAGCTGTATTTAGGCGCTCAAGCTCCTCCAGATAGCTAGTGGTGCCCAAATATTTCTTCCTAATTCCCTTAATGTTTTACCTTTTGACTCATATAGGCATGCCTCAATATTATGCACTCCCAGCAACCTTGCTATCCACATTTGAAATGTCGGAGGGGAGGGATCTTTCCAAGCTGCTGAAATAAGGATGCGAAGCACTGCAGTTGATATAAAGACCAGAGCTTCAGCCGCCCTACCCAACTCCAATTTCCTATCTACGCCTAACAACATCAACGTGGGGGATAGCCTAATCCTGCGGTCTAGCAGCCCTTCCAAAAACTTAGAGATTTCCATTAGTACCATAGAAAGCTTATCGCACTGGTGGAACATGTGGATTAGATCCGCTGGACCATTATTGCATCTAGGACACTTATCATTCTCCACCAGACCCCAGGCATACAGCTTCGCCGGAGTAAAATACAGATTAAACAGCGTTTTGTAATGCTGAGCCCGTAGGTTAGAAGATCGAAATAATCTCTTATTTAATACAAGTGCTAGATCTAAATCCACGTCGGGGTCGCCTAATTTCCCTGCAATTGCCGATTCTGTCTTCTCCAAATCGTCCTGAATACCCGTCATTAAGTGATTATAGACAAATGTTATTTTATTACCCCCGTTCCATAAATAATCGATCAAGGGGAAACGTCTTGTTACAAGTATCCTCGGTCTAAAAGCCTTCAACGTTTGGGCTAACTGTCCATACGTAAACCAATGATTAGATGAAATCCCAAACTTATGTTGGATCACTTCGAACCTGAGGACCTCCCCCCCCTCCATAATATCCCCAATAGAACTAATTCCATGTTCTTTCCAAGCCGCGGAATTCCTGTCCATACCCATATAAGGAAATAGGTTAGAGTTCCAGAGAAGGAGGTGCGCATTAATCTTAGGAATTTCAAGCAGCTTTTGGACGGCTTTCCAAGACCCCCAAACCCCACCCATGATCTTAAGCCGGGCCCTCTTATAAAATCTCCGATCCACCTCGCTCAAAAGTAGCCCCACAGCCTTCTTCCCCACTAGCAGCTCAAAAATAGATGGGGGATCCTGACTCTCTGCCTGTGTCGCTACCGAGCTGGGAACTGATTGAAAAAGTATTGACATTTGAGCCAGAAGGCAAGATAAATGATATAGATGAAGGTTTGGTAAAGCCATGCCCCCCCTTACAAACGGGAGCGACATAAGGTTCATGGAGCGCCTAGTCTTCCCATATTGCCAGATAAACCGGTTAAATATTGACTCCAGATTTTTTAATAATTTTTCCTCCAGTAATAATGGGATGGCTCGAAACAAGTAAAGGACCTTCGGAAATATTGACATTTTAAGGACGTTTACCCGTCCTACCAGGGAGAGGTGTAATACGTCCAACCTCTTTAATTCTGCTTCAATCGATCCCATTAGGGGGCAATAATTCTCTGTAATGATCTTATCTACTGAGGCGTTAATTCTGACCCCTAAATAGACCGCTGAGTCTACGTATCTACTGTCCGACTTATTGATGTTCTTAGTGCAAATAATCTGGGTCTTCCCCTCATTTAACAGATACCCAGACCTGCTACCAAAGTCTTCCGCCAGCGCTGCAAGTGCAGACATCGCCTGCTGGGGGTCGGTGGTAAGAACCGCCAGATCGTCAGCGTATGCTAGCAGTTTGGTTGTATACCCGTTCAACATCACTGGGCTAATCTGAGGGCAGCCCAAAATTCTTTGAATCAGGGGGTCTATATATAGAGAAAAGAGGATCGGAGAACAAGGACAACCCTGACGCGTTCCTCTCATAATCACAATTTTCTCCGAACTCTCCCCCATTACTGACACCCTGGCGACCGGATCTTTGTACATAGCTCTAAGAGCCCTGATAACCTTGGGACCAAATCCCCTGCCTACAAGAATACCCCATAAATACTCCCAGACCACGCGGTCAAACGCTTTCTCCGCATCTAGGAGGATCATGGCCATCTCACCCCCCCCAGCAGCATGAGCATCGAACAGTGCGATAGCGCGGCGTGTGTGGTCCGTCGTTCCGCGCCCAGGCACAAACCCATGCTGCCAAGGAGAGACAAGACCGCCAATGACCCTCCCTAGCCTTTTGGCCCATATTTTCGAATACAGTTTAGTATCCGCGTTGATGAGCGAGATAGGTCGGTAAGAACCTGGGTTCTCCTTGGGTTTATCCTTCTTGTGAAAGACAATTATATTGGTCTCTTTCCATGAATCTGGAATGTCCCCTGTACACAGTATACCATTAAAGAGATCCAGCAAGATGGGCACTATCTCAGATTCAATGCTTTTGTACACTTCCAGGGGGATTCCGTCGGGTCCTGCTGCCTTACCAGCAGCAAGTTCCCGTAGGGAGGCCAGAATCTCATTTCCAGTCAGGTCCCTATCTAGCTCTTCTCTGGATAGATCATCCAGCATTGGACCCCAGCTACCATTCTCATCCATTTGTGGTCCTTGGCGACTCTCTTCATCGTACAATTTTTGATAAAATTTTTTAAACACCCCTAAAATTTCCTTTGTCTCCGAATAAGTCTTACCGTCCTCATGTATGCTAGAGATGATGTTCCTCGATTTACCCTGTCTGATACGAAGTGCCAGAACCCTACCAGCCTGCTCCCCTGTCTCATACCGCTTAGCCCTTGATGCCTGATAATCCCCTACTGCCTTCTGTGTGACCAATTTTTGAAGTTCGGCTTTAATGATCCCCAACCTTCTTTGGCTCTCTGTCCCATCTACACCGTTGCCAATGTCCCTAATGTGCAGTTCCTCCGCCTTCGCTAAATGGCCCATAAGCCTATCTAGCTCTCCCCTGTCCGCCTTCCTTATTCTCGCTGAACAACTAATGGTTTCCCCTCTGAGGGCCGCCTTAAAAGCTTCCCAAACGCTATTCCTAGAGGTACTATAGCGGTTTGCGTCAAAGAATTCCACTGTCCATTTTTTAATATGATCTAAAAATCTTTGATCCGATAATAACCTTCTTTCAAAAGTCCAACTAGTATAACTTTTCTCTGCTAAATCTATTCTACAAGATAGAATCAGCGGGTTGTGGTCAGAAATTATTCTAGGGAGTTTCTTTATGCTAACTCTATTCAGTTCCGAGACTGATATAAAGAAGTAATCTAATTTGGAGTATTTTTGGAACGGATGCGAAAAATACGTGTACCCTGGGTTCTGTGTCTCCTTCTCACCCCAAACATCCCTGAGCCCATGTGAGCTCAAGAGGGAGGACATAGCCCGAAACACCCTAGGTTTCCGTCCTGAATACTTAAGTACATTATGCCAGTCAGTGGATATATTTAGATCACCGCAAACTATCAAGGGGGTTGGCCAGCCCGCTAGCTCCTCTTCCAGGAAGTTAAAAACCTCTGGGTCATCGCAATTTGACCCATAGATCGAACAGATTGTATATCCTAAATTCAACTCTGCGATGACCCACCTACCCAAGCTATCACTTTTAGCCCGCTTCACCCCCCCTAGAAAAGATCTGCCAAGGATTGCAACCCCCCTAGTTACAGATGTCTGTGATGTACAGACTATCAAATCAAACCCCCTAATACAGAGTAGATTCCGTTTGGCCCACAGTAAGTGGGTCTCTTGCAAACAAAGTACATCTATCCCTTGGTGTTTAACAAAATACTCCAACTTTTGACGTTTTTTCCAGTCATTCAGTCCGCTAACATTGACGGTACATATTTTAATATCCATCATTATATAAGTTTTCTGATCATCAATGCATTTGAGTGCCCTACTTGTCCCAGAGTTCTCTGTAACATCATCCCAGCTAACGCTCTTGCAACACTGAACCAACCAACTACACAGCTACCAAACTCCTTACAACACCAGATTATCTCATTTTTCACTTTTTCCCCCCACGCCCTGTTCCCCCACCCCTCTCCCATCCCACCCCCTCTACACCCCAACCCCCCGCGCACCCTCCCCTGTGCCCCCTCAGACGAGGCGCTCAGACCTAGTCTGTGCATGGGATGAAAAGCAGTGGACGCAATGAGAAAAAAAAACCAATAGCTGTAACCTAAGATCGCCCCCCCGGGGACGGACATACATTATGAATGAGATGGCAGCACCATATAACCCCCTGAGCAACTTAGGGGCCTGACAACCGCTGAGAAAAAAAAAAGAGAAAACAACCCTGTGACCCTCAGGAAATACCCTAGACAGACAAGATAACCAGCTGATAGTCTTTCCTGAAAAAAAACCTAATTGCCCAAAGAGTCTAGGTACTCCTTTGCCTTTATCTCAGATGAAAAATAGAGAGTCTTCCCTTCATTAATAACCTTTAACTGGGCGGGGTTTATCAGGTAGACCTGTAGTTTTTTTTCCTGAAAGGGTTTGATGAGCTGCCGAAGCCTCCACCTCCTTTCTACCGTGGCATGGCAGAAATCTGGCCGAACGAAGAATGACATTCCCTCACTAGTCCGCCTTGCGTCCGGTCTTGCCTTCTCTGCGATTAATTGCCTCAGTACGAAATTGCCCAGAAAAATTAGAATAGCCCTCGGCTTGTCCCCTTCCCTCGCGTTTTTCCGTACTCTAAAGGGAGTGCGATGTACCCTCTGAATTTCACAGGGCCAGTTCCAGCCAGATAGCTCTGGGAATGCTCGGTCGAATAACTTGATGATGTACGCTCTGATGTCAGAGCCTTCGACCCCCTCCGGAATCCCAAGGACCCTCGCATCCCTTTGAGCCAGATATAGGTATATATACTCTAGATGAATTTACAGGATTTGAATGGAAAGACTGACGGGGTATGTTATTTCTATTGTTAGTTTTTCTGCCCCAGTAACCCTACTCAAGCAGGGGGTCCCTAATTTTTAGATTAAGCCCATGTAGGAGCCACCAGGTGAGTGTGAGGGACGCCTGCAGAAGCTTCCATATCACAGACAGAAGAAGAAGGAGAGGCAGAAAGGCGTAGGCCAATATCCCTGAACAGCTCATCCATAGTTCATTGCCCATGAACTGTGGGTGTGGAAACCTAGAGGCGAAGTTTGGGCATTTGGTATTTCTGCGGTTGTAAATATATTTCTGGAAAGCCTCACCTGCAGAAGTAGCAGAGGAGGACTTGTGGGTGGAATTCCTACTTGTGGACTTGTTGCCGCACCTTACTCAGAAAGTCATTGTTCATCCCTGAAAGGTACTCGGCTAACAAATTAATTTTGTGATGGAAAGCTCATCTCCAAATGCTCTGGGATAAATGTGAGAGTTGTGGTGAGCGTTTTACCCCCCTGTTTTTCAAGTTAAAACATGGGTGTCATATTGTCCGCGTGGAAAAAGACAACTTTGCCTATGAGGTGAGGTAGGAAAGCTTTCGACAATAGATAGATGGCTAGAACTTTTAAGTTTCAAGTAATTGATGTGGTGACCCCATCGGGCTTGGACAGTCAGATCATATAGATGAGCACCCCAGCTAGAAGGGCTGTGTCTGTTATGACGGTCCTCTGTGGAACAGGGTAAAGGAAAGGTCACCCCTTTAATTGGTGGTTGCAGAGCCACAAGTGCAGTAGACGAATAAAACTAGATCGTCCCAATGACCCTCTGCTGGACCACTGTTGCGCTAGCCATTCTTGCAACAGCTGCATGTGTGACCTGGCATGGGAGACTAATGGTATACCTGAGGCCATCATGCGTAGTAGGCGCATAATTGTTCTGACTGTGACTTGCTGATGTGGCAGGAAAAGAGAGAGTAGTACTTGAACAGACTGCACCCGAGCAGAGTTTGGATAGGCCATGCCTACCTTCATGTTGAGAATGGTCCCAGGGTAAGGTTGGAGCTGGAGGCGGGATTTTGTGGCACTGATGGTAAATCCTAACCTGTGAAGCAGATCTATTGTGACTTGTGTGTGCTTGCGACATAGCTGGCGAGTGGCACTCTTGGTAAGGAAGGATGTGAACGCTCTGTCTGCACAGGTATGTGGCCACCACTGCAAGGCACCCAGGGGGCAGTAGTAACCCAAAGGGGAGTACTTTGAATTGATAGTGTTTTCAGCTGACCACAAACCTCAGATATCGGCAATGTGCCGGATGTATTGGTATGTGAAAATAAGCATCCTTCAGACTGAGAGCGGTCATGAAGTTGCCCTGCTGGAGAAGCAGAATAATATCCTGTAGGGTGACCATATGAAAGTGTTTTGATAGGATATATTCGTTTAGTGGTCTGAAGTCCATGATAGGTCAGAGGGACCTATTCTTCTGGGGTATTAAGAAGTACAGGGAGTACACTCCCATACCCTGCTGATGGTAGGGGACAGTTTCTATAGCCCCTTCGAGAAGGACCTCTTCTTTGAGAAGTTGTAGGTGTTCTGGTGAGAGTCTGTGTTCACGAGGTGGAATGGTGGAAGGCGTGGAAGTGAGCGCCAGACAATTACCATGTTGGATAATATCCAGTACCCACTGGTCTGAGGTGATAGGCTGCCATGTGGAAAAAAAGCTTTGAAGGCGCCCCCGACTGGTGCTGTGTAGTTGTGGGGAAGTGGCAGGTCAGGGTTTGGTGGCAGTGCAGCTCCTTTGGGGGAGCCACCTTTTCATCTGCCTTTAGAATTACTGCCCTTGTAAGGTCCTCTAAAGTATCCCCTGGGGATTGCTGTCCCTGGTAAGACATGAATGCTTTGTGGAAGGTGGTCTTTGAGCCTTCACGATAGGAAGTGCGGCAAAAGGTGCCACGAGGAGCAGGTGTTTGATGCGCTCCGATCACTTCAGCTGTCTTTGTATCCTTTTTAATTTTTTCTAACATTTGGTCAACTTGTGGACTGAAAAGGTGCTGACCACCAAAAGTCATGTTTAGCAGATGATGCTGAACTTTTGGTTTGAAGATACGGAGCCAGGCGTGCTTATGAAACAAAACGCTAGAATTAACTCACCTGGCAATAGTGTCTGCAGCATCTAGGGCACAGCAAATTATAGTGTTAGATATCTCCTCTTCCGAAACTATCCCACGCACCCTTTTCCTGTGTTCTTCTGGGAGATACTGGAGGAGCTCCTCCAATTCGTCCCAGTGGGCATGGTCATAACGTGAGAGGAGGCCGATAGAGTTGGCAATATGCCACTGGTTGGTGGATTGTGCAGCTGCTCTTTTGCCTGCAGCATCTATGCACTTGCTCTCTTTCTGGGGTTGGCCCACTTACGAGCCGAAGTGATCGCCAGGGAGTCAGACAGGAGTTGGCCACGAATACAAATAGGGTCTGTGGGGGAAGCTTTATATTTCTTATCTACAGTGGGTGTTATGACCTTGGCGTGGACAGGAACTTTAAAGATGTCAGGTTTGTGGCATAACATGCCCTTAACCCCTTCTGTGCCCATGACGAGATAGTCTCGTCATGGAGCGCGGTTGCGCTGTGCCCATGACGAGACTATCTCGTCATGGACCCCGCCCGCTAATACAATGCCCGGCACAGGAGGGGGAAAGGGCGGGGCACTGAAGGGGTTAAGCATGGGAAGGTATTCAGTAGAGCGGTGAATGGAGGAGAGTGTTTCAAAGAGGAAGTCCTATCTAAGGGCTCTGTATGAAGGACCACCTTGTGGAATAGGGCTGCTATACCTACCAGCTCCTGATAGGATGTAGAATCGACCGGAGGCGAGGGACGGGAAGGGTACAGGTCAGGCTGTGTGTCCCCAGGTGGAGCTGTATCGTAACAGTCCTATGGGTCACCCTGTGGAGGATTGTCATATGCATCATCTTCTGCCCCATGTCCACCCATGTCAGAGTGAGGAGACCAGAAGTACCAAAAGTAATATCAAGGCGTTCTCCTGCAGTAGCAGACGAGTAAGTTGAAAGTTGAGAAACAGGGTGAGGGATGGTTAAGAGAGGGGTAAAGGGCAGGTCACTTTATCAATCATTTTGCGCTGTTTTGCTGGAACTGGACCGTCCAAAACTTCCTCAAAAGGACAGCTGGCGCTTGGGAGCTGGAGCAGCAGTAGATCCCACATAGCGGGCAATGATCCAGCCAGTATGGGGATAAATGACCAGGTGCAGCAGTCTCTTCCAGAGGATCAGTTCGACAGTGCTGGCACCAGCGTCAGATTTGCAGGTCAATGCCGCAGGTCTCGGCTCTGAGGGCACCTGTGGTTTCGGCGCATAATGTTTGGTCAGCGCAAGGCAGATGTAGTAGGCACCAAAGGTCGGCTCATTACTGGCATCGGTGTAGCTGGAACTGAAGCAGTCCGCTTCGAGGGCTTACAGCACCGAGCCAGAGCTGGGCGCTGTGTCTGTATTAGTTGGTCAGAGGCAACCATGGCCCGAGGGCATTGGCGGTCCGAAAGCCTGTGTGGCTTTGTGCCTTTTGGAGGCGGGCTGATCAATTTAAGAGCAGTGTCGAGGGGGAGGGGGGTTGTACTCACACACCTCTAGGCTGGAGGAAGATCCTCAATTTCCAGCACGGAGCCTGAGCTTTCCCCTGGGAAGAGCTCTTCTTCGTCTGCAGCCGAAGGTTGTGGATGATTCTCCCCCTCAATGTCCTCGAGACCGAAGGGGTCTGAAGTGTCATCGCCACCCCTGCATGACATCTCGAGGCAACAAGCTCAACGGTCGCGGAGAGTCATTTTGGAACTAAATGAATGACGGGCATCACAAGCTGCCTCGTTATGCTCAAGCGAGAGGCACAAATTACAGACCTGATAGAGGTTGCTCTTATGGTATTTCTTGTGGAAGCAACGACAGTATCTGAATGGTTCCTGTTCCTGTTCCATCACCATCGAGGCATGGTGGAGAGATGCAGCAAAACAGAGTTAGGCCTGAAGGACAAGGCTTACATGGGGTCGCAGCCGATCCGAAAGCCCCACTCGAGCGAAGTAAACATTGTCGACCCGAGATGAAAGAAAGAAAGTGGGACATGATCGAAGGACAATAGCAATGGAGGGGAGGAATCCATGTAGACTGAATAGAGCACCGCAAGTGTCGACCCAGAGCACGGAAGCACATGTCCGAACCAGACAGCGGAATGAAAACAATCTCACAATGGAGTAAATGACCATGCACATTACCAGTAAAAGAAGGAATCACTCTACCTTGTGACTCAAAAGACTTCTTTGAAGAAAAAGAAATTGCACATATCAGGGCTCAACACTAGATGTCAGGAGTATGCACAGCATGTGTATTTACAACCACACATGCCTCGAACACATACTTTTTGAATTTTAAAGAGTTTTTAGCACAAGTTTACCCAACGATTTATATACCATGAAGAGGGCTTTGTTTGTGTTATGGCGCTTAGAGGCAAGACTGATAATTTCAGTAGCAGTCGCTGGTATTGTGAAGTGGTGGGGCGGGGAGGGGGAATACAAACTAAGGAAAAAATAATTTAATATATTAAAATTACACTTACCTGAGCCGACGGCCATCGCCTACCTCCCGATCCTCAGCTCATGGACGTCCAGGAACTGCTGCACACTGCACAGGCTCCCAGCTATCAATCCCAGAGCTGCTCATATGCTGTAAATGCTATCATCAGCATGTAAGCAGCGCTGGGATTGGTCTGAATGCCTTGGTTCAGCACTCAGACATGGACTCGGAGCCTGTGTTGGTTTCTCCATCCAGCTGTACAACACAGCTAGGTGGAGAAAGTCTAAGTGCACATGGCGGTTTGGCCGGCCAAACCGCCATGCGCTCTTGGCTGTGCCCACCACTCCCCTATCCTCCCTGGTGCTGCAGCTGCAGCACCAGGATGAATGGCCCCGCCCCTCCTCGCGGTCTGCAGGATAACAAATAAAATGATAATAAAAATGTCTTACTATTATATTATTTTTGTTGGTTGTATCTGCTGGCTTTCAGCAGGGTGTAGGGAGGCGACGCTCCCCCCACCATAACAGAGGAGACCCCCCCTGGATAATTTACTGAACTCTCGTTCGACAATCCCTATTAATTTTCTATTTGCCCACATCTGTATTTTTCCTGAAATATATTCTACTATAGTGGCGGCAACAGTCATTTGGATGAGTGGGTGAGGCAGGGGCATAGTATTAAGTGGAAAAAACATAAAAAAAGACTTGTTAACTATTAAATGACCTTTTGAAGACATGCAAAGTATTTTAAATTCGCATGAGCCGTTTGTCCCTGCACAGTCCAGACTAGGTCATGACAGCTCAAGAACTACAGATTGTTCATCATCACAGAGGTCCGCCTTGATTTCCATGACACAGTGAACACAGGGCCCAAATCTGGTGATACCTGAGGTGCTAGTAGTGTTGTACTTAGGAAAACAAAAAAGTGATGGGTGGAATATTTGAATTAATATTAGCCACTGGAAATTACTCTGGGCAGCATTCCACCCCATCGTTTTGTTGTCCCTTGTGCCACTCCAGACTGGAACCACCGGTCTGGGGTTGCTTAAGTTTCTGTCTTGAAGGGAGTCAGTCTCGCAATTCGGGCTGGATTTTTCTTAGATTAACAGAAGCAAGAATAATTTGCATGAGGCTGGCCTCCTCCAGAGTGTCACAAACAATGAAAATTGATATATTTTTTAGAGGCTGTTGAAAATGAAACATTTACTGTGCAGTGGCAGACATCCTGTTCCTCCAGTCCTCATTTAGAGGTGGGTAGGCAAACTGTAAACTTATAGAGATGAAGCCCTAGCTGTCTCCACCTTCAGAAATGACCAGCTGGCTGCCCATATACCGCAGGATGGGCAGTTTCGGTGCCTTAAAATACGTTTCCAATTTACAACAGACCTTACAAAAACAATCCCTAATTTTGAAGGCTTGTTTCAGTAAAACCAAAACAATGCCGAGTGGGTTACCATGGCTGCCTAGTGGCCTGCCTAGCAGTATGTTTTCACTAAGAGCATGTTTGACAAAAATGCTATGCCAAAGGGTGGGAAACGCTAATTTTGGCAGCTGAGCTTCCGATAGAATGCAGGCAGGACAGGGCCAGGCTAGACGTAGGAGAGGCTTCTGCTGCCCTAAATGTCTGGTGGCCCTTCTGTCAACCCTTTCAATGCCTTCCTATAGTCTTTTCAGGGACAAATATAGAAATGCATCAAAACGTTGGGTTTTTATGCCACTTATGTTGTTTGTTTCTGGATCTTCTGTTTACAACTAGCTGCTTGAAAGAATTTTAAAAAGAAATAAATAGAATATGCTTATACCATCATACATACCAGGCTGCTGTTTGGGGTGACAGACATATTCTGTTGAACTGACGTTGGCATCCCACCGGTGGCACTTGCCCGGGACTACCCCCAGCTCCTGATAACTGGAATAGAAATCAGGAAGCCACTGCAGTCCCACAGAATCCATTTGAATATTGTTGCTGCATACAGTTTCCTGAAGGTAAGTTAGCTCATAGTTTAACTGGGTATCCACACATGATGTCCTCTCATTTTTCTGCACTGTCAATACTTCCCCATCACGGTCCTTTAAAGAGTACAGTGATGATATTGGTAGGGTTTGCTGTTCATTCTCAGGAACCTGCTGCAGACAAACCACACAATCCACAGTTCTTCCTCTTTCCCGACCTGTATCCGCTGACGTCCAAGTGGGACCTGTTTTTTGGAGGACAGAAAAAGAGTCACTTGGGGAAATCAAATTGTCTGCCGAATCATTTAAAAGCTTATCCTCTACCAAAGTCCTGAACTCTGGTTCTATGCTTCTGGTGGTGCCTTTCAGCATGGGGTCCTTAATGTTATCCCACAAAGATGCCTTTATTGCACTGTGCCTTGTTTCCTTCTCCTTAATCCAAACACCTGCTTTTGCTGCCCTTTTATCACGATGCAGTGCGTTCATCTTCTCACAATGGTCCTCTTCATAGGTGTGAAATGCATCCCTCTGATCCCTTTTACCTTTTATACTTACAGCCTCTGCATGCAAACTGTCTTCTGAGGCGAGTTCCTTGCTATTCAATTTAGTAGTGCATGAATTAGAGTTTGATATAATGTCACATTCACTCACTTCTGGCAGTAATGTCTGCTTTCCGTGGACAGACCATTGCAGGACTGTAGTTGGTAACAATGCATAGTCCTGTTTTTCCTGTGATATCAATGCCACCTTCTCTTCCTGTGCATGTGGTTTAGTGGCATCGCTAAAAGCTATATCTATCCTATTGCGCAGACCCACAGAGGCTGGAGAAGAGACTTTTACAGAGTGTTTCGGCATTGTTTCCTCTGTGCTGAACGAGCCTTCAGTGTGGTTCAATAAGGCAGAATCCTGGCTGTATGTTTCTTTGGAATGCGTGGTCTCAGGTGGATCACATGGCACACGCTTTTTTGGTATAAGGCCTTTCAGTGTTATTTTGGCCACTTTGACCGGCCTCTTTGCTTTTTCTATTAAAGTATTGGTGCTAGTTTTGATGTCAGCTGGACACTTCGACTCCATGGGCTCTGATTTTTTATTTTTTATTGCAACCTCTGTTTTATCTTTCTTGGCAACTCCTACTGATTGTGTATGTGTAGTTGCAGGTAAATATGTCCTATGCTTCTTTTCTTTTCCATTTGGTTGGGTCTTAATAGGCCTGGGTTTGGCAGCTGTTGCACTGAGAGACAGTACTTCTGCTGGAGCTGCAGCTGTCTTTCCTTTGACAGCCATTTTACAATGGGGTAAATGGGTTTTAAGACGCTTAAATGGCTTTCCACATTGCGGACACATTACCGTTCCTGATGAAGCACTAGCCATCTTCTTCCTAAAAATGATATAAAACAAAACAGACATAAGTTTAAATTGTATAGATTATGTACTTGGTGATGACCAATCACAACAAAAGGTGCACAAATAATTATACTATATTTGTGGCTCAGTTTAAGTGGATTGTAGATTGGTCAATTTCTGAGGTGTTGGGACAGGAATGTTCCCTGCATAGAGCTCATTCATGTTCCCCTACCCTAAGTGCCTGACCTCTTGTATCTGGTATACAGGTTTTAGACTTCGGCTCTGGCGTCATGCTAATCTAGTATGTGCACAGAGCCCTAGACAGAAGTAAGGTCCTGAACTTGTCCTGGGGCCTGGAGCCATGCATGACCTCATTGAATGACCGAGGACTACCTCCCCTGCCGAGGGTTTAGTACATACAGCGCTAGTGGCAGCTAGAGATGAATCTTATTGGACCACTAATGTAAAGTTCCACTGCTAGAAGCTTTTTGCAGTTTCTAATGTGGACATCCTGAATGTATGCCTGTGTGAGTGAGTGTGAGTGTGTGTGTGTGTGTGTGTCTTGCATAGTACCTGCATGGTGTGTGTGACAGAGCCAGAATAATAGAGGTCCATGAGAGTGATCCATGTTGGATACCCGAGACCTGACCTTTGCATAAGATGGAGATGAGGTGGATTTCCCAAACAGCAGAAGTGTATTGTTGACATTCCTGAAGATGGGGAGGGAAGAGACCTAGACACAGAAGTGAGTGAAGTAATTGGATTAAGCATTTTGCTTACCAAGCAGCTGCTGATTAGCCTTCCTGAACAATGTCATTTGATGGAAAGTGGGGGTGAGCAGTGCGACTGCAGACTCTGTTGTGCAAGGTGAGGAACCCTTTAGGTGAGGTATGCCCTTTAGTTTTCTGGTGACAGCCAGATACAGAAACCACACCTGTTTGTGAATGTTATCGGTGCTCCGACTTGAAGACTACACTGCAGTCAGAAGCATCATTCTACACAAAGGCTGTGTCTGGATAGCAGCCTAGAAAGCAACATTGAAAGGAAAACCAACTCAAACCCATTCTGTAGTTGCAGCCAGGGCACACACTTCTGCTGTCCGAATTTGGTGTATAAAAGTAGGAACTCACTTCTTCCATTTCCATGTCCCCTGTAGTCAAGGAAGGGGGTGCTCTGCAGAGTCTCAAAGGACTGCTGTGCACCTAAAGCTGGTGTCTGCTTCAGTTCCAGGTTGCCAGAGGTGAAGGGACATCTGATCCTTGCTCTCTTGCTGAAAACCTGTGTACATGTCCTAAAGTTACCTAGAAGCCTGCTTGCCTTTCAGCTGAAAGAGCCTGCTAACCTTGCAGGAGGAGTGTCTGTAAAGGAGGAGAGAGGTGCTGGGTGTCCCAGCTGCCCGTGGGAACCAAAAGGGCGAGTCTGTCTGCAATGGATGCTTTGCAGGAACGGCAGTCAGTCTGATTGCAATTGCAACTGCCGAGGTCTGTTTGAAGCTGCGTGGCAGACCTGTTCTGAGCAGGCTGTAATTGCACACTGAATAGTCATCCTGTGCCTTATCAAGTTATAGTAGGCCTGTGCGTGGTCACAACTACTCAGGGGGAGCAGAATGGACGTGGCTGCAACTGCCCAGAGGGATCGGCTTGTGCATTGCTGCAATTTTTCCGTGATTGACCTGCATGTGGCCGGAACTGCCCAGACGAACTAGCCCATGTGAGGGGCTTCTATATCTGCTGAAGCCATGACCAGCTAAAAGAGGCTGCATCGGAGTCGCAGTGTTGCCTGGCTGGATCCGGACCCATGCATGAAGTGCTGGCTTCGGCATGAGCCCAGACCGAAACTCCAACCCTCACCGGGCCCACAACAACCCAAGACTGCGGCATCCCAGGGCTGCCATCTCCGCTACTGCAGGTTGCAGTATAGGCGTGTGGGCCCAGTAGACAAAGCAACACTTCTTGAAGACTCTGCGGGCTGGAGACAAGAGACAGACGCGAAGTACATTAGAGAGCTGGGTGGCTGTACAGATCCAGCGGGGCTATACCTCATAGAAGTGGAGGTACCTAGGCTTGGGCAGCTCAAGTCTGGATCAATGGAGAAGGTAGGGGAATAGCAGATAGTGGAGCAGCAGCTCTGCCTAAACTGAACCCAGGGACTCTAAACTGCATTTTGTTGATGAAGTGTGTAGTATTTCACTGCATTGTGCAATAAAGTACTTTTCTTTCTTGTAAAAGTAAGCACTGGTCTGTACTATCCTTTATTGTGGTGTGACTGTCGCGTTGCAAGTTCTAGCAACCCCACACTACCTCCTTAAGAAGCCTGTGACTGCTCTCCATCACTACCACTGAGAGTCAATATCTAAAGGCGTTGTACTTTACCCAGTTTGCAGAGCCATAATAAGAAAGACCCCAGAATATTTGAGGCAAACAACCTCAACACCCACTGCTGAGGCCAGTAAGCCTGGTTTGCCCCATGGTCTCATGAAAGTGGTGCCACATGAGGTCTCTGTGTAAGTATTGTGTGAACTTCAGTAAGGTTATAGAGATGGATTGACATACTACGCATTTTGAGCAATGAACTTCCAAGAGTAAAAAAAGAACTTTCATAGATGAGGGGTCTCCAACAGGTTGAACGTGAGCTACCAGTAACCCACTCCCTGCCTTTCAGTAGCTCGCACATATCTGACTGTCAGGGGATTCCAATCTAGTGCTCCACTAGCCTGTACCTTGCCGCACCACTACGGAGGACCTGGTTGGGGTGGGACTTCATCCCCCAGCCTCCCCCTGTGTGAAGGAGGGGCCTGAACTCACCAATGTGCTATAACAGCGCTGTCACCCTTCCGCAGTGTGAGATGCTCCCAGGCGCGATCCAGGGAGCTGCCCGTCTGCGGCTGGGCTGGACCTGCTCTCTTTCTCCTTCATTCCCACCTCTGCATCTCTAATTTGGTAAGCACTACCATATACAATGGGGAAACGAAAGGCTGCAGGGTGGCCAATGAGATCAATAGGAGTGTGACCCATTTCTTGTCCGACCACAACCATTGACAGCATGCTGGAAAGGGCAATGGGGATAGTATTGAAAGAAATCATGTTAACTGAGTGGAGACTATGATTGGAATGTGGCCTTAAGCAAGAAGCTTGATTGATTAACCCCCCCACTGACCGAGGGTGTAATAACCCTATGCTTAATAGGTGCCCCGACACAGTTAAGAGCCTCCACTGCCCTCCTGGAATTGGTGCCTAAAGAAGTTGTTAGCCTAATAGCCCCCCAAGACCCAAAGCCAGTGGTCAAAAAGAAAAAGATTGCTACTAACTCTCTTATGGGGTGAGAAGAAATAACGCTGCACACCAGAGCCTACTTACTTCATAGTGCCTTAAGCAGCCCCAAGCAGAGTTGATACATACTCTAGTTTTCTCCAACGTGGGCTTGTTTCATTTTGACACTCTTTGTGAAAGGTTTTGTGCCGTTTTAGAAGAGAAACTCAAACCAATTAAGGCACAACTGAGTAACATTGAAAGTAGTGTATCTGATATTGTTCATAAGTTATCTGCTCTGGAAAACTCCCGATTATTATCACCACCTTTGTCCAACTCCTATCAGGGCGGATAACTCACGCCAAATTATTCCATCCAACAGTGCTTCAGCCACTGTTAGCGATGGAACTAAGGAGAAAACCATGGAAATCAGCAAGCTAGGAACGTGTAGCGCTCAGTTGAAGCTCCCACACCCAGCCCACTCAGACCATTCAATCGCATAAAATACTGGCCACTTGGGCAACAAATCAACTGATCATGACCAGTTTGGAAATTCCCCTATCACGTAACAAAGATCAACTTGATTTACCTCAGGCAGTGTGCCGACATGTTTTAGTACTTGCTGGAGTCCCAAGCAGAGTCACGGATGGAGCTACGCAATCAGAGCATAGACTGGCTCCATAAGCACAAACATTCGCACGGTCTCCATTTCAACGACGGCGGGTGGGCCGCTCTAAGAAGGACATTGAAGGGGACGGCATTGGTATGAAGTTTCAGAGACCACATATTGTGAGAAACCTGTTGGGCGTGAAGAAGGCTAAAAACAATATCCACACCAATATTTTTGCACTCCCACTACGCTATTCTTATAAGCCTAGTGGGCGGGGTCCCCATCACGGCCCCGTAATCCATAACAGCCTTGGGTCACAGTTTGAACTTAACAACAGGTTCCCTGCCTTAGAGGGTCTGAATTGACTGAGTAATGCACAAAATGATAGAAGAGTTCTGACACCGCCGCTATCTGGGAACCAGTCTCAATGAGATACCATCCTTTCCACCCCTCGCTCTCTGGCATTGTTAGGAGCGTGGGGGACTCAATCTTGCGGATTTTAAATTGGAATGAGGCTGGCCTTTTAACAAAATTAACATCACTCGATTGGTTAACGTTTATAAGACAATACCACATACTCTTGTTTCAGGAAACCTGGCTAACTGAAGATCTTCCAGTTCACAGGTTTGAATGTTGTTATGTTCCAACAACACCCACCCATCTGAGAGGGCATCTGGTGGACTGGCCATCTGGGTGAATCTAGCGGCGGGGGCAAGGCAACAATTTTCAGGTTCTGAAATTTAAGAGAGGCATGATTCTGTTTTTTTATTAATTTCTATAACAATGATTTTAGTAATGCCCCAAACACCAATTTCTTGCTTGTATTTGAATACCTGTCGGCATTGCAGAATGATGTTGCCGCCCAAGGCTTATCGGCAGGCTTTTGCCTGGCAGGAGACTTTAACGCAAGATTGACCATAGATGCAATCTCCCATCGATTTGTACTCTAGCTGATGGGAATAATTATGAAAAACCCGTTTGGTACTGATACCAGAGGGCTAGAATTGAGGAGCTGCCTGGATTCCTACAATTTAACTTCATGTATGGGGTGTTGCTGGAGTCGTTGTACACTTCATACCCACATATTGGAGTAGAGGTTGTGCATCGACGAATGAAACATTTTTCTTTCCACTAATTTGGTTGATTTTGGGTTACTGGGGAAAGTTTTGCCTTCTACTTATGGGGATCGTAACCCACTTGAGGTAGCACTTGCCCCGCCCCATAAGAATAAATTAAGAGTGGCGTGTGGAGCCAGTAATGAACACATAAGTACGGACGGCTTAAGGCTGCAATGGAGAGCTGTTGAGCCAGCCCAGCTTTTTCATACTATAATTTGTGAGAATATAATCCTGGTTGAAGCCTGCCTAGTTGATTACTGACCTAGAACACCAGGTGGTTCAGGTTTTTACCAAACTGCATTCGAATATCAAGAGTAAGTTATTGTATAACCCACGTGAGCCCACCCCTAACCCCAGGTGGTTAATTCATAATTGCTCTGAGGTGAATTGCAGATTATGTAGAGGGCTTACAGCCAGCCAAAGGGATCCTGAAGTAGTTGCAATATGTCGTAAGGGGTACAAAGAAGCTATCGCCAGAAGGAAGCAGGAAATACGGCAAAAACAGGGGTATTCACAGGCGTTTTTCTCAGCCACATAGAACAGTGAATCTTTTTGGAGGGCGGTATTAGAACTGAGGAGAGTGAGCCAAGTAGCAACCCCTATAACGAGCCACATTGCCAGTACTACATGGGAGACGCACTTCTCCAAAATTTATGCTGCCATAGAACACCTGAACAACACGGTCAGGAGTGCACTCCTGGGGAGTTTTACGTCTCCTTAAAGGAGGTGGAAGATGTTATCGACTAAAGCTTAGGTGGTAAAGCACTCGGACCGGATGGCGCCCCAACTGATCTTTTTAAGCATAGTCCTGAGTTTTGGGCACCCCCACTGGTGAATGCTTTTAATAGTCTGGCCCAGTCCCCACTACCTAGCACATGGTCAACTTCCATTATTGTGCCAATTTTTAAAAAGGGAGACCGTACACAGCTAAACTGTTATAGACCAATCTCCGTAATTGACACCACAGTTAAGATCCTTGGGAGGGTCCTATATAACCGAATTATTGAGTGGGCAGAGGCAAGGTCTATTTCGTACCCGTATCAATATGGTATCAGGAGCCGCGTTGGAACCATTGAACAATACTTACATTTGTCTCTGATCATTGGGAAATACACTATTGCACAACAGTCGCCCATATATCTAGCTTTCCTGGATCTGACCTCAGCGTGTGATTGTGTTAACTGCTCGAAGCTTTTTGTCTATCCTTTGGGCACAGGGGTTGGATGAATCACTAGTGCACTTTCTCCCTTATTTGCACACAGATCTGAAGGCTAAGGTTAGAGTCAGTGCAGAGGGCAAGGTCTTACCAACAACAGGTGTCTTCCAGGAAGTGAGACAAGGTTGTGTGCTGGCACCTCTTTTATTTAGTTTTATAATTCAACAATCTCCACCTGTTTTTAAAGAACATGACCCTAGATGTTCCAAATAATCAGCAGCTCCACACTACCAAAACTCCTGTACGCAGATGACACTGTCTTAATGGCGCGTACACCGAGAGCCCTAAGTCATTTAGTTCATGATTTTGTCGATATCATGGCTACTTTAGACTTGAAAACACATTTTAAAACATTTTTTATTATGGCTTGCGGCACCAAGAAATACCGTTTGCCCTCCCTTTCTGCAGGTAATAACACCTTGGCGCTCACCGGCACTTTTTCATACCTGGGTTTAACATTTGCTGCTACCTGCTCGTGGGCTGAGCATATTGCCCACAGTAGGCAAACATTTACAAAAGTTATTGCCACTTTATCTAGCCTAACACAACCTGGGGGGTGGTGCCTTCTCCCCATTACTACAAATCTACAAAGCCCAATGTTTGCCCACAGCCACATATCATATGGTGAAGAAGTCTGGGGTATCCAAAGTTGTAACATCATCCAGATTCAAGAGAATAGGTTTTGCAGAAAGGCTCTCATGGTACCCATTTCCTCTCCAACTATTATTCGTCAGGGTATGCCCAGACGGGACCTACTTCTGGGCATACCCTTTCCACTTAAACTGGTATGGCATGGGGAGCAACAAATGATGGATTTAGGCCCAGATCTCTGTGCTGGGGTGAATTTTTGACATTGTCCAACATTCTGTCCATGATCTGTTGTTTTTGCATTGGTTAACCCAAATGGGACGAGTATGCCCAGAGTGGGTTGCGTGCTCTCCATGCCACTGGAGTCAAGCTAGCCTGGCTGATGAGGGGTGAAACCCCGAAATTGGTCCCAGGGTGCTTGTTTCTGGTCAAGGGAGGACCTGGCCTGGCAGTTCGGGTTGGACTGTCCCCATGGGGGGGCAGGGTCAAGACTGATTTGCATATGGTTGGGTTTAAACTGGAAAAGCATGGAAAGCAACAGAAAAGATGGCTTTAGCCCCATATCTCTGCACTGGGGTGAAGGTTTGACATTGGTCAACATTCTGTCCATCAATTGTTCTTTTTGCATTTCTCATTGTTCTACATGGCATCAAGCCGGGTTGATCTGCAGCAATCGGCGTGTCCACCACCCCCTCAGATGATTGGGCAGTACTCTGGCCAAGACCTTAATTTTGATGTTCAGGTAGGAGATCGGCCTATATGAGGCACACTCCTCTCTTGGTTTCCCCTCTTTATAGATAAGCACTATCGCAGCCTGCCGCCTATTCCTGGGGAGCACTCCTTCTTCCTTTGGCACATTTAGTGTGGCTTTAAGTGCCCCGTAATTCTAGTTTTCACGCATTTATATACCTCAGCTGAAAATCCGTTAGGACCCGGAGCTTTCTGACTATGAATTTGGGTTATTGCCTCGGAAAGCTCAATTTCTGAGATCGCGCCTCCAGGTTAAGATTCTCCTCGACTCCCCAGCTGGGCACTGTAAAGTACCTCACGAAATCGGCCAGATTCCCACTGGCCCGCTTTCTCCTTGATTGGTACAATCTCTTCAAATTGGCGGGAAATGCCAGAGCGATGCCAGCTTCTGTGGTCTCCAGGGTCCCATTTGGGCCATACAATACTGGTGCCCACCTCTGTTCCTCCTCTCCATGGACCAATAACTTTCCGGGCTTGTTGCCCGTTCCGTATAGGCGAGCCAGATCACTCCGATAGAGTGACCTCGCCTCGTGAGTGACCAGGGTGCTATATTCCCACCTGAGGACCTTGATATGTCTAGCCGTCACCTTAGTGGTGGCGGAAATTTAATCAGCCTTCGCACATGCCAATTGTGATTCCATTTCCCTCAGGTCTTTCTCACTGTCGCTCCATTTCCAAGCTATATGGGTTATCAATTGCCCCCTCATTACCAATTTATATGCTTCCTATAGGGCTGTGTTAGAGCCAATAGACCCAGAGTTTTCCCGGAGGTAGTTCTCCATTTCCTGAAGAATAAGCTTCTGCATGTTCCACTCTGTGAGATCCCAAGGGTCAAGCAACCCCCTGACTGCGTAGGGGTGGAGGACCAAAGCTTGGTTATGATGTGAGAATGATCCGAAATACTCTTTGGGACGTAGCGTGTTTCCCCAAATATCCCTTTTGGTGCAAGGAGGAAAGCAATTAATCCAGTTTGGACAAGGAGCACAACAGGTTGGAGGTGCATGAGTACTGATGCTGTGTTGGGTAGTTCTCCCTCCAGATGTCCACCAGGCCCGTCATCGCTAGGAAGGTGTGTAGGCATGTATCCAGTCTGGGCAGTCTGTCGGACTTGGTCACTCTGTCCAGGTCCACATTAAGTGCGAAGTTGAGATAACACTGCCACCACCAGGACCCCATCAAGCACCTCCATGAGCCAATTCCCTAATCTCTCCAGCACCTTTAGTTGCAGACCCAGGGATAAGTACCAGGAAGCCACCACTATATCTATCCAATTCCACTGACCTCTGACTGCCATGCAGCATACCGGTGGATCCACCAATTAATGAGTTGGGTGTCGTCTGCGTATGAAACAATGTTGAGTCCATGGGTTCTGACAATGGAGGCAAGTGGAGCCTATCCAAAGAACTAAACGCAGCAAAACACAACTTTCAAGAAGGCATGGTAGCCGTCGCCAAATGGATGAAAAGCAGCTGCCTACAACTCAGCACTGACAAAACACAAGTACTCTTCATGGGCCCACACCCCGACGCCTGGAACAACACCTGGTGGCCCCCCACCCTCGGAAGCCCACCCACCCCCACGGACCAAGCACGCAACTTTGGAATCATCCTGGACTCCGAGCTCAAGATGGACCATCAGATCAACTCTATCGCATCCTCCTGCTTCCACACCCTCCGCCTCCTACGTAAGCCCTTCAAATGGATCCCCCTCGAGCACAGAAAGACCGTCACTCACGCCCTCGTCACCAGCAGACTCGACTACGGCAACGCACTCTATGCCGGAATAAACAAACACCTCACCCGCAAGCTACAAAACATCCAGAACGCTGTCGCAAGACTGGTCCTCAACCTGCTAAGACACTGCCATATCTCCCAGCAACTGCACACACTCCACTGGCTCCCCATCAATGCTAGAATCACCTTCAAGATTCTCATCCACGCACACAAAGCCCTCCACAATACCGGACCAGCATACCTGAACAAGCGACTCAAATTCGACGCACCCCAAAGGACCCTACAATCAGCCTAGCTCTCCTAAGTCGTGGTCACCTGAGCCAGAAACACCAGATCGGGAGGCCGCTCCTTCTCATTCCTCACGGCCAGAGCCTGGAACGCCCTACCGCTCCACCTCAGACAGACAACATCACTCCCCATCTTCACAAGAAACCTCAAAATTTGGCTCTTTAACAGACCCCCTCCTTGATGGACTAGATCCTGCACCTACCCTCCTCCCCAGCGCCTTGAGACCCTCCGGGTGAGTAGTCCCGCTTAACAAACACATGATTGATTAAGTAGTGCAAATATAAAGATTCCACTTTTTACTTTATTCAATGTGCTCTTACAATAATATATAGCTGCATGCAAGCAATTACTTCAAGTGAAAACTTTCTATTTTGTCATTTTCTATCTCAGACAGTGCAAGTTGGCATCGATGTGCGACCTACAGTTCACTGGTTCACATCGGGTGATCAGTAGACCTGTCCAACGCAGTACTTTTCAATTCCAAACTTCATGTATGAGTGCTGTTGAACTGGTAGTGTCTACAATGCAATGAAATGGTGAAGCTATGGGACTGAGTGCTCCATTTGTATATATATCAAAGTATCATGTGATGTAAATTTGTGATGTATGCACCATTGACACAGGGGGTATAAGCATGCATCTGCGCTGTCTTACTAGCGCTTGGAATCGTATGCTTGAGTTTGGATGCTTTTGTAGAAGGCGGAGTCATGGATGTATGAGTGAAACAGGTGTTTGCCCGTGAGTTGTGGACTGCAAATTTCACAGTTTCTGAGAGTCTCACTTTTAGCAGGTACTGTAGTAAAATATATGAGGGTCTGGTTTCCCCAAAGGGCCCTGTTTGTCAGTTTGGGCTGGCTTGTTCCTTTTGGAGCCGGGGCAAGGCTGATTTGCATATGGCTGGGTGTAATCTGAGGGGGCATGGTGGGCAAAAAACATTTGATTGGGATGCAGACCGAGTAATTAACAGTGGCTTAAACTAATTGAAACATTCCATCAATATCTTTTTTGTATTCCTCATTGTGACACCTTAAGTGTGGCCGGCATGCCCAGATGTGGGTCCTGTGTGACAGCAACCATTCTGTACCGGACTGGAGAGGCCCAAATAAGCTGAAAACTGTCTTGCATTACATGTGTTCTGGTTCAAAACGGTCTTTACTTAGTCGTTCCGGCTAGGCTGTTCCTATTGGAGCAGGGCCGAGGCTGACTTACATATGGCTGGGTATAATCTGAGGTGGCATGGTCGACAAAAAACAATAGTCTAAGAAGCGGCCTCAAGTAAATACCAGTGGCTGAGATTAATTCAAGCATTACACCTATCACTTTTTGTATACTTCAATGTTTGGCAATCAAGCAGTACAAGCTAGGTGTTTTACAGTTGTAGATGGTATTGAGACTCGGCATAGTTGATGCTGATTT
Organism: Triturus cristatus; assembly: GCF_964204655.1. Taxonomy (NCBI): domain Eukaryota; kingdom Metazoa; phylum Chordata; class Amphibia; order Caudata; family Salamandridae; genus Triturus; species Triturus cristatus. The sequence continues at coordinate 694,427,767 of NC_140590.1, read as the reverse complement.
TTTCACATCTCAGCCCTCCCCTGGCACAGCGCACATTGTTTCAACATGCAAGGGCTACTCTCCAGACTCAGTCTTTGTTTAATGCAGTGCTTATGGTAGAAGGTAACAGTGGGCTGTCTCCCAACTGGAGCACCCGTAACATGGGTATAATAAACTGTGAAGTTTCTGCATGTGGGTGTCATCAGCCTCCCTAAAAGTAGTATTCAGGATAAGACAAAAAGGCAGGCCTGACCTAGAAGCTTCTGGACACTGCATAATAAAAGGTGCACCCCCAAACTTCTCCCCTACTATCTACCAACTGACAGTACTCCTTTTGCTAACAAGTTCCTCATTACATTTCTAAAGAGAGCCCAATTACCATTCTGCCTCACTTTAGTGTCAAGGTCTCCAGTCTCAGAATGCAGGCAAGACACTTCTACTGCCAGGAAGGCTTGTCCTCATCCTCCATCATTTAGCACTCAACTGTCCCTCTCTTTTGTTTCTTGTGAATGACTCATTGTTCCCTCCAGCCTCCTCTGTCTGGGTATAGCCTAATCTAAGTCACGTGCTGTCTGCCTTAAACTCCTTGATTATATTTCTGCAAATTGCTTACACCTGACTTCACAGATCACAAACTCGTTCTTTGAAACCATATCCAGCAACTGAACAATACTTAATCTGTTCTAGACTACATATTCTTACCATCAACAATTTACCTTAACTCACATAGCCCCCACTAATGATCACACCTAACGATGATTAATCTAATCTACCACAAAGAAACTGGAATAAATGCATGGGATGTTTTTCTTGAGAGCACAAGACTAATCCAAATAACCACAATTTTCAATAACCACTGGACTAACCACTAACATTGGGTTCTGGAGTAATCTGCTTGTCGCTATAAAGTGATTCAATTCTTTGTCAGGGGTAGTAATTGCTATACAAATCCAATTACAATACAATACAAATCATAAATGATTATAGAAAACACAGCTTCTAGCCTCAGCAATTACTGCCTCTGTCTGACAACACCACATCTAAAGCTTGGTGATTTCATTCCACAGTACAGCATGCTATCAACTTCAAAAAATGTGTCTTAATAGTTAATTCAAGGTGAGTCCATCTCAAAGACAATAAAAGAAAACTTCTCTACATCATCAACAACAGGAGCATCACCCAACACATCACAAACTTCCTCAACCTAGTTCTTATGAGCATGACAAAAAAACAGGTACTCAATAATATGTCTGGATTGGAAAGACTATATAACACACCAAGAGTGCAAGGATCCAAACTTCTCTGCCTAGATTGGAAAGACTATCTTGTCATCCTGATCTTCCTCCATGACTCTCCACTTATCCACCACAGCCAGCATCTTCCTCCCCTCATCGGTGTGAAGCTCCATTCCAGAGCAGCAGTTACACTTCTCCAAAAGATACTTAATATCTCCCTCACTCAAGACACCTTCTCTGAACTACGTATTTCCACCGGTATTCTACCCTTACTTCGCGGCCACAACTGCGCAGACCGTTTCTACGCATTTTTTACTTAGCATGCTATTAGTACGCATGCTACCATTACTTCGCAGGCTATTTCCTTTGTTGTGTTTTTTGAGGTGCTTCCGTATAACGCGAATCTGATGACAGGAAGCATATGAAGAGAGGAACCACGCTTGAAGGTGAAGAGAGGGACCACGAGGGGAGACAGGTAAGTGTTTAGGGTAGTGTCGGGATCGTGAAGGGTAGTGTAAGAATGTAGGGCCAGGAGTGGGGGAAGTGGGAGGGTCGCGCAGGGGGTAGTAATTTAGGGTTTAGGGTAGTGATGCAAGTACAGGACTAGGGGAAGGGGGAGGGTCATGCAGGGGGTAGTAATTTAGGGTTTAGGGTAGTGCTGTGGTGTAGTGCTGTGGTGTTTAGGGTAGTGTCGAGGTCATGAAGGTTAGTATAAGAATGTAGGGCCAGGAGTGAGGGAAGGGGGGTCGTGCAGGGGGTAGTGGTTTAGGGTAGTGTTGTGTTAGTGTTTATGTAGTGTGGGGTAGTGTCAGGGGGGACGATCAGGGTACAAAGTGCTGTAAATGGGAAGTTTTGTGTCTAAATAGTATTAGCACTGTGACTCTATTCAGTGCTAACTAGACAAAAAAAAGAGGTGAAAGGTTCATCACAACAAAATGCGTCTAGTTTTGTATGGATGTGATGCAAAAGGTTTATTTGATCTCAGCAGCTTATCGCTCACATCGTGTTTGGTTTAAATACCTTGCCACTCGTTTTTTTAAAAGATATTGTTATCAGTTAATTTCAACATCGTACGATGTATACTTGTTTTTATTTTCTCGTTCTCCATTTGATATTTTGCCCTATCTCGGTGATGTTGGTATTTTGGATGCAGGATGGCTTTTTTTAGTTATTACATGACCGAAATGAAAAAATGTGGTATGAAACAGCATAGTTTATATTTGTCAATGTAACAAACATGCGCAATAAAAAATTGCGAAGTAATGGTTTTTAAAGACAAGCGTAGTAATGGTCTGCGAACTAAGGTCATAAATTAATTTCCACCTAATCAAGAAGAAAATAACCATAGTTAGGAAAGGCCTCACTAACTATTACCCATTAAACACATGCTAGCCTCTGAAAGGTAGCTGAGGAATTCATCTCCGTTCAGACGCATGATCCAACAAACAAAAATTACATGGATGACTAAAGGTCAGGCTTCAGGTCATCAAAATGGCAAACACCACACCTGTGAACAATATCCAGCTCATCACCAATAACAGCAATATTTGTCTGTTGATTCTGCTTGTCCTCTCCTTGGACATGCATACCATTGGGTTATATCACTATGTCAAGATACAACTACAGAGAGATCACTATGTTGAGTGCCACTATATTGTTAAGACTAGTTTATAACAAGTACTGGGACTTGTATTTGCTGTGCACAATTCACTAGGTGCTCAAACACCACAGTGTAAACATACACTTTACAAATTTGATATGGTTTATTACCGTTTACAATATCAACTCAAAAGTTCATTTTCATTATACATAACATTTTTAAAAACATTTATACATAGAGTGTCTTAATATACATTTCCCTCATGTGCTTAGGACTCAATATAACATATACATGATCATATACTGATGAATGCTCATGCCCAATGCATTTCGGAACTATAAGCAGTTCCTTCCTCAGGGGAAACTCTGAAATGGAAACATATAATAATTTACATTCAATGTCTGTCCATGTATGGCTCGAAAATCACATTTTTATTGATTTAAATATGTTAAAACCACGTTATAACCTGTAATTATGCTCACGCTAGATTGAGTTGTGTGATGATTATTAGAATTTACCACCCGTTGTGATAATGTGTAATTGCTATATGTGATATTAACCCCTACCTTCCGCTGCATCTCCTTTATTTCGTTATATTGTTAAGATACATGTTCATGTATATATATTTTTTTTCTGGAGTTTTATATAGCGCAAACTTGACCTGAGGGTAACGGGTATCAGAGCGCTGTACACGAGCACAAGTTGCATTACATGAGGACACATTCATTTTTTTGTTAGGCATGGGGAGATTAAGGGCCAGATGTAGCAAGTCAAATTGCGATCGCAAACGCTGAAATTCTGCAAATTGCAGCGTTTGCGATCGCAATTCAGCTGTGTGCAATATAGGAAGTCAAATACCTACTCGCAAGCACTTAGAGAATCACAATTTGCGATTCCCTAAATGCTATGCTAGCAGGCATCGCAAATTGCGATATTGCCTTAAGGAATCACAAATTACTACCAACTTCAAGTTGGTGGTAATTTGCGATTTCCTTTGAAAAAGCACTGTTTTGCTTTTTTCAAAGTGCCATGTCGCACACATACATGCCCATAGGGCATGTATGTGCACCACATGTGCACACATGCACATTTCAGGGGTGCAACAGGGTGTCCTCTTGGAACCCTTGCACCCTTGAAATTGCGTGTGCAATTCCCATTCATTCCTATGGGCCTCTAGGCCCATAGGAATGAATGGGAAGGTATTCCTTGATTGCGAATTGCAATTTGCAATTCGCAATTAAGGAATATTAAGGAATTGCAATTATTATTGCGATTCATACATACATTCCATTTTGCGAGTCCTTAATAGCGATACGGTAAATTCGCTATTAAGGACTCGCAAAACTGATTTTACCTACATCTGGCCGCAAGTGATTTGTCCAGAATCACAGGATGTTGCATGTCCTTGACGAGACTCTGACAGGCACGGTAGATTAAATGATTTGCCCAGAATCACAGGATGCTGCGCAAACTTGCTGAGACTCGAACCCGGTTCCCCAGATTCAAGGTCGACCGCCCTAGCTGTTAGGCCATATCCTCTCCCTATAAGACTACTCCATCAGCCCACTCCCTTGACCAATGAACTACATTAATTTAATTTAATGAATAACACCAAGCCTAATCCTCACCTGTAAATAATTGTCATTAAATTAAAAACATTTAATTAAGTAAATAGCTCATATAATACTACAAATCCAATTCAAATCTGGCGGTAAATCGATCAAAATCACCAGCAGGATGGACGCTTACCCATCGAGCTCCTCTGGCCGGGATTGCAATTTCCTCTAATCATTTCCTGTCTCTCCCCACACCAGTTAAGAATCAGCTTGTGGTTCAATATGTAGTCACTATTAAACAGCAAACCAATTGCCAATCTTTGTGGACTTTGCCAAAATCACTTGGCATCATGCTAGACAAGCAGCTCAACCTACAATACATTAACAACCTCGTCAAGGTAGAACAATTCCAACTGATTATTTCCCGTGCAACCAAACAGCTCCTAGCATTTTGCCGACTTCAAAAAAGACACCCTGACTCTATCCAGATTAGACTATGGCAGCTCCTTTTAAGTAGGAATCCCCAAAATCCCCCTGGCTTTCTCAAAACAGCTTTATATGAGACTGCCAGATAGGTCAGTGGTTCTACAAAATGTTGTCATCCCATTCTTCATCCACTCAAATGAATTGTAATTTTAAATCCTCTTTAAGTGTAAAGTCGGATTTTATGTTACTATTCTGAAAATACCACTTTTAGAAAGTTTGCATTTTTCTGCCTAAGCCAAATGTGCATTTCTGCCAATGTCTTGGGTCACATGACTATCAATGGCTCTCCTGTGATGTTTTGTTTATTGCTTCCAAACATAGGCATAAAGAGGCCTAGGTGTGGTGAGAGAGGGTCGTCCTAACAGGATGGCTGGGGAGGAGCTGTGCCCTGATTACACTGCAAAGGACCCTGCCTGCAGCAGACACAAAGGGGTCTAACACAAGGCGTCCTCTCGCCTTTGTCACCCATGAGAGTTTGGAGTCAAACCTAGGGAACGGGGAAGAACTGACCAGAACCAGTTTTGGGGGTAGGCCTGGGAATTCCCCTACAAAGGCTGGCACCAGGTATAAAAGTGGCACCTTCAGAACCTCTCAGCAGAACACTCTTGGACCTATGAAAATTAAAACAAAAAGGTGTGCCCCGCTGCCTGAAGAAAGAAGACTGGATCTGCTTGATCCCAGGCTACTCAGAAGTGACTCAAAGGTCTGTTGACTGACCTCCTGTTTGAGCTACAGAGACACAACAAGCTTGCCGAGGCCTCCCTGCAACTGACTTGCACCAACAGGCCCGCTGCTGGCCTCTGCTGGAGTGAGTTCTGATGCTCAAGAGGAGCCCACCAGCTCGTGGATCCTTGGCTGGCATCAGAGTACACTCCTCCTGAACTCAAGGTGAAGATACAGATGGTTTGGGCTCCTTACAATGCAGAAGTGACCTATTCGTGCAGAGAAATGACGGTTCATGACGACCACCAACACGAGGCTACAGCGAGACCTGCACATCTCACTTACGGCAGCAACAGCCTACGTAGACCACCAACACTAAGCTCCAGCGATGACCAGCTCTTTGTGCAACAACGGCAATCCAGGATGCCTGACCTGCTCCTCAGGCCAACAAGCTCCCTGCGGCCTCCACCAATGTGAACTGCAGCCCCTCCCTCACACAGTGTTGAGAAGGTAACTCTTCAGCAGGACGAACCTGATCACAGATTCTGACCTGTGCTCCATCCTGATCGGACAGAACTTGTGACTTTACCCTAGTACAGTGCAACCAGATAACCGCGAGTAGCGCTTTGTGCTTTTTGGCATTATTTGCAACTAAAACTTTGTAAATTCATAACTTCAGGTCTACTGATTGGATTCTTGTCATTTTCCTGGAACAAGTGGAGTTTTCAATCATTGGTGTGATGTGGTCAAAACTCTTCAGACTAAGGCTAAGTCTAGGTCAAGGCCACTGAAATTATGTGGCAGGGGAGGGCAAAATTATGTAGCAGGGTTGAGCAAATTTTGTGGCAGGAAAAGGCATGCGGCGTAATGCGGACATTTTATCATCACACACTACATCATTATTTTAACATTTTTTATTACTTGTTAACACTGCCTTGGCATTGGTTGCACCTAATTAGCACCAGTTTAATACCCACATATAGAAATATGCAACAAAAATGTGACCAGCCAACCCCCTGGGCAGCAACATGTGTTGCTGCATTTTTAGTAATTTATGAACCGTTTGTGGTTGAAACTATTTAATTTGTTAATATATGCAGGTTATGCATCAGATTATGAATTATATGGTAAATGTGGCAAATCAATAACTATGCGAAAAACGCTGCTGCTGCACAATCGCATATTTCCAGTGGCCCTAGTCAAGGTGCTTGATTTTGCATCTTTTGTAGTTTGAGCTTGTCCTGCTTGTGTTTTTCAGTGTAAATGATTGGAATTATAGAGTTATGTCTTAAACAGATGAAAGGTATGACTCTTCTAAGATTTATAAAATGAAGACTGATGCTCTTGAAAACTGCTAGGATATAATGGATAAGGAGAGATTCTTGTCAACCCATACCTGATATATTTTTCACTGCTGTAGCTGTGGTTTGAAGAGTTGTTAGCTCTTTCAGCCAATTAAATGGGAGGCTGCTTGTCTGTGTATTATAAGTCAGCAAGATTTCAGTTTTTGGTCTGTTCAGGTATAAATATATCTCTCTCATCTGCCAGTAGATGTGTTTTAAGCCAGTTGTTATGTTTGTTTACTGGACTGAAGTTCTGCACAGACAGAGGTGGATCTAAATGTCATCTGCAAAGAGAGATGATCTGATCAAGACATTATATGCAAATGTTAAAAAGTACTGATGAGGGAAGGGTCTTGATGGGGGATCCACATAGGATTGGGGTGCATTTGCTTGGTGCGGTCTAAAAGGAATGACTGGCACTTTTGAAGCAATGTCCCCGCAATCTAGGCTCAGTTTTCTAATTAGACAATGATAATTTAGTGGTGTATTGTGTGGAAGGCCCAATCTGGGTCGTTAGGTCATAAATTCAGAATGGTGGGCATCAACGCATGAAAGAGCCGCTCTGACTTTACCCACAGCAGTTTCTGCCCCCGGGCTCGGTCTGAATCATGAAGTTACAAGAGGCAGCAACTTCTGTGAGCTTCCTGAATCTAAAACCGAGGCATTGTTTATCTAATCTGTGTAATGAGACCTGGAGCGGAATTTGAATCACTTCCATGCACCATAGACCAGCATTTATTTAAAAGGTACAAAATGTTCAACTATTTTGTGGAAGACAAAGTAGATGAACCGGTTCCTAGAGAGATGCCGACAAGCATGGACTTCAGGCCTAATGCAGGGATATATACGACTCGGCAAATAACTATAGAAATATAATACTTGTAGTTAGCTCTCAGTAACTTTATTGATGTTTTAAAGTAATTGTGTAGTTGCTTTTGGGGCTTAACTCGGTTGGGGGGGGGGGAAGAGATTGAGCTGCAGATGGCTCTCACACTTTTCTGCATTCAATTTGGAGGAGTGGACTCAAGATCATACCCCTCATGCATAAGCACTTAAGGAGCGTAAAGGAAGATTGTTACTAGACCACTGCATTGCACAACAAGGTGCAATTTCCGAACATAGCGGTCTGTTCTACTCACAATAAAGAGTCAATCAAAGTGTCACTGTAAGACGCTGAAATGTCACATACAGACACTGAGAAGGTGGAACTATCAATCATTGGCACAGTTAAAACTTGGCAGTGACGTAGAGGACTTAGGATCGGTTATGGAAAGATCCTCGGACATGAAGACGGTCATCGGAAAAAGGACTTATTGCTGTAATGCCAGGGGGTCATATTCACAGACTGCTTAGTACTTATGCTCAAATTATATGTGTTTTAAAGTTTGAATTAAGTTCTGTTGAATTGATGTTGTATTGTCCATTTGTAGGAAGCAACTATGACTTGGTAATAAAGTGTCACAATTAAACTCCATGAAAACTGACTACTGCTAAGTTATTGGAAGGGTCTTGGGCTACAGTAGGCTGACCAACAGCTCCACATTTTGCAAGCTTCTCCTGCAATCGTGGATTCTCCTGAAAGCATGGCTGCTGCCCACACAGAGGCAGTGGGAGATTCCCATTGTACCAAATGTTTATTCCTTGCCACGTTTAACCGTTTCAAAAGACAAGAGTCTCTCACTCTTTAGTCCTTTGAGTTGTAAAAGAGGTAACGAATGGTGGCTAGAAAAGAGAAGCTGCAGCACAATGCCGCTTCAGCTATCGAGATGCTAATCCAACCACTTGCCGGTAAACTGCCTGAAGCATGTGAATAAAAACATTGCTGGGCACCTGTGCTGTCCTTGGTGTTTATTTCTTCCATTAAGCCTGTTTCAAAGGGCCAGTATACTCTCAGATCAGTGGACAGACGAAAAGGGATTGTATAATTTGCCCAGGAGCAAACAGTTTGGTAAAGTAGTAGACGCAAGACTGCATCTTACTTCTAATTACTGCAAAGGATATAAAATGACGACCATATTGCCTTTTTGTCACTATGCCAGGAGGCTGGACACCTCTCCCCTCCCCAGGTAGTATCCAGTCCATTTTTACAAAAACACTTAATCACAGCTTTTACATTAATTTGTAATACTTCCAATATTCCCCAAAAGGGAGTAGAGGAGTATGTTCAAAAAGTGAGTGCCCAAGAGCACACAATGTGGCCAAATGGAAGGCTGGAATTAAAAATACTTTCTTATGGTTTCCCGTTTTCACTCAGTCCACTAGACCACAACTGTGGTGGATGTGATTCTGAAGGCAAGGCCAATGGGCTGACCTTGCCGGGAAAATGTCACTGTGTGTTGGACCCTGCCCAGCTTTAGAATACAGTGTTTATAGCCTGCATATTTAGGAAAATGTGTAAAGCTGAGCTAAGATGTAGTGTAGCCTTGTTCCATGGCTTAAATGCATATAATAGGTGGTTGCTGGGCATTATGTGTGATTCATACTGAACATTACCATTGGTATTTAAAAGCTTAAAACTACTTCATTCCGTTTGGCAGAGTTGTACATTTCCTAAACCTGTCTCTCAAATGTTGCAATAGCAAGCATTCACGGCTTACTCCAGGGGGAGGTAAAGGGATTAAATCTCAAATACAGTATGAACAGTAATCACACTTGTGAAGCTCAATTGTTGGCAGAGTTATATCTTTTTAAATGGCCATATTTAGAACAATAGGATTTTAAAAGCAACCCCAAAAAAGAGTTGTTTGATTCATAGTACCCCCCTGATCCCCAACATACTTTCTTTGAGATCTACACACGTGTAACATGTCCTGCGAAGTAATAACGGAAAGTGGGTAACCCAAGGCTTGAGACACGAGTGCTTGAATTACACTATAATAAAATGGTGAAAGTAACATCCTGGATCAGTGATCAGACATATATGGTTACCTTCTGTGGGTGACCACCATGAGAAAATGTGAACCTGAAACTGCTCACAATTCCTTTACTTTGACATGTAGGGTTAAACCATGAGTGTTTCTGTAATTTCCTTAGTCTGGGTATCAGTCTCTTAAGGTAAAAGTGCTGCATACAACACACACAAGCACAGCTGCCAACTTGCCGAGGTCCATGCTGATGTGCTACTTCAGTCCAGGGTTTTTTCTTTGAATTCTGGAACTTTTTAGTCCTGTTTTATGATGGTAGACTACGAGTCCTAGAATTTAAAGAAGCAACCTGGACTGGATAAGCACATCACTCAGGGACCTGGGAGACTTTGTAAGGCTGCACATGTGCTACGCGATGGCAGGCTAATCCATGCTTGTTTCTTTGGCCTTTGTCTAGTTGCAAATGTGTCTCATCGTTTATTTTATTGCAACAGAACTAATCATCACTACATTCGTGTCAACAGAAAGGCTCACAGCTCCCTAATTGGGAGAGTGAATACACGCCAACTGAAAGAAATTGAGCTGTTAGTTGACTGGGGTCATACATTGTTGTTGAGGATCCCGTCAACGAGGGTTTGGAATGCTAATTCTGACATCAATGCGTCGCGCTGCGAGGCTGCGATATAGAGTCTGTCATCATCAAGGCTGCCGTCGACGAGGGATGCGAGGGCCTGTGCCGAGGATCTCTTGCACAGCTGTGGTTTCGAAGAGGCCGCAGGTTTCAAAGGCGATGCAGGTATTTGTGACTAGTCCAATCCACACCGCAGCGGCAATGCGGCGGTTTTGCTCGGGTTGCACTTTGTAGCAGAGGAGCTGCATCGGTACTGCTGGGTTGACAAAGGCTAGCAGGGCACCTTAGGCCAACTTTCAAGGGTCCAGGACTGGGGTGGCACCATCTGGCAGGGTAGACTCACAGAAGGCAGAGTCTAAGTGCTGGGGGCCTGAGTTTTTTGGAGCCTTCTGTCCCTGAGGCTCAAGTTAGGAGGCCAGCCAACTAGCCCTTGGAGTCACTCTGGGATCCTAGGTTCAACAGATGTAGGACCAGTCCTTCTCACCTAGGCAAGAGGGCAGCATGCAGGCGGTCATCAAAGCACTACAGCAGTCCTTCAGATCAGCAGTCCAGCAGAGTGGCAGTCCTTTCAACAGCATAGCAGTCCTCCCTAGCAGAATATTCACAGGTTCAGTAGTGTACTGAAGAGTTGGGGTCCAAGGTCCAGTATTTATGCTCAGTTGTGCCTTTGAAGTCAGAACCTTGCCTTTGAAGTCTTCCTGCATCCTGTCTTCCCTCTCCTGGCTCCAGACTAACTACAGGGGGTATGCAGCCTTTTGTGTGGTGGCAGGACACAACCTATTCAAGTGTAAGGAAGGCTGTGCCCAGCTCCCCCCTCCCATCCTGCAACTGATGGCCCATGCATGCACACTTAAGAAGGCCGGACTGGGAACCCAAAGCAGTCCAGGCAAATGTCATCAGACCATCCCTCATACAGTGCATAGTGAGTGCAGTGAGAGAACCTGAGCACTTTGGGTTTGGGGGGGTGGTTTCACCCGCCAAGAAAATGTGGGCAAAAATGGCTCATTCAACAGCACATACTTCATTATATTTTCAATAGTATTAGCTTTTAAAGCATAGCGAATGATGACCTTACAGTGTACCAGGACAGGACAATCTTTGTTAGGGACCTACAATGATTCCCTCACTATCACCTGCCAAAACAGCACCTCATATCTCCATAGCCCCTCTGTTACCCATGTTTCATTTGTTTTATAGCGCTTCTCATACCAGTGTAGGGTGTCGGAGTACTTTACATCACACACAAATACAGAGAGAATTAATCATACATGTGTAACTCAGCATAGAAAATGTCACATAAGACAAAGGGGACTGCAAGGTGTAGGATTCATGTTATCCATAGTGGTAGGCATTTTATAAGACTGATTGGTCTGGAGAAGCATAAACTCAGGATTCATAACATATCAAAGTGGTTAGGGTTGGCTTTACTAATAAGAATTTAATTCTACCCAAACAAATCCTTTTTATCAACATTGGGATAATGAAGGACTTAGAAAAAGCGTAACTTTCTAACCTGTACAATATAGTTTGCATGCAGCTCTTTGATGACACTTCATAGCTTATTGTGCAAGATTATGATTGTAAATTATGAACTGCACAGTAACAAAACGGTCTCTGTGACAAAAGCAGTAACCCACTAAGCTATACATATAAAATACTGTTCTGTGATCTGCATGGTACACATCCTTTGCAGCAGGTATATTAACTCTCTGTCCTACCTTAGATGAGTAAAAACTGCCACTATACAAAACTCTGATCTCTTTCCAGCAGGTACATTAATCACCAAAGTTACCTTGACATTTTTTTTGTTGGCTTAAAACTACTGGAAATATAAGGAACTATGTGGTGGGTGCTTTAAAAACTGCTGCACTGCTACAAAACCGGCCCGTGTAAAAAACAAGCAATAGGTGTTGCATTTGTGAGAGTTTGAGCTATTGGCATTGTAAATGCTTTTTATTTATGTGTCTTGAAAACCTGCAAGTACAAAGTGCGTGTTTACACACCACTTGCAGGTTTTCAAAACACAAAATGCATTGTCATTGACAATGTAAATAGCTCAAACTCTCACAAATCTGAGACCTATTGAATTGCAAATGATTGTGAAGTCTTTTTTTTTACTACAGCATGGCTTGCACATAGTGCATGCGCGCTGTCTAGTCGCAACCTAAAAATATAGGAACCATTGATCATTTATCTTTAAAAAAACAGGCGTAATTCCTCTTTAAAAAAGGAAACATTCCTCTTGAAAATAGCAGAAGAGCCACGCCACTTAAAGAGGAGGAAATGTGCCTTTAAAAACAAGCATTTTCAATGCAATAGGTCTCGCATTATTAAAGTTTGAGCTGTTGGCGTTGCTAATAATAATGCAATAGCAGCTCAAAGATTCAGTAATGTGAGACCTATTTTTTTTTGTGTTTTTTTTATATAGCACGAACTTGAGTGAAAGGTGTGTTATTTATGTTGCATTGAGTACAGTGTAATTATGTGTAGTGTAATTATGTGGCACAGAGTGGTATTGTGTGGAGTGTATTTATCTTGCATTAAGTAGAGAGTAATTATGTGACGTGCAATTATGTAGTACTGAGTGGTATGTGGAGTGTATTTATGTTGTATTGAATACAGTGTAATTATGTGATGTGTAACCTCCCCCAACCACACACACAACCACAGCCACACACACAACCACACACACACAATCACACACACACACAACCACCACAACCACACACATAACCACCACAACCACACACACAACCACAACCACCACAACCACACACATAACCACCACAACCAAACACACAACCACAACCACACACACACACACACAACCACACACACACAACCACACACACAACCACACACACACACAACCACACACACACACACAACCACACACACAACTACAAACACAACACACACAACCACACACACAACCACAAACACAACACACACACACACAACCACACACACACACAACCACACACACAACTACAAACACAACACACACAACCACACACACAACCACAAACACAACACACACACACAACCACACACACACACAACCACAAGCACACACACAACCACACACTCACAACCACACATGTCTCATTATCCATTCCTACCTTTTTGGAAGAAGATGTTGCACTCAAATGATGTACTTGACGATCGTTGAATTAATTCTCCCTTCCCTTATTTTATTCCCTTAAGATTAAATGTAAAGAAAATTGTTGTTTGTTCATTGTAAAGTGCATTAACCCCATTTCACAGGTAGAGTGACACTATATAAAATGTAAAAATTAAAAAAATTGCACTGGGTGACTACTACTAGTTTTTGGCTCCCAAAACGCCAAAAGCAGCCTGGTCTTCATGTGATTTACAGAAAGGTAATTCCCTTGAGATTATGTGTTTAGAGTCGGTACAGACTTCCTTGAAGAGCCAAAACCATAGGTTCTAGGTCAGTTCAACTTCAGAAGCGAGGAATCAACTTAGACTGATAGGTCACCTGCATAAATCACAAAGAGGATCAGTGCAATGACACAATCTCGACTCACTCCCCTGCTGCCTTGCTAGGCTTTTGACTATAGTGCCCGCTCAAGTATCCAGGCCAAAAAGATTCTCCTACAATGCACTGGGAATGCCAGTCAACCAGGAAGGCCTTGCCATCTTGGCCAATAAGCATCCTCTCTCTCCATCGTATGCTACATTGTCCAGTGATTCTATTCCCTGCCTAAAGCCTGTATAGGCCGAAGGAAAGATGCCTAGGGTGTGAACCCATTCAAGGAGATGCTGGGTAAATCTCTCAGTAAAGATAGCAACTGAGCATGCGGGCTAGCATCGCTGTTAATATATGATTCTCATGTAAAAACACAAGGAATTGCTCTGGTCCTAAGAATTTCGGGGAAAAACTATTTAACATCAAATAGTCCGCGTCCCTGCATCTCTGAAGCCCTTGTGTGTCAGATTATTTCATATAACGGACAGCAAGAGAGAAAAGAACATTTCACCAAAAAGGATTGGTGGGAAAGGGGTCTTAAATTTAAAAAGGACAGTGAGGCGATTCCAGACAGAGAGCCTGCTGCACTTTCTGTGATAACTCTGAAACTGTGTCACACTTGGAAAATCTCATTGATCCTTTAAGGGAAATAAAAGTCCCACATCTCCCATGAATGTGAGAAAATCAGAGCCAGTATATCAATGGAACAAAAACTAGAAACATAACGATCTAAAGCATCCTGATCAACTATTAAGCAACAGAGTGAGAGCCTCCTGTGTTCTCAGGTTTCCATCTTGGGATCTACAAAAAATAGTGGGCCAAGAGCACCTTCAAAAGTGCTGGTCAACCTCAGTTTAGGTATTATAAACTCACCAACTACACATACTTCTATCTCCATCTGACTCTAAGAGGTGGTGGGGCTGAAGACGAAACATGCCAATATTTTGTAAAAACGAAAACACATAAGCCGCGCGCAATGAAAATACAAGCGGCACTGAAAAAAAAAAAACACGCCCGCGAGTGGTGCACGCACACACGCCACCGTGATGCATATGTTTTCAATTATCGCGCCCGTGTCTGGGCACGATAATTGAAAACATATGGGCTTTGGTGTGCGTACCAGACACCAATAGGCCGTGGGCGGAGCAATGCGCACGCCTTTGGCCTATTGCGTGCTCTGTTGAAACAAAACACGAACTCAAAGCCCAATTACAGACCCCAAAACAGAAAACACACGCACGAGCGTGTGCGATTCCAGGGTCCATTTCTGATTCCCGGACTAAAGGATTCTCGCCTGCGCGAGCACTTCTGCGCAGTGCAACGCACGTCACGAGACCTAAAAACAGAACAATTTTCCTTAAAAATAGCCTACTTAAAAAACATAGGAGCCATGCCACTTAAAAATAGCGGGGCATACATTGTGGATATTTCTAGGTACACATTATTCTCTTCACCCAAATGGGTACCTCTTGGGGAGCCCGCATCAGCTTTGAGAATGCACAGCCTTTTCCTTCAAAGGTGAGTTAGGGTGCTGGCTGTGTGTGCGTCCTGGTGGCATTAATGGCTCTGTGGGCCTGTGAGGCAAGGGACAGCAACAGAGAAGTATGAGTACTCTTCTAACCTACCCCCGGAAGGGAAGTTCAGGGGACTCCTGCTGTGGTGTGTGTAATGTAAGAGGCAGACGACCGCAGTGAGGGGCAAGGATGGCAGTGTCCCGTGGCAGCTGACCCTGAGTGAGTAATGTCATGAATGACGCCGACTGGAGTACAATGCGATGGTCTTTTGATTACTGAAGTTCTTCTTGCAGTGATTGGAGGGGAGGTGGCAGCGTTGGTGCTTTTTGTGTGCTTTTTACTCTGTTCAAAGGTTACCCATGCATCAAAAGTAGCACCAGAGTGGCAGACTGAACTTTGAGCATAATATTGTACGTACTCTTCAGTGTCATTGAGCGCGCACCCTAGAATGGTATTTGGTAAAGTTTTATTGTCTTTTTATTGAACTCAGGTCTCGGTCAGTAACCGCAAAATGGTAGGTGCATGTTGAAAGTCGAAGAGTTGGAAGCGGTAACCTGTTTTGATCACCTCAAGATGTGAACCCGTTAGCGTCTTAAATATTTGCGCGTGTCTATACTACCTAGCAGGAGGGTTGCTAAAAGTCCAAACTAGGCAAATAGTCAAGCAAATACAGAAAATTCTACTAAAGAAACGATTCACATGGGAAACCGTTTTTCCATTAAACTGTATTGAACCTGACAGTCTTTTCTCTCTGATCACAGATTAGTAGGAGTAATACAGGGCCTGAAGCAGAAGGGTTTGCCTAACAGCAAATAATCCCAGCCTATTATCTATATAGAAGTGGCATCTCACTCGGTCAACCAGCATTGGCACCGGGGTATCCAATGGGAGCATGCTGCAGAGCCTGTCCTGTTGGGACTAGCTCATTGTTCATCGCCGCAGGTTGGTATCTGTTCACACAGATGTATATAGTATAAAGGGGAGGGACAGGTTGGCTCTAGCGCACAACCTTCCCTCGGATCTGGGTGGCCGCTGAGCATCACCCGATGCACTGAGCGCCTGCACCCTAAACCTCTCACCGCGTGCACGTGGTTGTTACACTCACACTCCAGGGAGGCAACGATTAAAAGCGGGCACCACAGAAAGTGCATAGGAATCTGCAGAAGTGTCCTCTGATGTGCCCTACAGGCCAGCTGAAGTCATAAATGTCAACAATGCCAAGGAATACCAGGCGGGGAGAGAGATTCCCTAGCTGTTTGAGGTAAGCATGGATATAGGTTTGTGCCACCTGTAGCACATGTGAGTGACAGTCCCTGAGATGCGAAGGCGATGCGATCAGGAGGATGTGCGATGGAATACTGAGGAGTTACCTGCAGCACTGCCATTTTACTAGTCTAATGCAAACCCCAGTTGTTCACATACAGTTGTTTTACAGGATGCAGATGCTGACTGGTAGAGGGGGTTTTGGACATTTACTGAACTGCCAAGTTGAATATTCAGTTACATAAAGGAACATGATATGCTGCGCAGTTGTGCATTTTGGGTTCAGAAGATGAAACAAAACACAAACACTGCTGGGAAGTACACGTCCGCAGCAAAGTAAATTAAACACTAACACTGCTGGAAAGTGTCTGTCCTTGGCAAAGTAAATAAAAGTAGTTAAAGCACGGCAATCATGTAGTGGGAGTCGTGTTAACAATGAAAACAAAATGCAGCAACTGGAAAAGCTTAAAAGCTAATGAAATGTAAAAATGAGAACAAGCAGAAGCATTTGCACCCCAATATAGGCACGGAAGATCAAAGGGAGTCATCCGGAAACCAGCGGATGGTTGGAACACAACTAATAACAAGGAGCGAGGAGCGGAAAGCAACAATAAAAAAAAAAAAACAGTCTGCCACATAACTGTTGAAGAATTAAAGCGTAAGGAAACCGTACTTGGCCGGTGCTCCTCTGTTTTCCAACAGAAGTGATGTATGAGCTGCCGAATGAGTTAGGAGGCAGCAAAAAAGAACGACACTGGCGTGAAAGTATGGCAAGCAGCAGGCGGGACCAAAGTAGTTTGTTGATTACAGTAGGTCTTACAGACAGCGCATGCGTGCTGCCTGGGCTCGACCTAAAAAACAGCCCCCCCACCTTTCCAGTCTGCGGGAAATCGAGCGATCCCTGTTCAGGCCAGACTGGCCATGAACCTAAGTTTCATATTGTTTGTGCCTGTCTAGGAGGAATATACAAAGCCCAATTGTCAGCTGCACCTAGTCATGTGACCCAGAGAAAGGCTGCAAGAACTAAATGTCTAAGGCAGGAAAATGCCTTTTTTTTAAAGTGGCACTTTCAAAACTGTAATTTAAAATCTGACTTTACCACAAGTTAGGAGTTTCCATTACAATTCCAAAGTCACCAAGCATGAACTGGTTATCTGTTCCCATTTGGAAATTACAGCTTTTTAAATGTGATAAAGTAACTCCAATGTCGTCTTACGGTGGAGGTAGGCCTTGCAGTAGTGGAAAAGAATTTGAGCGTTTCTCACTACCAGGACATGTAAAACTTAAAAGTACAGATCCAACTTTTTAAATACACTGCACCCTGCCCAGATGTCAAGGGTCTACCCTAGGGGTGACTTGCATTATTAAAAAAGAAAAGTTTGGGCCTGGCAAAAATCCTAGTACAAGGTAGCCAGAATAAAAGGATGTGGTAAACCTTGTAGTTAGTTTTAATACACTTCACTATTAGCACTGCACCCCACACAACACCTTGCTAGCTCACATTGGGTCTTAGTGATAACCCCTCTGATAAACAAAACATTCCTGAGCTCCTCCCTCGCAGCGAGGGGGTTGTAGCACGCACCATGACTAGGCTTCATGGTGCGTGTAGGATTCCCAATGATGAAGCATGCTACCTCTGGTGGGTGAGGGAAACCGTCCTTTAAAGGGACGTCTTCTTCTTAGTCAGCCCTTTTTGCCTTTCTCCTTTCTCTTGACAGACCCGCTGCCCTTTGCAGAGCCTGAAGCACTTCCCCAGAAGTGCTGCAAGTGGTCCTCTCAGCTAGAACTGAAGCCTGCAATGTCGTTTAGATAGGCAGCACTGATGTTCTCCAACTCAGCCAGGACCTGGTTGAACAACCTCTGGAAGGTGGCAGGGGCATTCTTCACCCCAAAAGGCATTACCCAAAACTGGAAGTTTCCATGTAGCCAGAATAAAAGGATGTGGTAAACCTTGTAGTTAGTTTTAATACACTTCACTATTAGCACTGCTCCCCACACAACACCTTGCTAGCTCACATTCGGTCTTAGTGATAACCCCTCTGATAAACAAAACATTCCTGAGCTCCTCCCTCGCAGCGAGGGGGTTGTAGCACGCACCATAACTAGGCTTCATGGTGCGTGGAAGATTACCAATGATGAAGCATGCCACCTCTGGTGGGTGAGGGAAACCGTCCTTTAAAGGGACGTCTTCTTCTTAGTCAGCCCTTTTTGCCTTTTTTTTTTCTCTTGACAGACCCGCTGCCCTCTGCAGAGCCTGAAGCACTTCCCCAGAAGTGCTGCAAGTGGTCCTCTCAGCTAGAACTGAAGCCTACAATGTCGGTTAGATAGGCAGAACTGATGTTCTCCAACTCAGCCAGGACCTGGTTGAACAACCTCTGGAAGGTGGCAGGGGCATTCTTCAACCCAAAAGGAATTACCCAAAACTGGAAGTTGCCTTGTGGGGTAGAGAACACAGACTTCTGTTTGGCCCAACTCGGTAATGGCAATCTGCCAGTACCCAGATATTAAATCAAACGTGATGAGGAACTTGGAAGCTCCCAACCAATCTATGAGCTTATCAGCTCAGGGGATGGGGCGTGTGTTAGTCTTGGTGAATGCATCGTGGTCCCAGTAATCCACACAGAATCTTAGTTCTGAGGTGTCACCTGGTGGGGCTGCCTTGGGAACAAAAACCACTGGGCTGGACCAAGAGCTGTTTGAGGGCTCAATAACACCTAACCCCAGCATTTTGGAAACTTCCTCCTTAATGCTGGCTCACACCTTGCCAGACAGCCTATAGATCTTACTCTTTACATGCATGCTTTCTTCAGTATCAATATCGTGGGTGCACCATATTGTGAGCCCTAGGTTAAGGGAGAAAAGTGAGGCAAACTGCCTTAACAACTGGTGGCAGTTTTCTGTTGTTCCAGGGTCAATGTAAGGGAGAGGCTAACACCCTCCACTGACCCTGCTCCTTGCAATTAAGGAGGTCGGGTAGAATTTCACTCTCCTCCTCCACTCAATCATCCGTGACCAGGAGCATGGTTACCTCGGACGCCCGGAATTTGGGCTTGAGGCGACTGATGTGCAAGATCTTTAAAGGGTTCCTGTGAGTCTAGAGGCCCACCAGGTAGGTGACCTCACTGTTGTGCTCTTTCACCTCATAGGGCCCACACCAGCTGTCTTGCAGGGCCTTGGGCTCCACAGACTCCACTGCCCACACTGTTTGGGCAGGCTGAAACTTGACCCGATTAGCCTACTGATCATACCAAAGTTTCATGATCTCCTGGATGACTTTTAGATTCTCTTTGACTTTCTTCCAGAAGGGCTTCATCTGGGTACGAAGTGCTACATGCAGTTAACCACATCCTGGGTGGCCTTCCTGGTAGTTTGCTCCCAGCCCTCTTTCACCAGACTGAGAGGTCCTCTCATGGGGTGCCTAGACAGAAGGTTAAAGGGGCAGAAGCCAACCCCCTTGTGCTGTACCTCCCTGTAAGCAAACAAAAGACATGTCTAGAGGACGTCCCACTTCCACCTCAAGGGCACGGACAGGTCCATGATCATGCCTTTGAGGGTCTTGTTGATCCTTTCAACAAGCCCATTAGTGTAAGGGTGGGAAGGAATGGAGAACTTATAGGTTACCACATACTCCTTCCAAATGGACTTCAGGTACGCAGACATGAAGTTGGTACCTCAGTCAGATACAGCGCTCTTGGGGAACACCACGCGGGTAAACATCCCAGTCAGTGCCCTGGTCACTGTGGTTGCAGTCACTGATCTCAGAGGTATAGCCTCTGGGTGCTGGGTGACACGGACCACCAAGACCACAATAAACCTGTTGCCAGGGGCTGTATTGGGTTCCAGAGATCCAACAATGTCAATCCCACCAGTTCAAGGGGAGTGTCAATGACAGGAAATGGCTGCAGGGGAGTCTTGCACTTACCTATGGACTTGTCACTGGCTTGGTAGGCAGGACATAACCAACAGAGCGCATCTGAGGCAATCCTCACCCAGGGCCATTAAAAGTGGGTGACAAGCCTCTCAAAGGTCTTGTCTTGGCATCGGTGACCTGCCAGGGGAACATCACGAGCCAGCTCCGGTAGGAAGGTCTTGTTGCCCTGGGGGACCACAAATACATGGGTTGCACTAGGATCAAGAACCTTAAGCTCGCTCTATAGAAGGCAATTCTCCTAATAAATCAGGTGATCACCAGAGGTTTTGACAACTGCCTGGGCCTGCCACCTTGAGCACTCAAGAGTAGGGCACTCCCTCTGTGCCTTGCAGAACTCCTCCCTGGTGGGACTCACTTCCTACTACCAATTGGTCAGCTCAGGTAGGTTTGCCATGGTGGCAATGTCCTCTCCTGTAGGTTTCAGGGCATCACCCTCAGGCTCCGCCTCCTCCCAGACCGTGGGAGTCTAAGGTGCGGGTTTCCCATACCCCTTGCCCTTCCTCTCCTTGGTAGACACCTAGGTCATTTTCCCAGGCTCCAGGTCCTCCAAACTACCCTTTCTGGAGGCCATGGACTGTGTGGTCAGGCATACCAACTCAGGCAACCCGAATATCTCCAAGTGTGACCTGAGCTCCACCTCCTTCTACATGGTGTGCTTGAGGTTATTGCCAAGCAGACAATCCACAAGCATCAATGGACTCACAGCTACTCTTAAGGAACCCAAGCCCCCCATACTCAAGCTGAACCAGAGTCATTGGGTAGTGATTCTCATGGTTTTCAGCTGCAATAACCTGGTGGAATGCATTAGTGACTACATGATCTGAGGTCACCAGATGACATCTGACAGTTTCATGCTGGTCCCATTGTCTCTCAGAGCCTCCAACCTCTGACCATTGATGGTGACTTACAGCCTGTATTGCATAGTGTTACTAGGCATGCAAATTTTATGCACCATCCCTCTATCACCCAGGGACCCTACTGTAACCTCTAGGCTCTCCTCCAAACTATCTGGATCCATCTCCTCCCCAAGCGTTACACAAACCAACCCCGGTGTCAGCCCACCAGTGGGAGGCTGTGCCCACTTGGGACACTGGGCATCCCCTTTGTAGTGCCCAACCTGTGGACACTCATTGCCCTTAGGGGGTGCCTTCCCTGAGGACTTACTATCAGGGTACCGTTTAGTCCTCTGTTCAGGCGGGTATTGGGAGCCCTCACCCATAGAGCTAGTTTGGGTACCTTTAGAGAACTCCCTGTTTTTATGTTTGCATCCCCCTTCTTCTGGTGTGGACGCTGACCACCCTTCTGGTGATTCCCCCAGATACCTTTTAATGGGCCCCGGTGCCGAGCCAGCAGTCCACCTCCTTGGCAAGCTCACTGGGGTCAGTGAGCTTGCTGTCAATAAGGTGTTGCCGTAGATCTGCAAAACAAAGGCTGAACATATGCTCTCCTGCAATCAAATTGTACAGCCCCTGATAATCCTTCACTTCACTGCCCTTCACCCATCGATCCAGTGCCTTGCAAAAGGAGTCCACACAATCCACCCTGGATTGCTGGTCCAGCCTACAGTTGTCCCTAATTTTCTGCATGTACTTCTCAGGGGTGAGGCCATATTTTTTGACAAGGGTGTCCTTCAATGGGGGAGTCCTCATCCTCCCCACCTTATCTAAGGTAGGCCTGGGCGGTAAATTCCGTTCCGCTTGTGGAATCTGGGTAATTTCGGGTTCCGCGGAGAACGCGGAATTACCAAAAATTCCGCGATCTGCGGCTTCGTGGGATTTTTCACTTGTTCGCGCTTTCAAAATGCGTGTTCACAAGATATTTCTCCCCGAGCACGCAAACAGCGTTCGCAAACAGGAAAAAAGCATCGCAAATGGGCAGAACAAGCAATTCCGTGTGTTCGCGGAATTTCTACGTGGTTGCGGAGATTTTCCATGTCGGCCAGCTCAAACTCCATTCAGAATTCAGGTACAACAGTCAGAGAGACAATTTAGAAAAACCAAAAATGCCAATCAAGGGCGATTTAAACTGGAATTGGTCTTAATATGGGATGGTAGTGTGTACAAAATCACTGTATGGCACTGCACCAACAGAGGTCCTAATTCTCACCACTAATTACCAATGAAAGAAAGTTATTGCCAGACTGGGGTGTGAGCCGTAGTCAATCAGCAACCACAATTCTTGTCAGGGTGAGGCACAAGCCAACCCTAAATTAACCTGTGCTCAACCCTCTAGTAGCTTGGCACAGAGCAGTCAGGCTTAACTCAAAAGCAATGTATCAAGTATTTGAGCAACATTTCAAACAGTAGAAAAAGTGAAAAAAGCCACAAAAAGGGATCCCACACTAAGTTAGAAAACTAGAATGATTTTTAAAAAATAAATCAAGACAAAAATGACAAGAATTCAATCAGTAGAACCGGAGATATGCAAGTTTAAAGATTTCAGTGACAATATTACCAACAAGCACAAAGCGCCAACTGTGGATATCTGACTGCACTGGATCGGGACAAAGTCACAAGTTCAGGTCGACTGTGGTGGAGCACAGGTCGGCTACACACACCGAATTAGGACACTGAACGAAATCCCATAAACCTGTCTTGGCAGAGTGTTGCAAGGGTCCAGAAAGATGTGTTGCGCAGCCGAGGCGATACGTCGGGTTTGAGGTTTGGCGAGGGTGCGAATGCAATGTCCTGCGCTGTTGCGAAGGATTCCATCGATGGGGGCTTGCGATGCGAAGTTTGGCGTCAAGGATGCAGCGCACGGATAGGGCGATGTGTGGGTTCCGAAGAGCTGCGAGGCTGCGATGCGTAATCTGTTGTCAAGGTTGCTGTCCACAAGGGATGTGAGGGTCTGCGCAGAGAATGCATAGCGCAGTAGCCCTGCAAAGGCGATGCAGGTCTTTGCGATAAGTCCAATGCATGCAGCAGCTGCAATGCATCAGTTCTTTTTGGGGTTGCACAGCAGAAGAGAGGCGTTGGTACCGTTGAGTCCACAGAGGCTGGCAGAGCACCTCAGGCCCACTTAAAGGGTTTAAGACTGTGGTGGCACCACTTGGCAGGGTAGACTCACAGATGGTAGAGTCCAGGTGTTGGGGGCCGAGGTTGTTGGAGCCTTCTGTCCCTGAGGTTCAAGTCCCTGGGGTCCCTTAGAGAGGATGTGGCCTAACAGCTAGAGTGGGCGACCTCAATGCTGGGGAACTGGGTTCAAGTATTAGCAGGGATGCTCAACATCCTGTGATTCTGGGCAAATCACTTAATCTCCCCGTGCCTAACAAAATTAATGTGGCTGTCTGTAACGCAACTGGTTCTCATGAAAAGCGCTCTAATACCTTCGGGCTATATAAAACTCCCCTAATACCAATTATGAGGTCCTGGGTTAAACAGATGTACGCCCAGTCCTTCTCATCCAGGCAAGAGCACAGCACGCAGTAGATCAGCACAGCAGAGTTGCAGTCCTTCAGAGAAGCAGTTTAGCATTTATACCAGGGTGTCTTTAAAGTAGGGAAACACTTCTAGAGGCTTGCCTTTGAAGTCCCCAGGGAACCTGCCTTCCCTGTCCTGGCTCCATACTAACTACAAAGAGTATGCAGCCCTTTGTGTGGAGTCAGAACCCAGCATATTTAAGTGTAAGCATGGCTGTGCCCAGCTTCACCCCCCCATCCTGCCAAAGATGGCACACCTAAGCTCTCTATTGTGTGTGTTTGCCTAGGAGGGATACAGAAAGACCAACTGTCAGTTACACCCAATCATATTACCCAGAGACAGGCTGCAGGCACTAAATGGCTACGCAAGAAATTGCAAACATTTTAAAAGTGGCATTTTCAAAATTGTAATTTTAAATCCGACTTTACCACAAGTTAGGATTTTTCTTTACAATTGCAAAGGCACCAAAAATGAACTGGTTACCTGTTCCCACTTGGAAATTACAGCTTATTGAATGTAATAAGGTAACTCCAGTGTTATCCTATGGGAGGGGTAGGCCTTGCAGTAGTAAAACATTAATTTAAAGAGTTGGCCTGCCAAAAGGTTTATTTTGCCAGGTCGAATGCCAGATTAAAACTGCACACACAGGCTTCAATGGCAGGCCTGAGACATACATAAAGTGCTACTTAAGTGAGTTCCATAATCAATGCTGCAGGCCCACTATTAGCATTTTAATTTACAGGCCCTGGGCACAGGTAGTGCCACTTAACCAGAGACTTCAATGCAAATTAAAAATGCAAATTTGGTATAAGCCAATTCTACCATGTTTTAAGGAGAAAGCACAAGCACTTAAGCACTGGCTAGCAGTGCACAGAATCCTACAGCCAGCAAAAACAAAGTCAGCAAAACAGGAGGGCTCAAGGCAAAAGAGTTAGGGGAAAACTACATCATGGATGCTAGGTCTAAGGAGGGGGGTGGCCAAGCCGGTCAAGATGGCGGACGGGTCAGCCTGAGGCTCTGTACGAACGCCTGACAATCATCAGCCATCCGAAGCGGTAGGGAGGTCCTGACCGACTGGTTGTACGCTGAGCACCAGTAAAGGAAACAGTGGAGCATCCACAAGCTTTAAAACCGAGGAAACCCGCATCCTGAGGCAGCAGTGGGTTCACTCGTAGCCGCACTCAAAATGGGGGCGCCCAGCTCCTAACGAAGGAGAAGAAGACGGGACCAGCCTCCGGAGCTCCCTCCAGTTGAAGGTAATGTAACAAAGAGAGCTAAGCGGTGCCAGAACCGGCTCGGGGGATCGGACCGACCACTGAAGAGATGAGCGCCACAACAGGGAGAGCGGAAAACCCCGGGGACGGGGGGCGGCAGCCCATCCGGGCAGAAAACTGAGCACGTAATCCTGGGAGCGTCCAGCTAGCTGTAGAGAGGGTGGATCGAAAGCGGGGACCCACATGAGTAAATCAATACCCGGGCTTGGTGATGAATAGCAGCCAGGTGACAGACACAGAAGAAAAGGCCTGGGAACTCCGCCACCCCCGGCAGTCGCGGCTCCGCTCACCTGGGAAAGTCAGTGCAGCAAGGTGGCAGTAGGCGACCCGTGGTGTCCGGCTGCGGGAGGGACCCGAAAGGGAGGCAATCAAGGGAGTGCCTGGATTCCCCTTGTCCAGCGGCCCTGTGCCCAAACTCAAGGGGCAGAGCCAGACACCGCTTCAGCCAGCACCCAAGTCACAGGGAAGGCGGGAGCGGCCCGGCTGCGGACACTGCAGTCCATGTGCAGACGAGCGCAGCAGAAGGAGGAGGCCTGGAGCAAAATACAGACCGGGCACCGGCAGCAGATGTCTGACAGGGGCCCTCTCCGGAGGGAAGGCCCAGAGAGTAGAAAAGAGTGAAGTTGGCAGACTCCCCGAACAGGAAGGGGAAGCCTGGTCCAACAAAACCCCCCCACCCACAACAGCTACATTGGACCATAGGAAACGAAGGGTGCAGGTAACCAGGGCCATATAAGCTGTTAGGAGGCCAGATCTTTGACACCACGGAAGAGGACAGCTTCTCCCATCCAGGGAAACAAGGAAGGGAAGCCTGCACAACAAGGAGACCCCGACCTCAAGGTGTGGCGAGGGGGGACAGGGATACCTCGAGATCCCCCTCAACAGACGACAACGGGGGACCGAGGGGAGGCGCAGACCCCAGAACGTGATGGTCGCGATCCCTGCGAAGACCCGAGTGAGCCCAACTAAGGTATACCAAAGCTGAAAAACACGCCCAATCACACGGCGAGTACCAACCTGGTCAGCAGCTGGAGCCAACCCAAAACCAAGCAGAGAAGGCACACCATACGCATTAGCAGCGGACCATGAATGCACATTCAATGCTCGAAAAATTAGACAAGGTCCTGGCAGCAATCGAACACTCAAGAGATACAATGGACAAATGCTTTGGAACCCTAGTAACACACCTTGGCATCTTACGAGACAATCATCGCAAGCTGAACGATAAGGTCTCTGACGGCGAGAAAGCCATTTCCGCACTGCAACTACTAGCCAAGGCACAACAGGAAACCCCGCGAGACCTACAGTCCAGAGTCTCACACCTCGAAGAGAGAACAGATGACTTAGAAGGCAGCTCCCGCAGAAGTAACATATGAGTAATAAATATACTGGAGGGGGCGGAAGGCACAGACCCCATCAGTTATACGGAGGCATGGCTCAAATAATTTATGCCCGCCTCAGAACTCACACCCTTCTTCGCAGTGGAAAGGGCACACTGGGTCCTGGCGAGGAGGCCGCTCCCGGGAGCATCCCCCAGATCGTTTCTGGCCAAGCTGCTCCACTTTAGGGATAGAGACACAGTGGTAATGGCAGCAAGAGAAAATGGCCCCATAAAAGTGAAGGACAAGCTTGTAATGCTCTTTCCGGACTACTCACGAGCAGTGCAGCATCAACAGTCCTCTTGTTTTAGAAAACGGAATACAATATTCACAGTTATTCCCAGCATGCCTCAAGTTAATATACGAGGATAAGGCAATCTTCTTCACGGACTCGAAGGAGCCATACGACTGGCTGGAACTTCAGCTGCAGAACATTCACCGTCAAAACCCGCCTGGAAAAAACAACAGCATGAGACTCGGAACAGACGGCCTCGCTGGGCAGGAAAGACACAACGATTCAAGCCCCAGTCACGCTGCGGGCAAGCGGTACCCCTGACCTAGAATAATCATAGAAAAGCGTTGAAGGTCCCTACGGGCAGCTGCATATTTGGGACCAGCCTCTGCAATCTCGAACGAGGAAAGAGGTCCACAAATATTCACATCCGAAGAAGACCCCCAGTGACTCAAGCACCTCTTGCACAGAGTTGGTGACCCCCCCCATTGGTGACCCCACAAACAGCGGACATCTTATATGATGCACTTTGTAAGGATATAGACCCACCCTGCAATTTCATTCACTCTCACACAGACCACCGAGACACAAGCTTCCAACACATGCCAACTACCATGACTGACACACTACAAGCCCCGCTACAACATTTATAGACCAACGGGCCACAGGAATCTAGATTAAAAAAAATAATTCTTTGGTCCATTGTATTATGTACGCGATTTCACTGTAGGAGTCTTTTAACAACACAAAAGGGAAATCTTTATTTTATTACATATACCCGGTCCCTTTTGGTATAACCTGGGAAACTCTCTTCTTTTTTGAACCGCCGACACCGAAGCCACACGAACACAGCCCCCTTTGAACACTAGAGAGTTTATATTATGCTTTGTTTGGACGTACTGCCCGTTGCAGTAGGCCCCCTGAGTTGGGACTATGTCCCATTCCAGTGGTCTCTCCCTCTATCCAGTCCTTCCCGGAGCCGCACACATACAAAGGGTGGGTGATTGCACTAGCTTACACTTACCGCGCTCAGGACAAATATGGACACGGCGTGCTATCATCCCCAGCGCTTCCCTGGGTGCCACCAATGATACCCCAACATGGATCGAACTGCAGACACTAACTTCCTCACACTGAACATTAGGTGAATGCACACGTCGAGGAAGAGATATGCAGTTTACTCGTATGTAAAGCGACAGCAGGCACACATAGCGCTACTACAAAAAACGCAACCCACCACATGAGAGTTAATTAAACTGCAAAGATGCTGGCGAGGCACCTTATACGCGACAACATATTTCGCATATGCACGCAGAGCGCTGATGTGGCTCAGACCGCGAGGAAACCTGTAGGGTGATTGACGCAGAGAGACGGTACACATTTCTGGAGAGACTGCAGGACGGGCAGCAGATATTAATAGGCAGCATTTATGCACTGAACACGGAAAATTCTGGGACTCTCTATCTGGGGTCTGGCCCAGTTCACATCATCACAGTGGATCCTGAGAGGGGACTTGTGTATTAGATCTCTCCCTGGACAGATACCACACCCCCTCCCCGGAGCCCAGACGCACGCACAGATGGAGCGGTACCGTGCCTGGGTAACCCACTGGTCCCTCCTAGACGCTTGGAGAAGTCTGCACCCAACAACAAAGATTTACTTTTTTCACTCCATTCCACACAACCTGCGGGTGCTCTTAGATCGGTATCTATGCTCACCGACAGTCATACCCCTAATCCAACACTCGGACTACATAGATCGAGTTCTCTTAGACCACGACACACACATGATGACAGTCAGGTGGTCCCTAGCCCTGCCTCTTATCCTAACATGGAGGCTGCCCCAAGACTGCCTCGAGGACCCAGTATTTTGCCACAAACAAGAATGTAGCATCTGGAATTACTTTGCAGAGAAAATCCATCCTCTTCTAGGCTGCTGGAATGGGATGCCTTTAAAGTGGTCATTCGAGGTGCATGCATTAGGCAGATAGTGGGGGTCTGCAAGACATTAGATCATAAACTATTAACCACAGAAACAAAGCTAGCTCACTTGATCAAGGAGGTGGACACCGGCCGAGCGACAGCGACCCAGGTCGCTAAGGTTAAGACTACATATGCAGAGGCGCTAGCAGACCTATGTAGATATAACTTCAAAGCTTACACAGCCAGAGCCCACCAGGAGGGGGAACGCTCCGGAACATTACTAGCCTGGCTTATACATCAGGACACAGCTGTACTCCCAATAACGGAAATGGCCGACCCATGGGTACCATGGTTCACACACAGGCGGATGTTCTGCAAACCTTTTGCACTTATTACACTAAGGTATACACCGCCCCTGGACAAGGAAGCCCGGAAATAGTGGAAATATTCTTAGCCCTACTAAATAAGCTGCGGATCTCCCCTGTGGATCGAGCCGCTCTAGACGCACGAATCACGTCATCAGAAGTGAGACAGGGAATCAAAACCCTGGTACGAAACAAGGCCCTGGGCAACGAAGGCCTACCAGTAGAATACTACGCCACATTTGCCGCGCAACTGGCACCCAGGCTCAAAGAGATGTACAGAGCAGCAATAGATGAGGGAGAGCTCCCGGGTTCACTTCGAGAATCTATTATGGTGTCATTCCCGAAGCCAGATCGGGATCCCACATCACCGGCGTCCTACCGACCAATGACATTACTATCGGCGGAAAGGTCCTGGTGGACCGGTATACCCAGATTCTCCCAATTCTGGTACATCCGGAGCAGTGTGGGTTTATGCTGGGAAGAACCACATCCCACAACATCAGGCGGCTGTTCCACGTTCAGGACGTCCAGGACACGATATCCACGCACGTCCTGCCTGGTACTGGACCTGGAGAAGGAGCTTGACACCATAGCCTGGCCCTACTTATTCGAGGTGCTGCAGCGGTTAGGCGTGGGCTCCAAACTATTGGAGTACATGAGACTTGTATATGAATCTGTCGACCCGTGTACGTCTTGGCCACCTCATCTCGGAACCCTTCCCAGTAGCGAGGGGCACACGTCAGGGATGCCCCCTCTACCCACTCCTCTTTGCTGTAGCAATGAAGCCATTGGTAACCCGTCTCAGAAAGGGGGGCAAGGAATGGGGCATTCCCATGGCAGAAACCATTCACAGTGTATGATTGTATGCAGACGATCTGCTCTTGTATGTGCGTGATGTCACAATGGACCATGCTCCCATCTGGGAGATATTCGCAGACTTCGCGGCAGCAGCCAGACTGAGGGTAAACTGGACATACTCCCTAAACCCCGGTATCCCCCCAATGGAGATTAATGTGGGTGACACCAGACTAGACTGGAGCCCCCAAGTCCCCCGGTATCTAGGTATTAGACTATACCACTCTCCTTGTGATCTATACGAGGGCATCCTCCGTAGGACGCAAACGGGGATAAAAGTCCAAATAGGCTTCTGGAGGACCCGGTCCCTTGCCCCAATGGGTAGAATAGCCCTGCCATAGATGGTCATGGTGCCACGACTCTTCTACCACTTTGCGAACCTACTGATCATTCCACCGCACTTTTTTTTCAGGGAACTGGACTCTCTGCTAATCTCGGTACTATGGAGCAGGGGTCCTGAGCAAGATGCAGTTACCGATAACTCAGGGTGGACTAGGAGTCACGATATTTGAAGCATACTACCTGGCAGCACAGCTGCAGCTGATGTCCCATTGGACTGCCGGACGGGGTCTAGGGGTGACTGTCTCAGAGGTGGGCCCCATAACGATCCCAGCGCTATGTTGTCTATTCCTGCCCGTCACCAGATCAGGTCCAACTTACCCACTACAAGTCACTGTAGCCACTTCCTGCATGCGAAGAGTCCACTGCCTATCCCGTGAGAGGCAGCTGTACATCACCCTGCTGCCACTAGCAGGCCTGCCCCTGGGAAATAGACACTATACAGACAAAGCCATGTAAACATGGCCAGACAATTCGATTCTCGAGATAGGGTCCCTATTCAAGGACAGTCAACTCCTCACCTTTGATGGCCTGGCAGAAGACAATGGGCTCCCACGAGGACAATTCCTGCTACATAGACAAATAGTCGTAGACTGCAGGCAGCTATAGGACCTTTCCGAGGGGGAACAACAGCCACACCAAGTCCTACACACCATATTAACCATGGTAGCAGGATGACACCTCATCACTTGGCTATACAAAGCACTTCAAGAGCTAATGGTGTCACCGCTAAATCAGTTGCGACACACATGGGTAGCAGAACCTTGAGCGTCCCTCACACGACTTGGAATGGGAAAAAGCCCTAGAATACCGTAAGAAAGTATCCTGAAATGTGCAATTTAAAAACAGCTGATTCTTCATCTTAGACAGGGCATACCTCATGCCATAACGACTCCAGCGGCTATTCCCAAACACACAATTCCTCTGCCCACGATATCAGACCCCCAGTGCCACGATATCAGACCCCCAGCACCACGTTCCGACATACGTTCAGGAGTTGCCCCACCATACAACCCTATTGGGATGCAGTACATACAGTGCTACCAGAGTTTACGGGGTTGCCCGACATAGATACATGGTAAGTATCTGCACCCCTGAAATTGCATCACATTTAATTGGGAAGCGATATCCAGTGTCAATTGTAAGAATGGGCCATGTGATGTAAAAGTATAAAAAAAATGTAATGTGAAAAACCCAATAAAATGGTTTTAAAAAAAGAAAAAGAATCACAATACTTACAATAAATAATTGGAATGGCAAAAAAAAAAAAAAAAAAAAAGAAGGACGCCAGGTCTAACAGCAACATTTTAGAAGAGGAAAGTGCGAGATGTTTAAAAAACAGAAGAAAATAAAACGAGGTGGTTGGGGAGGTTGTGTTAAAAGCAAAACGACAATCGTGAACATTGCCTGCGCCATCTTGTCTGGTGGAAATTTCTAACATAAGCTACAGTCATTTTAATCTATCACAGCCATTTTGTACTCTGTTGGTCACCTTTGTTTCACCCTGCCCTTACTAGCATCCCTCTAACCTCAGCGCCACTTGCTGCCACAAACTCGTTTTTCCTCTCATCTCTGTTTACAGGCAAACCTTTGGACACTCTACCCCTCACTGCACCTAGTTACACAAACAGGTTCCAAACACCAAAAAGACTCTTGCAACATGATTTATTGCACTGTAAACAGCAAGACTTGGTTTACCAACAATGGGACCTGTTTTTATCAACAGAACGGACTCTTAGATCTGGCCGGTCTCACATGTTTTAGACCCTGAAGCAAGGTCCAGCTGCAAGATAAGATTGTCTGTTTGACCTGCGTGGGAAGAGAATTACTGTTGGGCTTGTGTGACAACCTGCCCGGGGCGGGGACTCCAAGTTTGTGTAACCATGTTGATGAAACAAATGCATTGTTTCAAACCTGTATAAAAGGAAGAGCCAAAGGAGTTAACTGCAGAACACCTCCCTCAGACATCCCGGTGTCTGTAGTTGACGTGATCTCCTCATGAGAAATAAACCTTTTTCTTGTCTTCCAGTTTCCAGCGCTTGCCTCATTATTTTGATAGCGAACCCAACGTGAATTAGAGGTGGAACCCTGCACAGGCAGCATTGAGGGTCTTAGAAGACCCGCTGCCTTTCACAGGTGGGTTGTATTTTCCCCATTTACTTATATTGAAGCAGACACAATTTTAGGTGGGGGACAGCTAAATGAAGCCATGTTTGGGTTAAAAAAAAAAATAATCAATATTTTCTCACCTGAATCGTTGCTTCTAACATGTATGGTGATGCAGCTCAAACTACACATGCCAACAGGCCCGATTCAGGCAGGAGACTCCAGATGTTTTAATACCAAAACTGCTTAAAATCTCCTCTGTTTCAGTGTAAATCAATGAGGAAAAGAATTCCTTGTTATATCGTTATGAGCTTTTGAAACAAAACCCTTCATACGTTTACTTTTTATGGTTTGACACTTGTCACTTTCCTTGCCTGCCTTTCCATTCCCCTCTTCCTCCCTCCACATGTGCCTCTGCGAGTGGAACGTCCATGTTATGGTTTGGCAGCTGCGAGGGAACGGTTAGGAAAACCCATTCGGGGACTGGAAAGCGGCATGTTAAGACTCATATACACAGTACTCTACCTGAGGCTCCTGTGGTTCTTACAGGCCTTATTTAGTGACAAGCTCAGATTGAGTTCTGCCTGCTGTTGGTCAGCTGCTCCAGATAACAGTGGATAGGTCCAAGATCTGTGCCTATCCGTACCTCACTTTCGTCAGACATCTCCACACCTTCGCTATGTTTGAGTTGGTTCATCCAGAACTCCTCTTTCTCCACATGATCCCATCAATCCGGCACTTTCCACCCATGCCAGGCCTTCCTAGGAGGGAGGGGTAATGCTTGTGTCTACCTTGTGCTGCGTTTAAGTGAGCATATCTTCATGCATGCAGATCACCTCCCAGCTCTACTTTGCCACACCTCACTGAGCAGGTTCATCGAACCAAGGACCACCTTGCACTTCACGTGGAGCCTTACATCCAAGCCTCAGGTTGAAGCTGGGACAATCAGTTTTCCTTCTCTGTTCCGTCATCAATTCTTGTGTTTGTCTGTCCTGGATATTTAGGGTATCTGGTTTTAGATTTTTACCGACAAAACTCAGTAAAAGCATCTCTAAATGGACTTTTCGGTTACGGTTTTAACTGGAGGCCACCATCTATTGATGTTCCAGGGTCCTTTCAAAGATGGCCACTGCTAATACAGCAATAGGGGCGAGGCATTACATTTGTACATCTGCCCCATGTTGAAACTGAAATCGTGTGGTTGTAATCCGTCCTTAGCCCCATCCGCTGGTTGCAGGAGTTTCCTCTGCTATCTAACCCGCTGTCACTCTCCAATCGCCTCTTTCCCCTTACACTGACCTCTCCCTCTAACTCTTGCTTAAGCTCTGATTCCTAATGAGAGTCTTAAACACTCCGGCGGCGTGGAGAATACCTTGAAAGTAAGCATTGTTTTCATTTGTCTCCATAGTGGTCTGTTCTTAAGACAATGCACTGGGGTGATATAAGCAATATTAGAAACAATACCAACAACAAAGAGAACAGAGCAACGTGGGCTGCCTGATGATCGCACTAGTATGTGTGTCTGTATTTGTTAAACAGCAAAAGTAAGCGCTCAACTGTTCATGAACCCACTGCTACGGAATCATGTTATAAACAAGCTTAGAAACAGATCGAAACAGAAGCGCTGGTCTCCAAAATATATATCAATCCTGAATTAAGGATATCCAAAAAGCAATATGTATGGTGTATCCTCCTATCAATAGCAGTTCAATAGAGATCAAAAGCGTAAAATCATCACTGTAGGATATATGTAAAGGAACATCGAATGGTCGCGTGTTGGGTTAGAGTCCATTCAGCGTTCCTTTACACATATCCTAAAGTGAGGATTTTACACTTTTGACTTTATTGATTTGCGGGACACTCTCATAGATGGTAATGCCCAATGCATCTAATTAACAAAATTGAATATTCAAAAAGAACAGTTTTGATCTGGGTAACCATTTAGAGTGAACTTACAGAAGTGTACAAAGATATTACCAGGAGTGACTGGATTCATCCATTTGTTTGTAACAACCAGAAACTCTGATGAAGTCCTTACGGACGAAACAAATTGGCTGGGCTGATTGACCTAAGGCGTTACAGAAAAATAAAAGAAGAATTTACAACACTAATACGTGACTCCGTTCTATTATGATATTTCTATGTGACCTCTTTTGAATTGTTATTGATAGGAGGATACACCATACTTATTGCTTTTTGGAATATTCTTAAGACAGGGTTGATATATTTTGGACACAAGCACTTATGTTTCAATCTGTTTCAATACTAGAAACAGGCAAACGCAAGCATGCAGATCAGTAGGAGCTGTGCTGTCGCCATGGAAATAAGACACAGGCAAGGGGGCTTTTGTACTTTACCTCCAGGTATCTGAGCTCTGTAGCAGGTGGAGGAAACGCATCAGAGCTGCCTTTTCTCCACCCTCACCAAGTTGACTTCAATGTACTCATTTTGGTGTTCTTAAGTATGTACCTCTATACAGTGTTTATTTTAGCACATTTTGCTTTTACAGCGTTCAGCTAATTTATGAACCAAAAAGTCTGACCTTTGCTGCCTTTGTCTGTTGCTCTAGTCTGCCCAAACATAAACACAATACCCAAACAAGCATCTGCAATGCATTAAGGTCTCACATGTACGCGAGTTTGAGCTATTGGCATTGTAAATGACAAT
Organism: Triturus cristatus; assembly: GCF_964204655.1. Classification (NCBI taxonomy): domain Eukaryota; kingdom Metazoa; phylum Chordata; class Amphibia; order Caudata; family Salamandridae; genus Triturus; species Triturus cristatus. The sequence goes on along the minus strand of NC_140590.1, from coordinate 694,392,651 downwards.
GCCTTTTATTTATGTATTGGTTTTTAAAACATAAATAAAAGGTATTGTCATTTACAATGCCAATAGCTTAAACTCTCGTAAATGCAAGACCTATTGCATTGCAGATGCTTGTTTAATAGTGTGTGTGGGAGCGTTGCAAACAGAAGGTAGCAGAAGGAACACAGACAGGGCGGGTAGGGGAAGCAAAACAGGGTGCGGGTGTGGGGAAGCAAAAATGATGGCTCTGTGGGGGGAAGGGGCACGAAGGCTATAGGGAAATATACGACAGAGCAAAGGGAAGAGGTGTGGCGCCGCGGCCAGGGCGACTGACTCCAGAATCTGGGGATCACTGTTCGATCCCAAGAGCTGGCAGCAGATTAGCCCAGCACCATGTGACTCTGGGCAATAGCTTGCTTAATCTTCCCGACGGCCCCCAGCGCCTAGAGACCCTTACGGGTGATTGTTTGCGCTTTACAAATGTGGATTATCATTTATTATTATGTGGCGGGCAGGGGCAGAAAAGTCTGGTGTTTTCTTCTGAAGCAGCATCTGCATTTTCTGAGGAAACAAGGCAGGTTTTTTTTAGTTAGCCAACCTCCATATTTTCTTTTATTAATATTTTATTTTCCCCCACAAGAACTTACGCGCGGGGGAGGGGAAGAGAGCTGAGCTGAAACAAGGTCTTGGCTTCTGAAGGTGGAGGAAGAGAGCAGAAAGAAGTAGCCTGCTGGGAACTTGTCTCGCATTTCTTGTAAATGGACAGCCGTTTTAAAGAAGGCTGGTTAGTGAAAAAGCATAACTTTAACTAGTTCCTGAGAACACAACCGAAGCAGCAGTTAAAAGAAGGCATGAGTATGAATCACTCCCAGGCGGTGAAGTGTGTGCTGCAGAGATGTAAAAGTGAAAGTGCGGCGCCCCTGGATTCCGTACTAAAACCACGAAAACACTACACTGTGAAACAAGGAGCGGGGGAGGAGAATGAACATTACCCTTGGCCATGTTGTCAGCTAGGCTGGCTGCTCGGAAGCGTGATGTGCACGGTGCCCCTCGCCATGCATGCCGCCTGCTCTAAACGCCCCAGGGCTGAGCTCTTATGCTTTAAATTGCTGCCCCCTCTCTGGTCCATGAAGCGTGTAGCGCAGAGATGTAAAAGTGAAAGCGCAGGGTCCATGAAGTGCCACTGTGCTGAGCTACGAAAACACTGCAATGTAAAACAAAAAAAGAATTGGCAAATGAATTGGCTGCGAACCCTTCAGCCAGCGGGAAGTAAAGAAAGGATGCATGAGCAGAGGGGGTCACAACTGCACATAAGAGGCCCTCCTGCAGTAAGAGAAACTCATTAAAGAAAATAGTGCTTACAGACTAAAGAAGACATACGGTGTAACAACTGAAGTAAAAGGGCCAGTCCTTATGGGAGTTTACAAATGAAGACAAAGCGGTACTAAGGAGGGACTAACAAGCCTATTAACAAATCAGAAGCCTGCATTTACGAAGGACAATGACACAAGCCAATGACAAATTTGGCCGGAGAGTGGGCGGGGCTTCAAGTACATACTCCAATACAGCATGGCTCGCAGAGCAGCGCATGCCCAGGCTCGACCTAAAAAGCCCGTCAGCTTCTTTTGAACAGCTCCGCAAAGACAATTTCTCAACTGTAAAAACAACAGTTGATGGACAGAATAAACTCAACTGTGTCAGAGCTGTTAAGCTGCATCAAGACATGCATGGAGTCTTAGAGGAAACAGAATTTATAAGGACAGAAGAGCTAAACACATGGGTTGTTGTACATGAGGATGTCGATAGATATAGAGTGTTTTGGAGTATGTATGTGTGATGTGTATGAATGTGTGACTGAGTATTTGAAAGATTAAACGTACTCCTGTACGAGGAGCTGTGTGTCTCCTGAAATGCATTCCTAGCAATCCATTGAGTCTTTTGTGAGTTGTGATCTCACTGAAGTCACTGCCAACACGCTATTTTTCGAAAGGGAAGGCACTTTGCGTGTGGGCTGTTTGAAGTCTCCGGGGAAGGCTCAACCTACACAGTAGCGACTCCTGAATAAAAATAATTTTGTTGCTCGCGCTGCATCGCATTTGACAATGCAGCACACGTAATGAAATTTGTTTTATTTATTTATTTTGTAGTGGAGACAGGGTTTATGTGCACATATTGCTATGTTAGCATAAGCGTTTTAGAAGCTAAACGCCATCTTGCCACTTTGCTGCTTTTGCACACGACACTACAGGTAGCTGTTATTACAAGTAAAACTGCTTGCTTGCTTTTTCTTCACATGAGAACGGTCTGTTGTTCACATCCCTAGACGTGCACCGCGACCTTAGTCTAAACACTGTGTGCAGAAGCCGTCAAGGTCAAATAACAATGTATGCTGTTGAATTCAGGTTGATCGGCCCACGCTCTAGACACAACACGCACACAGCTGCAAATATCTGAAACTTGGGTGCCTTTATTATTGCATTTGCATGCATGATTCAGACACTTGGAGAAAATCTTTCCAGACACAGAGAGCAGAGCTGATCCTGTGATGTGATTCACCTAAGCTGATCTTTGAGGTATGGGGTTCCCCATCCAAACCTAGAGACCTTCTATTAGTTTTATAAAACTAGTTTGCTAGCCAAGGGAGGGTGGTTCACAAAGTATTATAGGACTTGTTTTCCACTATCATTTTTATTATGATTTCTCCCTTCATTTTCTATGGTATTGCTGATGGTTTTGTTTTTAATCATTTGCTTCTCATATTAGCCACATTACTACTGCACCTTAGTGGACGTAGTTAAAAATAAAAATTTTAAACTTTACCGTGTCTCGGATTACTCTTGTTGTGGACTGATATGAGAATAATAACGAAAAGGTGTTTCTGATTCCCACCACTCCTGAGAGTACTCTAAGTCGCTTGTTCTGGGTTGTCTAATCATTGGTAGCTTCGAGGTTTTACGGAGAACGAATGAGACACTGATGCTAGTCGGATAGGGGTTATGGGTACTGAGGTGAGTTTTTTGGTACACCACAATTCACTAAGGTCCATTTTCCTGTCCAAAGTTCTGTGCATGAGCAGAATCCCTGCAACAATTTGTTTACTTACCTCTGTTTAGCCGTATGCCGTAGTTTTCTACCTCCCACCCTGCTCCTCCCCCGCCCGCAGCACTCCCTCCAGGAGCCGCAACTGAACCTACAAATAAGGGTGGCATTGTCTGGATTGAAGGTTTCAGGCTACAAAGTAACTACCCCTCAACACCTTTCAATTTCGAGTTGCTCTTTGGCAGCTAACACACCCATTATTACTATCAAAAAAGGTGAAAAACTGCTTAGAAAGTTGTGTATAAAAAAAAGACATACGGGAAAGCAGAAGGTTTTCCCCTTTGAGGTGCCACTTGTATTTGAAGTTAAAGCAATTATTAGACCTAGAGTTTGAGTATATATGTATGCCTCAATGAAAAATAGGCATATATATGTTTTTTTTTTAAACGGAACAGTGTATTTTCTTTTCATTTGAGGAATTAACACCAATAAGCATTCTAAAAATATCACATTGGCAATTTAAACTTATCCTGAAATACTACATCGTCACCCCAGGCTGTTGATGTAGTAACACAAAGTGCAGATCTCGCGTTGCCAGTCGTTGCTGGCGGTCGCTGTAGCATGAAGAGTTGGGTTCCCCTGACTTTGCGTTGGTGTGCGGCAAGATCTCGTGCGAACAGGCCCGTTCATGGTCACAAAGAGCCCAAACTTTCAGGATTTCTCCTTTTCTTGAGAAAGGAGCTCAACTGATGCCACACCAAGGGTCCAGGACCTGAAGGACACCTCTTGGGGATCAGGAATTCACTCCAGCAGAGGCCAACAGGGCTCAGGTAGGCCTAGTTGCTGGTCCAATCTGCAGGGTAGCGGGGCAGATACAGGAAGCCTCTGGAGCTTGCTATGTCCCTGTAGCTCAGAACAGGAGGTCTGTCAGCTGACCCTTGGAGTCACTTCAGCCTGGGGGTTCAGGTCCAATCTTCCTTCTCAGCAAGCAGACAGCAGAGTAGCAGGGGCAGCAGGGTAGCAGTCCTTCTGGTACCAGAGCAGCACAGCAGTCCTCCTTTTGTAGGATCCACAGATCCAGGAGTATGCTGAAGAGCTGGGTCTGCGAGTCCAAATGTATACCTGGTGCCCATTTTGAAGTAGGAGGCATTTCTAGGGGTGCTAGAGAGGAGTCCAGAGAGAAAGAGCTAGAGAGGCTTCTATAGAGAGAGCATCCAGAGATGCTTGGAATTTCCTGGATTTCTTCCCTGGCCCCAGCTTGTCTGGGGGCACAAAAGACTAGTGTCAAACATTTTATGAAAGTGCTCAGGCAGAGCCTTTGTGATTTGCAAGTGTGGTAGGTGACATCTCCTCCCCTCATCAAGTCAGAGATAGTCCTTCCTCCTAAAATGTATTTTCCCTCTGTATCACTGCCTGAGAGCAGCTGGCGCCAAATGGTTAGGACAAGAAAATGGCAAATTTCTAAAAGTGGCATTTTCAGAATTGTGACTTAAAATCCAACTTTACCATCAAAGAGGGTTTTAAATTACACTTCTTTGGACATCAAACTTGACATTCCTATCTACTACCAATTGAAAGTTCCTACTTATTAGGTGTAATATTAGAATTAAAACTTAAAAGTACATGTCCAACTTTTTAAATACACCACATCTTGCCTTCTGGGTTGTGAAGGGCCTGCCCTAGGGGTGACATATGTATTAAAAAAGTGAGGTTTGGCCCTTGCAAGAGGTTGATTTTGCTAAGGCAAAATAGCAGCTTAAAACTGCACAGACAGGCTGCAATGGCAGGCCTGAAAATCTTAAAAGGGCTACCTAAGTGGGCGGAACAACCAGTGTTGCAGGACCACAAGTAGCATTTAATTTACAGGCCCCGGGTACATGTAATACCACTTTACCAAGGACTTACAATTGTGCCAATTTGGATGTAAGCCAATTTCACCATGTTTAAGGGAGAGGCCAGAGGCGCTTTAGCGTTGCTTAGCAGTGGAAAAGTGTGTAAAGTCCTAAAACACCAACAAAAACGGGTTCAGAAAAAGAAGGGTGAAAGCAAAAAGTCTGGGGATGACCCTATAATCCAACAGTGAGCAAGTGTTTAAGCATACCACATGTGTTAAAACACAAGAAAAAGTATTGTGGCCCAAAAACCCCAGTCCTGACAAGGTTGTCATCACTATCAAGAGCTGTGAACAATCAGCCAAGGGCACCAAAATTCTTGAGAAACCAGAAGAACTATCTAATGAAATAAATCGTGTGCGCACCAATGTTCAAACCAAGTATGAATGTCCAAGGGTTAAAGGAAAAAACAATCAGCCAAAACTTAAATAAGGAGGCTAGCAAGAATGAATGCTACCGTTGTGGATCCAGTAGTCATGTGGCCTCTTACAGAAATTGTCCTGCACTTGGCAATGAGTGTAGCAAGTGTGTAAAAAGGATAGTTTTGCCAAGGTATGTTGTGCAAGTGGTCGCCAAAGGAAGATATTTGCAATCCAAGAGGGTGATAATGAGATTAATGATAAACATCTAGAAGATCTAATTTTGATGGTAGCAATTCTAGATAAGTACAATTCAAATGATCACCCGAAATGCACTGCAATAGTTAAACAGCAAGATGTGGAGTTTCTTGTCGATACTGGATCACGCATTGCTATAATCTCTAAAAAAGAATAGGAAAGGCTGCCAAATAACGAACCACTTCAACACAGCTGCATCACGCCTGGTGCAGTTGAAGGACATAAGATCAATCTTAAATGTGTCTTCAATGCATGTCTCAGTTCTAAAGAGAGAACTGCCAAAGCCAGGGTATATGTAGTTAACCATGGCATCTACATATTGAGTTGATCTGAAAAACAAGGTCTCTGCATGTTAGTAAACCTGTGTAAAGCACCCTATGTGTTTATCGTTACCGAAGTGGATCCTGACAATATTCTACAAGAGTTTGATTGTCTTTTCACTGAGAAACTGGGAAACTTGAAAGGCTTCAAAGGCTTCATTAACATAAAGAGAATTTTGTACCAATTAAACAAAAGGTACGCAATGTATCTCATTCAGCTCGCAAAGAAGTATACAATGTATTGAAAACATTACTGGAGGATGGAATAATTAAACAGGTTTCAGCATCTTCATGGATGCCAACAGTCAAGATAGTCAAAAAGAGGTATGGCGAGATTAGACTATGCATTGATTTAAGCTAGACAAATCAACAGGTGGCTGTAGAATGTCAACTATTACCCCATGTGTATGAAACGCTGGACACTTTGGGCAACGCATAGGTATTTTCTACACTTGAATTCACAGCTGTTTATCAACAAATCATGTTGCATAAGGATTCACGTGCTCTCACTTCCTTCATTAGTCTTAAAGGAGCATTCAGATTTTGGTTGGATGCCTTTCGGCCTCAATTCAGCCTCTTCTGTATTTCAGAAGGTTATGAATAAGCTGTTTGAAGGAATGCCAAGTGTTAGAGCCTTCCAGGGCGATGTATTTGTGTTCTCCAAAGATTCTGGAGGCCATCAAAAGATTTTAAGGGAAGTGTTTAGGAGGATCCAAGCAAGTAGCTGAACCCTAAAATAAAGAAACACAAATTTTTCAAAGATAAGGTGGAATCTTTGTGCAACATTATTGGTGCTGATGGAATCAAGCATATCTTGATCTCTGTCATTATCAATTGGCCACAGCCTTCCAACAACTTTGAGTTGAACCAGGGCCGGACTGGCCGTAGCGTGCACCGGGCATTTCCCCAGTGGGCCGCCATGGCGGGGGCCAGTTTTGGGCCCCTGGGGGGCCGTTTTTGTTACCGGGACGGCAATATCAGCCCCCTGTAACAAAATCGGCCGAAACCGGCTTTAACAAACAGCTCGGCCACACTCCCTCCCCCCCCACCCAGCCGAGCAGTTTGCCAGGGCCAGTTTCGGTTCCCAGTCCAGCCCTGGGTTGAACTGAGATCTTTTCTTGGTGTATGTGAATTTTATTCAAAATTTAACAGTGGGACCCATGCACCTTTCAACAAAGAAGAATGTTGCATTAACATGGAGTGAGAAGTGTGAAGAAAGCATGCAAAATCTCAAAGAAGAATTACAGAGAGCCCCATTATCAAAATCCTTCAACGAATCCCTGCATTCTGCAGTGACTGTTGATGCCACTCAAATTGGACTGGGATCTGTGCTGAGGCAAAAGGGACCGACAGTTATCGACTAATAGCCTTAGCTACATGCAAGTTAAGAGGACATGAAATTAAGTAGTCTGTAATAGAGTGTGAACTCCTAGCATGTGTCTGGGCGTTATCCAAATTTAAAAGCTTCCGATTGGGTAGGTCATTTCTTACTAGAACGGATGACAAACCACTGGTGAGAAAAAATGAGAAAATGTAATTCAGACAAAGTTTCACCCAGTATAATCAAATTGGTTTGTAAATTGCAGGAATATGTAATTGATGGAGAGTATCTTCAAGGAAAATACAATGTAACAGCTGTTTTTTTATCTTGCATGTCAAGTGTTGATGACTCATGTGACAATGATATGTGTAAAATATAGGATGACATTGCTGTTTCATACTTGAATGGGCCACGCAATGAGAAAATCCTAAGTAAAATGGATTGGATGACCGGTATTGTTGATGACTCCGCAGATTTATTTAAGAAGTGTTCTCACAAGAGGGTTTCCCAAAATATGTGGCGAGTGGCAACGGAACACAATTTATTTCAGTAAAATGTCTGATTTATGTATTAAGTTTTCTTGCATTGAGAATTGCAGTTCCTCTTTATATCATCCCTGAAGTAATGGGCAGGCTGAAACAGCAAACCGCATAATAAAGAAACCCATACAATTGGCCTTAAAAGGTAACTTACCTGTAAGATACGCCCTAAGAACTTGTTTTTAGGCATACTGTACCACTCCCTTTGGTGTAACTAATAAAACCCAATAGGAATTAATGAAGGGTAGAAATACTTCTACCAAGCTACAGCCTCATTGGTTCAAAGGAAGGGCAAGGGTGTCAATGTAGATGAAGTTAATAAAAAGGAAACAATGTACAATGCTGTTGAAAAGAAACAGTCCAAAATTAAACAATACTATGATCAGAGAAAAGCAGTGACTCCAAGCAGAGTATGTGTTTGTGACATGGTCAGAATAAAGCGCCCACATTACTAGGTGGTGACAAGTTCAGTGGTCCCATGTGGGTAATCAAATCATCAGGGATAGCTATAATGCTGGAAATTAGGAACTGGTGAAATGTTTCAAGTGGGGCACAAGTTTCTACCCATTTTAAGGTACTTGAAACCTAATCCAATATTAGAAGTGATGGAGCTGTGGGATTTAAAACAGGAAATAACTCCCCACAAAGCAGACTTTCCACCAATTGTGTAATCACGACCTGTGTGAGCATGTCTCTAGAGACTGTTGGACCCCCGCTGAATGATCCGAATAGAGGTAAAAATGTGTTGAGTGGCCGATCCTCATTAATTGTAGGCATGCCAGTTAGATTCAAGGATTATGTGCTGGATTAACTTTCTCAAAGAGTGTCACGGTCCCTCGGAGGCCTCTCAGGATCGGTTTGTTGCTCAATTGGGGTCCACCTATTGACAACCTCAATCTCCGAGTTGCTGTAAAAGCACGCACATTAGAGGGGGTCAATCGGGGGAAGGAAAGGAAGGGAACAGCGGGGAGGGAGACCAGTGGAGAAAAACGATCATTAAAACACAATTAAAGAACGGCACCTCAATAAGTTATCTCACGGCTTCCTTGCTGCGACGCAGCCGTATCTACCTGTAAAGGAAAAGAACTCTATGATGGCAGCTACAACTAGAAGGACGATTGTATCATCATCAGACCCTCTAAGGCTACCTGGGCATGTGTCTGTTTGTTCGTACCACAGGTAAGTGATACTCAGCAGAGAACTGTGAACACATAAACATTTATAAGTGACAACCATTTACCGTGTCGTTTTTACACAATCCTTTACAAGGTGTACCTTACCCACCATAACACGTGTGACTGTGGGCCTCACAAGGGAAGAAGGGATTACGATTTATTCTCAGCACTTCTCTTAGCTCCCCTGCTAAGACGAAACAATACACACATAAAACACTTATGATGGAGAACTGAAGTCATGTAGACATGCTTCAAGATAACGTGGAATTGTGATATACCACCTGATATGGATATTCAATGTTACTGTCCCATGTTACAAGAAAGCGCTTAATTTGTAGCACCGGAGGTGCCGTGGATTCTATGGCCGCGTTTGGAGTGAACGCGCAGCTCTTGTTAGCTCCTTAGAGTATGACTCTAGGCGGTGTCACCCTCAACCGTTGTTCACTGTAGATAGAGTTTCGGTACAGCTTTGGATATAAAAACAACGTTGTACGTAACACCCAATGGAATTACTCTAGGCGGTGTCACCTCGACACCCGAATGCAAGGCAACTGAGGAATCAACCCCGTGCTGTAAGCCAACAGCGCTGTGGCGCAAAATAACACAAAAATGACGCTTGATGGTGTCACCGACTTCCGCGTCTAAAGTACTGAGGAACAACCATAGCGGCGTGAGTCAACAACGCCGTGTTGCGAGATAGCACAAAGTATTGACTCTAGGCGGTGTCACCGACACCCTTACCCCACCAGAGCCGTCTGTAGCAGCGAGTGAAGTTGAAGCGTCCTCCACATTCACCAGCGAGTCAGGAATAATCTGCCCCGTTCCTTCGGCTTCTCCGGCTTACGTAGCCGGGCGGACCCTCGCAACGTCACTTCCTGAGCCTGCGCGTTGCAAGGGAGGCCGGGAAGTGTAGTGCGCAACGGAGGTCCTCCATATCTCACGCATCTCGCGGAGATGGAGCGCGAAATTCACCCAAAAAGCGCCGTGAGTTGTTCGGTTCATGGGGCGTGCAGCAGGTGAGACTGGGCACATGACAGCACATCCCTCTCCCAACGACCGCTGACACGAGCCAGGGTTGTTGGGGTAACGATCATGAAAGGCTTTCACGCACCGGGGCGCATGCATTCCTTCTGCGGGTTCCCACAAATTCCCCTCCGTGCCGTATCCTTTCCATGACACCAAATACCATAACTTGGATCCCCTCCTTTTGGAGTCCAGGATTGCTTGAACTTCATACTCTGGCTCGTGATTGATCCAGATAGGTGACGGTCTTTTCTTTATAGGTGTGTAGGATGGTTTCAGTAACGACACATGAAAGACCGGATGTATTTTCATGGCCTTGGGTAGCGCTAATCTCATGGCCAAGGGCGATATCACCTTTTGTATTTTATAGGGCCCAATGAATTTGGGATTAAACACGCTGTATCCACGAAACCGAATGTTTTTTGTCGATAGCCACACTGCATCTCCTACCTTGTAGGTTGGGTTGGCGGTGTTTGTCAGCCATGAATTTGTAGATACCCTTGCCTTCTCCAGATTTTTACGAGTGTTATTTAGGGTTTGTTGAATGTGTTTCATACGGGTTTGTGCTTCCGGTACTTCCGGTGTGCTTGCGGGGTGGATCAATGAGATAAAGAGTGGATGGTAACCGTAGTTACTGTAAAATGGCGTACATTTTGTGGATTGATGTTTGGCACTGTTATATGCCACCTCAGCCAAGCATTAGAGGTCCACCCAAGCATCTGTGTTCTTCTCCAAGTACCACCTCAGGTACTGCTTGAGGGTCTGATTCAGTCTTTCTGTCTGCCCGTCTGACTGAGGGTGAAAACTGGTGGTTTTGGATGTCTTCTTTACACCAGGCTCTTCAAATTCTTGCAGTGAATTGAGGGCCCCTGTCGGACACTATATTTGCCGCCAGTCCATGAAGCCTTATTACATGAAACAAAAGTAGTTTGGCTAATTTTCCGGACGTGGGTTCTTTTGCACAGGCTATGAAATGTCCCATTTTGGTGAGACTGTCCACCACCACCACGATGGCTGTACACCCCTGATCCAGGGGTAAACCCACAACGAAGTCTATAGAAATGGTTTCCCATGGCACCAAAGGCGTTGGTAGGGGTTGCAACAGCCCTCTGGGTTTTCCGTGGTCTGATTTTGCGTTCACACATGTTTCACATCGGTGAATCATGTCTGTGGTGTCTTCGACTACCGTAGGCCTCCAAAACTGGCAATAGATTCGGTCTAGGGTTTTCCTGATCCCGTTATGTCCAGCACTGTGTGTGTTATGACACCATTGTAGTATCTCCTTCCTTAAAGTTTGATTGGGTACTAACAACTGTTTGCCTTTCATTGGGAGACCTTTGATTACCTTCCACTGCGGGTGGTCCAACAGCCATTTCCTCCAGTAGCGATTCTTTACACCTTTGGTTATTTTCTGGAGAAAGGAGTCGGTTTGCAGAGTTCCTATGACCTTTTGAGGGTCCAAAACTGACTGCAGACGTTCTATTTGAGTTCCATCAGGGGTGTCTTTACGGGACAAGGCGACTGCCTTTTTATTGTCTGCCCCAGGTCTGTAGGTCACTAGATAGTGGAATTCTGAAAAAAATAGCATCCAGCGTAATTGTCTGGGAGACAACATCCGAGTGGATCTCATAAATTGTAAGTTACGGTGATCTGTTTATACAGTTACCACGTGTTTGGCTCCTAACAGCAGGTGTCTCCAATCGCTAAACGCTTCTTTTATGGCTAGGTGCTCCTTTTCGGCGATGGTATACCTGGTTTCGGCCAAATTTAACTTACACGACATATAGGCAACCGGATGGAGTTGGCCAGTTGTTTTATGGCGCTGTGAGCGGATAGCACTCACCGCAACATCGGAGGCATCCGCCTCCACAATGTAAGGGCTCTCAGGATCCGGATGTGTCAACACCGGGGCTGTAACAAAGGCCTTCTTTAATTGTTGAAAGGAGGCCTCGGCTTCTGTTGTCCACCTAAAAGGTTTGTTTTTTCGTAACAGTTTCGTGATGGGAGCCACCACCTTAGAAAATTGGTTAATGAATCTGCGATAAAAATTCGCAAATCCAAGAAAACATTGGATTTCTTTAACTGTGGTGGGTTGTGCCCAGTCTTTCACCGCTCTGATCTTTCTCTCGGACATGACCTGTCCTGAGGGCGTCAGCATCACTCCCAAGAATTCCACTTCGTTCACGTGGAACTCACATTTGCTGAGCTTACAATATAGTTTATTCTGTCTTAGTGCTTCAAAACACCAAACACACATGAGCCTTATGCTCCTCTGCTGAAGATAAATATATCAATATATAATTGATATATGCCACCACGAACCTGTCCAAATACTCCCGAAGCACCTCGTTAACGAAGTATTGAAATGCCGCGGGGGCGTTGCACAGGCCAAAGGGCATTACCGTGTACTCGTAGAGTCCATATCGAGTACGGAAGGCCGTCTTCCACTCGTCCCCCTCTCATACACGTACCAAGTGGTATGCTCCCTTTAAGTCTAGGCGTGTGTAGATGATGGCGGATTTAACCTGCTCCAAAAGAACAGGTATCAAGGGCAGTGGATACCTGTTTTTAATCGTTACATTGTTTAATGCCCGAAAGTCTATGCAGGCTCTCTTTTCACCATTGGCCTTTGGAATAAAAAAAGAGCGGAGAGGCTGCCGGTGATCTTGAAGGGGGTATAAAACCATTCTCTAAGTATTTGTCTAAATATTTCCTCAAGTGAGTGTTTTCGGCTTCGGTTAGTGCATATAATCTCTCACACGGTATAACCGCTCCTGGCACCAAATCAATACGGCAATCGTAATGCCTGTGTGGGGGGAGTGTATCTGCCGATTTCTCACAGAACACGTCTTGATACTCTGAATACCAAACAGGTAGCTTTACATTAGTTTCTGCTGCAGTTGCTATTGTAGGTGCATTCCCTGGGCTAAGGGTAGTCTTACACTTTTCGTTAGTACAATGTTCTCTACACCATGAACCACTAAACTCCACCCTGTTATTCCTCCAATCGATACTTGGGTTATGTAATCTCAACCAGGGAAGGCCTAGAATTACCCCATATTTAGGGGATTTGATAATATTGAAACACAATCTTTCTGTATGCCCTTCCCCACAAGTCATTGGCAGTGTATCCGTGTGGTACCTAATAGGGCCTGTGCTTAAGGTTTTTCCTTCCACAGCCAAAACCTCTTCAGGGGTATCTTTAGCAATCAACTCTATGCCTAAATGCCTGGCAGTCCCGAGGTCCATAAACAACCCTGTAGCGCCAGAATCGACCATGGCCTCACTAGTCTGCCATCCTCCAGGAGTCTTAAGTTTAATTGTTAAAAACAAATGTTGTGACGACAAGGCAAGTGTATTCATGATAGAAGGGATGTGAAACCCACCCAAGGACTTCCCTTCTGATTTCCCTGGGTGTATCAGTTTTCCGGCGAGACCTCGGAGTACAGTCCAGACACTCTTTTGACCCCTACGCTGGTTCGAGGTTTTACCAAGCATTCCCGAACTAAATGCCCCTTTTATCCGCAATACATGCAGAGTCCTGTCTTTCGCCTGCTTTCTCTTTCCGCTTGGGTTAGGGGGGCTCGAACGTTGCCTATGTCCATAGGTTCTACTACTGGTGCAATCCCCACCCCAGGCCCCCTACTTTTCTCAAATCGCATAGGCTGGCGCTCTACTCTCTTCCTATCCCCTCTGCGTTCCCCCAGGCGATAATCCAACCATAAGGTGAGGTTGATAAGATCTATACAGGTGGAGGGTTGAGGGTCTATCTGGGCTAACACGTCTTTCATGTCCTCCCTCAGCCCTTGATAAAAGAGAGCTGCCCTTTTTTCCTCTGGCCATTGGGTTTCTGCTACCAAACGTTGGAAGGTGTTGATATATACCACCAAGTCCTTATTACCCTGTTTAAGGTCTAGCAGTTCTCTGTCTGCCGAGAAGGAAGCCGCCCTACGATCGAACACTGTTTCGAATTCTTTCCGAAACGCTTCCCAATCGTACAAAAGGGGGTCGTCGCGATGCACATAAGGTACCGCCCATTGGGCCGCGTCTCCTGTCAGATATGAGATCATAAAAGCCACCCTAGCTTGATTTGTGGGAAAGGCCTTGGGTTTACAAGAAAAGTGCAATAACACCTGTGACACGAAGACTTGTACCTTCGACACCTCCCCATAAAACCGCTTGGGGGCTGCCAATGGAATGGGTGTGGGCATCTCCACTGTAAAAGGGGAGGGGATAGAGGAGGTTCCAAACTGGAAGGTACTCCCACCCAGACCTCTACCTGACTGTGCGTCAAAGGGGTTTCTTTGTAATCTATTCACTGTTTCCTGCAAGGCTGCGGTTTCCGCCCTAGAAGCCGCTATCTCCACCCTGGAATCTGTGATCTCCTGTTGTAGTGCCCCTAATGTGACTAGTACGACTTCCAAGGTGGCCATTGTAACAACTAACCAACCAGGAGAGGTATATTTAAGTAGGCAGATTATTCTGTCACGGTCCCTCGGATGCCTCTCAGGATCGGTTTGTTGCTCAATTGGGGTCCACCTATTGACAACCTCAATCTCCGAGTTGCTGTAAAAGCACGGACATTAGAGGGGGTCAATCGGGGGAAGGAAAGGAAGGGAACAGCGGGGAGGGAGACCTGTGGAGAAAAACGATCATTAAAACACAATTAAAGAACGGCACCTCAATAAGTTATCTCACGCCTTCCTTGCTGCGACGCAGCCGTAGCTACCTGTGAAGGAAAAGAACTCTACAACTAGAAGGATGATTGTATCATCATCAGACCCTCTAAGGCTACCTGGGCATGTGTCTGTTTGTTCGTACCACAGGTAAGTGATACTCAGCAGAGAACTGTGAACACATAAACGTTTATAAGTGACAACCATTTACCGTGTCGTTATTACACAATCCTTTACAAGGTGTACCTTACCCACCATAACACGTGTGACTGTGGGCCTCACAAGGGAAGAAGGGATTACGATTTATTCTCAGCACCTCTCTTAGCTCCCCTGCTAAGACGAAACAATACACACATAAAACACTTATGATGGAGAACTGACGTCATGTAGACATGCTTCAAGATAACGTGGAATTGTGATATACCACCTGATATGGATATTCAATGTTACTATCCCATGTTACAAGAAAGCGCTTAATTTGTAGCACCGGAGGTGCCGTAGATTCTATGGCCGCGTTTGGAGTGAACGCGCAGCTCTTGTTAGCTCCTTAGTTAGAGTATGGCTGTAGGCGGTGTCACCCTCAACCGTTGTTCAGTGTAGATAGAGTTTCGGTACAGCTTTGGATATAAAAACAACGTTGTACGCAACACCCAATGGAATGACTCTAGGCAGTGTCCCCTCGACACCCGAATGCAAGGCAACTGAGGAATCAACCCCACGCTGTAAGCCAACAGCGCCGTGGTGCAAAATAACACAAAAATGACTCTTCGCGGTGTCACCGACATCCGCGTCTAAAGTACTGAGGAACAACCATAGCGGCGTGAGTCAACAACGCTGTGTTGTGATATAGCACAAAGTATGGACTCTAGGCGGTGTCACCGACACCCTTACCCCACCAGAGCCGTCTGTAGCAGCGAGTGAAGTTGAAGCGTCCTCCGCATTCACCAACGAGTCAGGAATAATCTGCCCCGTTCCTTCGGCTTCTCCGGCTTACGTAGCCGGGCGGACCCTCGCAACGTCACTTCCTGAGCCTGCACGTTGCAAGGGAGGCCGGGAAGTGTAGTACGCAACGGAGGTCCTCCATATCTCACGCATCTCGCGGAGATGGAGCGCGGACTTCACCCAAAAAGCGCCGTGAGTTGTTCGGTTCATGGGGCGTGCAGCGGGCGAGACTGGGCACATGACAGCGAGAAAGGGAAGATCTTATATCGTAATGCAGTATTGAAACATAACCCTTTATACATTTATTGTTTTCCCCTTGTCATTATCCTATTGCCCTTCTCTTCGTCCTCCCGCCTCAAGTGCCTAAGCGTGTGGAATATCGCACGCTGACACTAGAATATTAAGGGTTGGAAGCTGGGAGGAAACGGTTGGGAAAAGGCATTCGCGGACCGGAGAGCGAAGTGTTAAGGCTAATAAACATAGTAGACTAAACAATGTGGACAAACCCACTACATGTATGTGTTACAATCACTTATGTGGTAAGTACATGGACCCATTAGGTGTACTTAAAAGACCCCTCACACACCAACCTGGTTGGTGTCATGCTTCATCATTGGGGTCCCAACCGGGTGGCCGAGGGCTTCTGGTTGTGCTACAACGCCTGATTACAGCAGAGCTGGTGTGGTGTGAATATGTGATGTGTCATGAATTTTATTAAAAATATCTCTGAGAATCCTTGCTTGTAAAATGTATTAATGGCGGCTCAGGATATGGTTAAAAATATATGTGGTGCAACTAACAGGAAGTTATTACCCTTAGTTGAATAGGTGATGTGGTCTACATGTTTCAGCCCGTAAAAGAATGTATGGAAGGGCTTTCTTCAGGATCAGGTTAGTGAGACTAGTAGGTGGCAAAGGTGAAAATAGCCACGTGAAAAAAGTGAAGTGCCTACACACGCGCTAAGGTGTGTGGTCTGAGTGTCGGCGTACTTACAGACACGTGTAAAAAAACCACTATATTAAGGTTTTGGGCAGCTAATCGAGGCTTGGGAGGGGTCTTATCTGGTGTCCCAATTTGGTCTCGGTGAGTATCCCGCTTTGAACCTGCTGTGTGAGAGGTCTTTTAAGTACACCTAATGGGTCCATGTAATTACCACACAAGTGATTGTAACACATACATGTAGTGGGTTTGTCTACATTGTTTAGTCTAACATTACGTTGGGGATAAGGACGTACCCCTTATCTCCCTTGCTCTCTCCTTGTTTTCCTATAATAAACATAGTACTCTACCTGAGGAAACTATGGTTCCTACATTCCCCTGATTTATTTTCAAAATTCCCCTTTTGCCAGGTTCAAAATGTTGGCATGCCCCGAAATCCAATACACGCCGAGTATTACCTGTGTGGTCCTTCTTCTGTGTCTAGCATCACCAGTCTTCGCGTGGGGTTTCCAAAACGAAAGTTCTCCTTTCGTCCATACACGTAAAAGAGTGACTAGCGATGCAGCCCTCCGAGGTAAAATGCAGCGTCGTGTTCACTACGGCAAATGGCATGGTAGTATTTTTAGATCAACGAAGAGATGGTGAACAAAACGCAACTAACCAAGTCAGTGAGAAACCATGTGTAAGCGACTTACTGTTGTGTGTTACTTTTATTATGCATTCTATGTTACACTTACATCAAACTATACAACTGAAAATGTCAATATGCACAACTGCTGCTTAATCTTTAAAGTTAGTGATCTGAACGGGAAGAAACACGCAAATATACTCTTACCCGGCAAACGAAAACGTGTACTGATGACGATCACTGTACGGACCCTGTCCGCATTGACAGCGTCTCAGCTGTCTAGATCACAGACTTCTGTTGTGAGGTGCAGCCATATACAACAGTCCTAACATGTAAATTCATGACTACAAACTCCCATGAGTCTAAAACTGTTTGCCTGATTTTAACATGACCGTCGGCATAAAATGGCATTTCGTTTCGTGTGCTCAGTTCCGAGGTCCAGCCCCCTTTTTTCAATTGGTTGATTTTAGATAGTAACCATCTAAACATGGCTGGCTGCATAAGTGGGCCGCCCCGTTAACGTAAACTGTTGAGCTGACAGTAATCAGCCGGCGGTGGTTGTTGGGATTGCGTGTTGTGTTGCGTCACGCGCTCTGTCCAGTAACAGAGGGGCAAGCAGCGCTGCCTGCCGGGAGAGAGAGGCCTGTGAGGGAGGAAGCCGGGCTCTGAAGTCAGGAAACTGCCAGGGTTGACGAGGGACACCCCACGGGACATGTTGCAGCCCCCTGCCTGACCAACGCCAGCACCCGCGGGGGGAGCGGAGTATGACCAGGCCAGGAAGAGGGAGAGGGAGCAACAGAGGAGGCAGGCAACAGCCACAAGCTCCGGGGAGAGGAGGAGGAGACAGGTAAGAGGCCCATGGAGCATAAACAACACCAGAGGAAGGAAAGGCACTGGAGAGAGTGAGAGTTGACACTGCAGTGCCAGAAGGGAGTGACATAAAATACGAAACCAAAAGACACATTTCGGCAACGAAGAGGAAGATGGGTTGATATAGGCTAGGGGTGGGCGAGGCAATATAAATTAATGAGGAGGGTTCTAGCCATATGTCTACCTTGGATCGAAGAGCCCACGCGCGAGTCTATCCTTGATAATGATCGGCATGCAACAAGTAACATGTAGAAGTGTGACCGTGTCTGAAAGATTTCAAAACTGTATTTCTTTAACACACGGAAGCATTTCACCTTAACACATCAGATTAAACTACAGCATTGAGTGATAGGTTTTTTTAACATGGCCTTAGAACGATTCCGTCGCTCCCCTCTGATGACGACTATACCATTAGTGAACTAAGAGGCAAGTCAGATGTCATGTACCCCATATATGAACTATTCTTGTATATTCTTTATAACTTTATTTCAACAAAGAGAAACAACCGGAAACTAAAGGGGTTTTATAGTGCCATCCTCAAGTAGGTATCTCAGGCATTGCGGACTAAACATGGTATTATCATAGACACTAGACGGGCAATAATTTGATAATACATGTAACTGCATATTACATTGCTGTAATTCTTTTACAAATGCAAAAACAACAGTTGATGGATGGAATGCAGAACAATGTCATACATTCACCGCAGTACAGAGATCTGGGCCTAAATCCATCGTATTTTTGCTCGCCATACCAGTTTGAACCCATCCATATGCAAATCAGTCTTGTTTCCGGTCCAGGGACGACCTGGCTTGGCAGTTCGGGCTGGACTGTTCCCATGAGGCACAGGTTCAAGGCTGATTTGCATATGGCCAGGTCTAAACTGGGGTGGCATGGTGAGCAAAATAATGATGGGTTAGCCAGATCTCTTGAATGGGGGTGAATGTTTTGATTTGTTCTGCATTCCGTCCATCAATTGTGTGTCTTTTGTAATTCTTCTACAGGCACCGACAGTTAGACCAGACATCCAAAGCTCAGTGTACCGTGTGTGATGGCAGTGGGGCCCATATGGCTCTAGGCCTAGATATAATTGGCATGAGCATGCTAAAGTTACCTAACGTGATATTGCAATGTATTAGATCCTTCAGAGTCACCAATAGTAGTAAGAAGACCCTTGTCCCATCACATTACGACTTGTCTTTTAACCAGCTTCAGTAGTAGTGCAGTGTATTTACAAGTCCGTATAGATGTAGTCTTCAAATAACCAAGTAGTGTCATGACTGTATCATGCTCATTATTGGTATTTATCATTCTACCAAGTTTATGAAAATGTTGATCCAAAATCATTTTATATTTATATTATATTATATCAGGAAGTCTGCATGATGAGTGCATAAAATCAGCCTCCTCCTCGCAGCACCGGAGGCCACTGGCATCTTCCTTCAGACCAAATCTGTCCAGTTTGACAGGGGTGTAATAAAATCTTTGTACAAACTTAAACCATATCAGTCTATGCTGTCTATTAAGGGGGACATTTTTAATGGCTGAGTAACAGAACCACTTTTGCTCATCGGAAATGTTGAAGTTAATGCAGAAATGCTGTGGTAATTTCAACCTCAGATCCAACCCAATCAACACAGAACTCACCAGCATTAACACCTTCATCACCCCAGCAGCACTGATCGCTTTCACAGACCACATCAGAACACTCCTCGACCGCCGAGAGACTGTGGTCCTGATCCTCCTTGACCTCTTTGCTGCGTTCAACACCGTATCAAAACCGCCACTCATGAACAGACTCTACAACATTGGCATACAGCAAAACACCCTCAAGTGGATCTCCTTCTTACTTACAGGACGCACACAGAGCATCCGGTTGCCCCCCTTCACCTCCGAACCCAAGGACAGCATGTGTGGCGTACCCCAAAGATCCTCCCTCAGCCCCACCTTGTTCAAAAGCTGCGTGACCTCCCTCGCATACATTGTCAGATCCCAGGGCCACAACATAATCTCCTATGCAGACGACACTCAACTTATCCTCTTGCACACCGAAGACCCCTCCACCACCAGAACTAACCTCTGGGATGCCTTGACCAACGTAGCCAACTGGATGAAATACACCTGCCTTAAACTCAACTCTGACAAGACAGTAGTACTGGTCTTCGGGAAGAACATCTCAATATGGGACTACAGCTGGTGGCCTGCAGAACTCGGACCATCACCCACACCAACAGAACATGCGTGGAATCTAGGCATCATCCTCGACAGTGAACTGACCACACTGCTTCCACACTCTTTGCACGCTCCGCAGAATATTCAGATGGATCCCAGCCAACCACAGAACGACCGTCACCCAGGCCCTTATCGTTAGCCGCCACAACTACGGCAATGTTTTCTGCAGCATCATCTCGACCCAGCTCCTCAGAAGACTTTAGACCATACAGAATTCTGCAGCCAGACTCTTCCTCAACCTTCCCAAAGAGACCCACATCCCCACCTACTTCATCAACCTCAACTGACTCCCCCATCCAGAAGAGGTGCCAGTTCAAGATCCTCGCACTCGCCTAAAAAGCTCTGCACGACCAGCCTAAATCAACCACTGACTGAACTTCCATCTACCCGCAGGACACCTGCACTCCTCCTCACTAGCCTGTGCGCACACCGCATCCATTGTAGCGTCAGTGTAGGCCGCTCCTTCTACATCGCTGACAATACCTGGGATGACTTGCACCACCATCTTCAAGCAGCACCCTCCCTGGCGGACTTCAGAAAGAAACTCAAGACCTGGCTTTTCAGCGGAGAGGTCATACCCACAGTATCCCCTGGGCCGTGAAAGGAGGGCATGTGGTGGTTAGCCGTTGTGAGGGCTGCTAGAGCCCATGCCTGGAGGACTCTGACGTGCCAAGATCGGCCTCAGTGGACATCTCTGGAATGCGGGGCAATGACAGACTATGCCGTCCCACCAAAGCACCAGGAGTTATACACTTCATTCCATTATTGTTTTGTTGCATATTTTGCATGTCTCTGACAGAGCATTGGGGATTGTCTTTGCCGGTGAGGGGAGGGGGGGGTACACGTTGTTGGTTGAGAATTGGAGCTGCCCGTACATGATTGCCTGATCGTCAATGACACTGTTGACACTCACTATTGGGAGATTGATGAGGGCCACATATTGGGGCCTCCTCCCTCCGCTTAACATTTCACATACTATATGCGTACACCTAACAAGAATTTGACCCCATAGACAAACCACTGACTTGGAACATAAGGGGCATGGCCGCTCCAATTAAGCGCTACCACAGCCACACTTGCCTTAAGCGACATTACACGCATGTGGCGTTCCTGGAAGAGATGCACCTGAATTGCAACAGCTCCACATGAAATGGGGGGGCCTGGTGTATGGCACCACAGTCTCTGTGTGGATAAGCCCTAGAGGTGCAGTTTGTACAGGAATCCCACATGGTTGATCCAGAGGGCATATATGTAGTGGTGGAGGGGCTTCTGGATGGTAGGCCCGTTGTGCTGGTGGCTATATATGGCCCATAACACAGGTCATCCGCCTTCATGGACTGACTCGCACCGACTCTGTTGTGTGACTCTCATACCCCTAACATACAGGGCAGGGAATTTTAACTGCGTGTGAGACATTAACAGGGACCGATCAGTCCCGCTGCTGGAGGGGGCGACCTGTCCCAGAAGGACGCAGCATTTTCTGAACTGGCTGACTAGCCATAAGGTGTGTGATGTGTGGCGCCTCCAACAAACACAGTATAGTGAATTCTTTCTACTCCCCAGTGCACAATGTTCACATTAGACTAGACCTTCCCCCTTGTGTAGTGTATTTATAGGCACCTTCATACTCCATACGGAATACATGCTGCGCACGTTTTCTGACCACTGCCCGCTTCTGATTTCGTTGAGATGGGGGCATGCTCGCCACCGTATACCGACTTAGAAACTAAAGACCTATTTACTTCTGGACCCCCGCCCTTTTAAGGAGGACTTGGCCACGCACCTGACCAGGTACTTCGAGCACAATGCTTGCTCCACGTCCTGGTGGGCATCCAAATGGGATGCACACAAAACGGTTGTGCAGGGTCACTGCATCACGACTATGTGGAGGTGGTCCGTCAGACACTAAGTAGGTAAATAAAGGCTAAAGAGCAGGAACTGCTACATCTAGACACTGAGCAGCCGGGGCACACTGAAGGGACTGAGCCACTGTTCGGATTACAGAAGGAAAACCAGGAATTAGAAATGTGACTTAATTATAAATAACACCTTATCCAACTGCATATAGAGGGTGACCGCTTTGGCAGGATGCTTGCGTGACTGGTACGCGCTGACTAATCACAGCCACCCATGGCTGGGGGTGCAATCCTTAATACCCAAGAGAATATCCGTGTTACCTTTATGAACTTCTATAGATTATTTTTATATAAGTTTTATATAGCGCTAGCTGGACCCATAGGTGTCAGAACGCTTCAAATGATTGTGATAGAATACAGTAACGCAGTCATGCAATGAACATATGAGGCGAGAGTTCAATAGACAAATGGTACCCATCAAAGATCCTAGTAGAGTGACCAACACTAGAGACACAATTCGAGAGGATCTAAAAGTCAGAGAAGCAAAAAAAAGTGAACTGCCGCTTCAGACAGAGGGTCTAGGTCTGATAAAGCGATACTTTACTAAGATCCACAAACTAGGAGTTAAAGTATTTTTTGAGGAGGAGGAGTTTCAGGTTTCTCTTGAAGCAAGGGAAGGAAGGGTTGCATCGAAGGTCACATGGTAGAGAGTTCCATATGCTTGGAGCATTTCCAGAAAAATAGCGCAACTTGGTTGCTGTCTTTTAAAATTGGAGGTAGGAGCAGAAGAGCATTTGAGCTTCTCAATGATCTAGTGGTTCTTGCTTTCGTCAGTTTGTTTTCTAAGTAGTTGGGTGTATGAGAGTGAAGGGCTTTGTGGATGATACATGCAGTCTTGTAGGTACATCTTCCTTCAATGGAAAGTCAGTTGAGGCTCTTAAGTGCAGGAGTGATGTGTTTAAACTGTTTAATGTCTGAGATAAGCCGGGCTGTCATGTTAAGAACTGATCTCGGGGGTGGGGTGAGGTGAGTTTTATGTGTCCCTGTGAGAGTGGCATTATGTTCCATAAAGAGATTGAAAAGAGAGGGGGTGATAGACTTGAGCCCTGAGGCAGGCCAAGATTGATCCGAGTGGGTTTAGACAGGCAAGAGTTGATTTTGGTGTGTTGCGAGGGGTGTTGAAGGTAGGAAGATGACCATTTTAGTACGGTGCCATTCAAACCGAAACGCAACTTCAAAGATTCAAGTAGGGCTGAGTGATTAACCGTATCGAACGCCGCCGATAGGTCAAGTAGGATAAGTAGGCAGGCGTCACCCTAGTCTGAGGCTCTGTGGATGTCATCAGATATGTTCAGCATGGCCGTTTCAGTACAACAGCCTTTCCTAAACCCGGATTGTAAAGTGTCCAGGAGGGAGAATTTTCGTATATGATGATTAAGTTGCTGTAAGACACATTTTTCCAAAGTCTTGGCAAGGAACGGGAGGTTGGAGATAGCTCTGAGGTTGTTGCGATCAGTTGGGTCAGCCCTGCTATTTTTGGGAACGGGTGTGATTTGTTCTAGTTGGAGAGTGATCTGCACACAACCCGTGGTGAGAGATATGTTGATGATGAGAGTCCAGAACGGGGCGATGATGTGGTTGAGATTTTTCACCATTGTGGATGGGATGGGATCCTTGGTGTGGGTTGTTGGTTTTAGATTCATGATTATATTGAAGACTTCCTATTCAGTCAAGGGTTTGAAGTTCGACCAGTTGGTGTTGTTCTTTAGGTCTCGCTGAGCCCAGCGCATGCGCTGGCTCGGAGAGACATTTTGTATGTGGGATTTTCAAAGTGCTGCTGGCTGGTCTAGCGCTTGCGTTCACGCGATCGTGCACGCGCGCAGCCGGCCGCCAGCAGCACTTTGAAAACTGTGCTATAGCGTGTCATCGCGATCACTTTCGCTTTCAGAGCAATCGCGATGACTTTCGCTTTTACGGCCGTGCGGTGTTACTTTTACTGCCCCGCGGCCAATGCTTGTTTTCTTACTCGCCTGTTCTCTCCTCACCTCTTCAGTTCTCGCTTTAATTCTCCCCTGACTTCCTCTCTTCTGTCCTCTTATTTCCTCTCTCCTTCCCACAACTGCCACGACCTTCGCTCCTTCCCTTTGCAGTTCCCTCCTCCCTTCTCCTCTCTTTTGCTCTGTTGTATTTCGTTCATCACCCTTTCTTATTCCCTCCTTCTCTTCTCCCTCCTCTCTGTCCACAGTGCTTTGTCGATGCTTCAGGGCAACATAAACTTCAAGCAACCATCCGTCGTGATGTCATCGTGTTCCCTTCTTCCCTTTCTCCTATCGTCATCCTCCTGTCCGTACACCTCCCTCTCCCTCAAAGCCCCTGCTTCCATTTCCTGCCGAGCCCCGCCCTGCGCTTGGGGTAGCATAGCACTAAATAGGCAGCCGACATAATAACATAAGACTTCTCCGCCATCTGCCACAGTCCCTGTGTGTGTGCCTGTCTCCCTCACCTCTCTCTGCATCTCGTTCTCTCTGTATTTCTAGGAGTGTCCATCTTACTGGGCGTGCTAATTTGTCTAGAAACGCATTGAGCAGTGTGCTTGTATTCAGAGGTGTTTGATGTCATTCCTGTCTCTCTGTGTGCCCTTTGGATGCTAGCATGCATCGGCCTGCCTTCTACCTCGGTTTTTGTTTGTGTCTGTAATCAGGGCCGGCTTTAGGGCATTGTGACCGGTGCAGCCGCACTAGGCGCTGATTTTGGTGGGGGGAGCTATGTTTAAAAATACAAATAACTTTTTTCTTCAGCAAAATCGTCCCCTTGTAACACAAGCATTGGCATAGCCAATAGGTCTCGCTTTTGAGACCTTATAAGTATTTAGTTATGCAGCACAATATCCTTGGTTCAACAGCATCAACTGTTGCATGGCTAAACAATTATAAGGTCCCAAAGGCGAGACCTATTGGCTATGCCAATGCTTGTTTTAGTTTGGCAAGATTCAGGAAGTCGTTGGTTCTTTTCATGGTCGTTTGGTTTGCAAAGGTATCTGGAGGTGGATCAGCTGCGAGGGGAGGTTGGATGGTGAAGGTTTGCTCAATTTTGCTCAATTTTGGTGACTTTGTCAGCGAAAAAGCTAGCGATTCCTCCACATCGTTCGTTTGTGGCGATTATAGCAGGAGGGGGTGCAGATGTAGTGTGTTTTGTTAACAATGTTAAAGAGCTCCCTAGGTCTGTTTTTTGCAAGGTCCAGTTGGTTGCAGAAATAGCCTTTTTCTCTAAAGATGTGTTTTTTGTATGACAGCCTTGTTGGTCTAAGTAGTGCTAGGTGACAAGTTGAGGGGTTTTGTCTCCAAGTCCTTTCTGCTTGTCTGAGTTTTCTTCTTTCTCTGTTGAGATCGTAATTAAACCAAGCTTTTGATTTTGAAGATCTTAATTGTTTTAGTTTAGGCGGGGCCACTTGGTCGAGAACATCCGATATCGATGAGTTGTAGTGTGAAGTGAGCTCTTCTGCAGTAGCCAAGAAGGGGAGATGCTGTAGTTGATAACGAATTTTGGATTTAAGTTCAAGAATTGGGACTTGTTTGATATTTCTGGTTAACAGCTTAGGTTTCTTCATAACATCAGGGCGGGATCCAGTAGGGGAATTGATGTTGAAAAGAATTAGATGGTGGTCAGATCAGTCAATAAGTGAGAGGGAGCTGATGGAGATTAGGTCATTTTTCGTTATAATCGCGTCAAGGGTGGAGCCTTCGATGTGAGTTTTTTTCCTTACAGAGTTGATTTAGGTCGTCAATTTCCAGGAGGTTCGTGAGTAGTCGGATTGAGGTGTCTTCTGTGTTGTTCCAATGGATGTTTAAATCTCTCAAGAACACATCGTTCGTGTCTGTTAGGACGTACCGAGTAATTAGGTCTGAGAAGTCTTCTACAAAGAGGGCTCGTTCCTCAGGAGGATGGTAGATGGTGTGGAATTTCATAGGATGGGAGCCTTTGTTTATAAGTTCCACCCGAGGTATTCGAAGGTTGAGTATTCTGCTTTACTTAAAGCGGAAAGTTGAATTCCAATTTTGTGAATAAAGGCTGGACCCCCACCCCCCGATCTCTTGGGTCTGTCCTGCCTAATGATGATGTAACCGGGTGGGGTTAGTAGGTCCAGTATATGGGTGGCGTGGTCATTTAGCCAGGATTCAGTGAGGAAAGCAATGTCTTTTTGTTCTCTGATGATATATTCAGCGATATCGGTAGCATACTTTTCTGCTGATCTACAGTTGAGGAGCATGCAAGAGAGAGGGCAAGGCTTATCCTTGGAGGAAGGAAGAGTTCGAATGGTGGTGAGTTGAGCTGGTGGTCTGGGCTCTTTTATAGTTGAGGGTAGTCTATTTGTGCCGACAATTACTGGGATAGTAGAGGGGGGTTGGGGAGATTTAGTCAGGTTCTTCGTGATGTAGGATTCACTTAGAGCGGTGGCTTCAAAATCAGAAGGGGTGCGTTGGGCACGATGGGGTCTGTGGACCAAATGGCTTAGAGGAGTGAGGGCCCAGGTGATATCATGCACGGCCTAGGTGGGCACACCAGTGAGTGGGGGTACTTTAGTACTCTCTGGGGTGTGATATCTGGGTAGCTTGGTCTGTTGGGAGATGTCCTGTCTTAGGTGAGCTATGTCATTAGCCAGGGAGTCAAGTTTCTGTTACAAGCGGGACAAGATCTGAGTGAAAGTGATTTTGACACTATCAGCAGTACACAAGGGAGGATGAGAGATAGATCTCTATATGGAACGGTAACTTGTCCATCCTGGACAGCATTGCACAGTTACCTACGGGGATTGCCACTCCCCGCCTGAATGAGCTAAAGAGGGCATAACTGGATGTGCCTCTCTAGCTGGGGGAGATCCGTATGACCATCTCCCAAATGGCTTGTAACAGGACTCCGGGCACTAACGACCTCCCCATAGAACACTATGCTGCCTACAGCGTGATCCTAGCAAACACAAGGAGATGATGGACGGAGCGCTGAAACTTTTCAGACACTCACCCCCAGTCACAGATCTGGGTTGAATCCATCATCGTTCTTTAGCTCACTTCGCCACCCCAGTTCAGACACAGCTATATGCAAATCAGTCTTGACCCTGTGCCTCATGGGAACAGTCTAGCCCGAACTGCCAAGCCATGTCTTCCCTGGACCGGAAACAAGCATCCTGGGACCGGTTTCGGGCTAACAGCCCTCATCAGCCAGGCCAGCTTGAATCCATTGGCAAAGTGAGCATGGGACAGACGTCTGGGCATACCCTGCCAACTTAGGGCGAACAAAGCAAACCCAAGGAGATGATGGACAGAGCGCTAAAACAGCGGGATCCTTACACAAAAATTGCTAGAGGTCTATAATGAAGTGCAGGAACAAGGACAACTCAATGACACTCTTCACGAGGCCCAGATAGTGGTAGGTCCCAAACCGGAACCCGCTGGATATTCTATGCTACCGGCCACTCACTGTTGAATCTTGACTATAAGGTTCTGGGAAGGTCTTCGCCAATCGCCTCCTCTCCATGGTCAGTACATTGGTCCATGTGGATCAGAATGGGTTATTTTCCAGCTGTAGCACCTTCCTCAATATCTGCAAACTCCTACAGCTAATGAGGCTGACCAGGGGGACACAGGGGCGCCAGTCGCATTGTTATTCGACATCGAAAAGGCTTTCAATACCCTGTGCTGGGACTACTTCCTCGCAACACTAGAGGAAATGCACGTGGATCTGAGATACCTGGGCTGGGTCCAGGCCCTTTATAGGCATCCGAGTGTGAGAGCCAAAATGAAGCAACTGATATCTGACCTGTTTAACATTCACCGGAACACCAGAAAGACTGCCCTCTGTTGCGGTTGATATTTGCCTTGACCATGAGACTATAGGCCTGTCAGCTGCGCATGTGGGCGAGAGGGTGAGTATTGAGGTGCATGGAGCTCATCACATAGTTTCCTTATATGCAGATGACGCTCTGATAAACCCTTGTGATGTCTGTGACTCGCTCTCGGGACTGATGACACTGTTGGATGATTTCGGTGCCAAGTGCTACCTGTTCTCCCTCCGTTCGATCCCTTTGCTTCACAGGAGTGGACTGCCCTAGTCTCGACTTCAGTGGCAATTTGACATACAGATATACCACACTGACGATAATCTGTTGGAGCGGAATGTGTATAGGGCGCTATGCTCAGTGCGTCAATCTATACCGTTCTGGACATCTCTCCCATTGTCTCCATTGGGCTGGGTGGCAATATCGAAAATGCTGGTATTACCATGGCAGTTATATTTTTCAGCCCTACCGCCCGCTCTTCCTGCTCGTTTCTTTGTGGATCTCATTTCACTTTTCGTTGAACTGATCTTGGGTATGGCTAGGCGGTGGGTTGCTTTTGACAGAATGTATAGCCTGCTTTGCAGAGCGTCGTCTTCAAGCTTCATTACTCCACTGCTTTGCACTTAACAAAGGGAGTTTGACAGCTGAGTTGGAGCGCAGGCACAGGCCTCCAGTGTCTTCGGAGTGCAGAGCCAGCTTGCTCCAGCCAATCCAGATGCTTCACTTAGGCTGTTTAACAGCATGAGAGCACCGTCTTGATTGGTTAAGGGAGTTGGCTATGGGACCTTGCGCTCTAGACTGGAGTCTAGAGACCGGAACAATGTCACCAACCGCCACTGGAATGTTGTCAGTAACTCAGAACAATCTGAGATTTAATAGACCAATTTCAATAAATGTAACTAGTATCAATTGACTGCAATAAATGATATAAATGTTATAGGTATATTCAACGATATAGGCATATTCGCAATAAAGTAAAATGGAAGGTCAAAAGCTTCTTTCATTGTTAACATCCAGGTCGGAGGGTCCTACGTCTGCACCACCATTGCCACTCAGAAGTGCAAGGGCTAGGATTTTTCAGCACCCTCATTGCCCTGCTGCAGGTCCAAGAAAGTACACACTTTGTCTCCCAGTACCATTCAGAAGCAAGCAGACAGGATATTACCAATTGTGTTCCATATTCCTAGCCAGAGGTTTCTTCTTTACAGGCAAAAACATTATCTTGACGACTTGTACTTGGAGAGTAAAATTAAAGGACAGGAAAAAATTGGAGCTGGAGTGGGGTAGGACACGCATTTCTCGTACCTTTCCTAATGCTGTGTTGCATTCTCTGTAATACAACATTGTCCTGGAATTGGGCCCCGCTGCACCACAAATGGAGCAGAAAAGTGTCTCGTCCAATCAGATCTGTCAGTAATTGCTCCACAAATGATTCCTTGCTGCACTAGTTGTGGAATTGGGCAGCCCAACTATTCTGAAGTTACTTAATTTTGATCTGGCTTCCAGTCTTAATGTTTGTTTTTTATTTCTGCCAATTACTTCTCAATCCCAGTTTGAGTTTCTTTCCCTTCCACAGCATAATCTTCCAACTCTTAGACATACTGTCCACCATTTTCTATTGCTTACCCTGCTTGTCCAGTCATTCTGTCATGTGGGCCATTCAATAGCCCAGAGCATCGATCTTGCCATCAGTAGTTCGAAGGCTGTTCCTAATATGTCTTGCAAGATGGAGCAAAGATCTTTATCATTGGGATCAGGGCCAACTAGATCCTTATCAAAGTCCGCCAGGCTATCTCCATCCCAGGTCCTGGCTTATTTCTTAGTGTCAAAGGAAAGTTTAGGCTGTGAACTGTTTGTGTTGGCCATTGGTCACGGTTTCAAGGCCACCGTCTGGGGATGAGTCCAATCAGGCAGGCAGGATACCTTCCGTCATAGGCAGAATCCGTGCTGCTACAGTTTCCAGAGGCCCCTCCTCGAAGGGAAATCCAGCCCCAGGCACCAGGAATCTAAATTTTCGAACCAGCATTTATACACCAGTTGTGTAAAGAGTGTTGAGTAGCCAGTGCAGCTTTGAGCAATCACCCTCTCTCAACATTCATCACTGAGTGCAGTATAATAGTCACTCCTTAGCCTTACACCTACAAAATCAATACCCCAAGAGTAAATGCGTTACAGTGACTGAAGATGGATGTTTAGCATTGTAAATTATACTCTACACATGGGCCTTGAAGCTGTGTCCTAATTAGGAGAATGAGCTGCCTAAATGATGACATCTAGCAGAACGTGGTCTGAAGTCTGCATATTGGGGATCAGGTGTCAAGAGAAAGTCCCAGATATGACTCCCCTTCCTCGACTACCCAAGCGGTCCCAGGGGCCCAGGAAACCCTTTGTGTCATGAAGGATAGTGCCCGAGCCACATGCACGTCCAGCACTCTCGAGCGGTGCGCGCAGGGCAGCAATGATTTGCTTTTCACAAAGCTAATGTAGTGCACGCGAGTCTGCCGTTGCCCACAGGGGAAGGCCTCCCGCAAGTCATTGACCACAACACTGACAGTCAAGCAGCAGCCTTGGAGCACCAAAGGTAGAGCCACTGGAGGGAAATTCAACCCCGTGGCCACCACAATCCAGGCCGCAGCAAGGATCCTGTGGGCCAATCCTCAGATGCTCTCAGCTGCAGGGCTGGTGCTACAGGGCACTCCTCACTTCGACTGCATGGGGTTCATCTGGGAGTAGTGCAGTCACTCTTCTTTGCTGCCTCCTAATTGGCCAGCATGTGCCTCAACGTAACTTCCTGTTTAGTCTGTGGCGCATGGACCAAGCACAGGTGGATTCATCCAAATTTGTTTTCCTCTGCTGAATGCGCTGTGATTCAGGCACTGTTTCTGTTGTGTTTCCTTATTCCCCTCCCCCCACACTGTTTATATTTTTTCATTGTTGATGGTTCTTTATTATTCGTGTTCATCTCCCCAACTTGCTTTATCGCTCCCCTCCCACCCGCTCGTGTTGGTTTATCCTCACCCCCACCCTCCTTGTTTCATTGTGCTTTTTCCTTTGGGAATCTGATGCAACTCGATGTATATTTTCATGTATACTCGTCCCACGCCTTCATCTGCGTGCTTTTAAGCCGGATACATTAGCCGAGTGGTTCCCAATCGGTGCTACTTGGTACCTCAGTGTGCCATCAAAACTAAACTAGCACTACACACCAAGCACACAGTTTGAGAACTGACATGAATTTGGCTGTTAATCATGTCTTTCTGAAGCACAGAGCTTCAGTTTCACTCCCTCCGCTCTCTGGCCAGTATGTGACAAGGTAATATCAAGCCATTCAGCTGAGGCAGATAAAATAAGACATTTCAGTTGGTAGTGTGCAGTTAAATTGTCAAAGCCAAATTATTTATGATGCTCAGGGGTACTTGTCTCCAGTTATCACCGAAGAAAATTAATTAATTCATAAATACCGGTTGCATGCTATGTTATAAAAACATGAACAGGCTATCTGAAGTGTTCAACATTCATAAGAGGGAGGCATGACCTCTGCAGTATTCAATGCAGGTTGATGTTTGAGTTCATTCAGATTGCAGAAGAAGTGAATATTTAGATGCTCATTTCACTAATAATAAATAAACATTTCCATAAACGACCATCTCAGATCAGAAGCAGAAGACCGAAAGCATATTGGTTAAAAGCACAAGTTCACACTCAAAGGTCAGAACCTAAAGGGTAACAACATAGGCCAAAGATCAGAACAAATGCACATAAAGTAAACTAATGATTTTCAAAGGAAATTCTTTTCTTTATTTGATACTTTCACAGGCATAGAATATCACAGCCTTGATAGCACGAGAAAGCCATAGCCGACGCGTTTCGTCTCCTATAAGGAGACTTCTTCAGGGCAAAGAAAAAGTCGAAATGACCTATTTCATGGAGTTTCCTCAGTCAAGGAACAGAGCATTTGTCTAGGTGAGGGCATATGTAAACCTCCATTCAATAATATTGAATACCCAAACAAAATAACATCTCTAGCTTTTTTTGGTTGCAGTCGTGGATAAGTCGGATACTCAAGCAATAACTTCTTTAAATCTCCCGCTCCATAGTATGCAATACCTAAATGGCATGGTAGCCCGTATCTTCGTCTCTGCAGTCTCGAGTAGTTACTACTCGAGACTGCAGAGACAAAGATACGGGCTACCATGCCGTTTAGGTATTGCATACTATGGAGCGGGTTATTGCTTGAGTATCCGACTTATCCACGACTGCGACCAAAAAAAGCTAGAGATATTATTTTGTTTGGGTATTGAATGGAGGTTTACATATGCCCTCACCTAGACAAATGCTCTGTTCCTTGACTGAGGAAACTCCATGAAATAGGTAATTTTGACTTTTTCTTTGCCCTGAAGAAGTCTCCTTATAGGAGACGAAACGCGTCGGCTATGGCTTTCTCGTGCTATCAAGGCTGTGATATTCTATGCCTGTGAAAGTATCAAATAAAGAAAAGAATTTCCTTTGAAAATCATATCTACGTCTTGGACATTCCTTTAAATACAACGGACTTTTTCTAAATAGTGCTGAACCCTGTTGCATTTATGTTTTTGACAGGACTTGTTCCTGATTGAGGAGCTCAGAGGGAAGTGTTCCTCGGTTCTTTGCACTATAGAACTATACGCTAACGACACTATTCATTTGTCAGGTGCGGTAATATAGCCTTCACCCTCTTCTTATTTGCTTAAAAATAAAGTAAACTAATGTTACTGATGAAACAGAACCTGGAGGCCCAAACCAAAAGAATCAAAGTGCAAAAATGTGGCCAAACCGAGGTGACAGGAAATACATTGGCAAAGGCAGTGTGTGGTGGGAAGGACGCAGCTTGGAGCCAGTGAGGTGCTGGCACAGCACTGATGTCTTTGTCATCTTGGAGATGAGTGCGGGGCACAGGCAGCATGCTCCCGTCATCTCAAACATCAGAAAGATGCTGAGTCCATTATTGGGAACTATGAGCAGCTTGTGGTGCATTAATGGAAGCCTGGAGTTCTCCTGGCAGTTACCAGGCTCTCCCCACACACTCTTAGCTCGGGGAGGGGTGGGGGGGAGAGTCCATCTGAGACAAAGCGGCTACTCCCTTCTGCAGCTGAGCCAAGTGTCCCGATACACCAAGATATGCCAACAGGAGGCACAGACAGGAGACTTCAGATGGAGACATAGGACGGGGCGTAGCTAGGCGGGGGGCGGTGGGGGCGGTCCGCCCCAGGCGGCACTATTTGGGGGCAGCCGCGCGGCACTCTTGGTCCGTTGCGGCGGCATTTATAATTTATTTGGGGACACTCACTGACACTACTGTCAGTCACAGTAGTGTCAGTATTCCCAAATAAATTATAAAGGCCGCCGCAACCAGTGCTGCCAGATTTGGTTATTTCCTGCACAAATGGGCGACATTCTTCCCATTTGTGCGGGGGAAAACCCAAATTGCGGGCGGCTACTCTTTAAGCGTTTATTGTCACGTTGTGCGCATTTTTACAAGCTGGGGCGGCGCCTCAGCAGTATCTTAATCAACACAACACTAAAACATCCTTGGCAGCCAGCCCTGAGTATTGATTGGACACTAAGGGCCTCATGTAGGTAGCATACCAGTTACCACTTCTAAAATACCGAACGATACCGAATCGGTATTTTAGAAGTGGTAACTCGTATGTAGGTAATGAGTCGGTATTTTTTACCGATTCGTTACAATTCGGTAATTACCGAATCGGTATTTACCGATTCGGTAATGAGGCATACCTTCCCATTGAGGGGAAGGTATGCCTCATTACCGAATCGGTAAATACCGATTCGGTAATGGTGGAGAAAATGCAAGGGTGGCAGGGTGTCACATTGACACCCTGTTGCACCCCTGATTCGGCCATGTGTGCACATGTGGCACACATACATGCCCTAAGGGCATGTATGTATGCCACATTGCACACTGCTACGCGCTTCCAAATGCATACACACATACATTAATTATTTACCACCAACTAAAAGTTGGTGGTAAATACCGACTCATAAACACACACACACACACTCCCCCTACATATCATTTCTGAAATCGGAATTTACCGATTCGGTAAAACTACCGAATCGGTAAAATTACCACATCGGTAACGTTACCGATTCGGTAATTTTACCGATTCGGTAGTTTTACCGATTCGGTAAATTCCGATTTCAGAAATTGACCCCCTACATACCAATAGCCAATATACCGGTCGGTAACGGTATAATTACCGAAAATCGGCCGTTACCGACCGGTATATGGCTACCTACATGAGGCCCTTAATGCGCTGCGCAGCATAACTACGCCTTGATAGGCCAGTGTGTGGAAATGCTACTGCATTGCATGTACCACTTGAGCTTATTTTAAAAGTGTACTGTACCTTCATGTTTGGTTGGTCCTCGGGCGTCTGGCTGGGGGCAGCTCATGTGAGAATAATACTTTTACTTTCGATTCCCTTTGTGGTGCGTGCCGATCGTTGGGAGATTCAAGCAACAGCAAGTATGTTTTTCCCCTAGTTTATACACTGTTTTTTGGAGGTGGCACTTCTAAAAAGATAAAATGCGCATCACTCTGGGGGTGAGGTTAGGGAAAGGAGGACACCGCACCGAATAGAAGTGCTTTTTGTGTCATGTGTAGAGAGAGAGTGTGTTGCAGGGACACGGGGACAAACCTTCACAGTAACAGGGGAAGTGTTGTAAATGGGCCTGTACATGTAAACTCTTCTCTTCGGTAATGGAACATTATTTTGCAGTTTTGTAGCAGTGTAGTTCGCCACTCAGCCGGTTCTTGGATTCTCTTTGAACAGATTGTGAGGACACCACAGACTCCATGCGAGGGAGACCCGAGGCGGGCTGTAGACAGTTGGTGAGTGTAAAGTGCCCCTGGGTGTATGGGCCCCTTTCCATAACAGGCCACAGGCGCAGGAACATGGACAGACACTGGACACAGTGTACGGTTACGTGCAGTCGACCACGAGCCTTGGATGCACCTTTATTACCTCCGGACCAAGGCCGGCCCAGAGGCTGTAACAAGCATCAAAGTGTTCTAGTGGCGGACGGCTCACTACAGTGAGAGTGTCCGGGCCAGCGAGGGACGTCTCGGACTGCGTCCAGCATGTCTGGGGTAGTCGAGAACGTCCCCTGTGGCTAGGGTCAGGCAAGTGCTCATGTCTGCTGCAGATGTACTGGATTCAAAGAGGGGTGGAAAGGACCGGTACACAATCAGCTGGCTGACAATGTCATGCCTTATTAATCTAAACTTCACAAGCCGTGCGATATGCAAAACTGAAGAATTTTAAACAAGCACTTTAGCAACCATTCCCAGCACCCCCTTCACGGCACACCCTTCGTTGTGTTTAAAGCAGTAGAAAGTTCCTTGTATATTGAGCAGTTTTGGGCAACAAAGTGTCAAGTTAACTGGTGAATATTTTACCTGCTGGAGAGAGATGGGAGTTTCAGCTAGTGGCAGTTTTCACATGTGTAAGGTAGCCCAGAGGATTAATATCGTAGCTGCCTCGTATTCGCATTGCTGATGTGACATTCCATGTTTGCAGTGACTTATGAGTGACATTCCACAAGAAACGTAACCCTTCAAAAACATTTTATACCGTGTTAAAATAATGAGTTGTATATTCATTGTGCTTTAAGTCATAAGCTTGGACATCGTAGCACTATAAATACAGAAGTCGTTAACAATCACTCCTTACCTCCCTGCCAGCCAAAAATCTGTTCCTTTACTGTCTGGTTACATTAATCTGCAGTGACTGAATTAAGCTATAAGATTTCATAATGCAAACTAATGCATTTCCTACTGATTACTTTAACTTGGATTGATCTTTAAACATACAGTGTTCCTTTATTTTGAATGCTGTTACCTGAAGGTGAAGACAATCAAAACTAGTGACTGAATAAACCTATTTTGTCCTCCAACCCTTTTCCCCCATGTCCGGTCTGGTACTGCCCCAGCTGCAGCACTCAAGTTAGTCTAGTGATCAGGTGCGCTGGAATCACCTGTAGTATCCTGAAGGTGCTGCCGGGCAAAGCCTGCAGAGTGCGTGGTGAAACCCAGTGTGGTGGACCGGTCTGCAGACATTGCTGAGGTTACCTACAGGCCCAAGGCCTGTCGGGCAAGGCTACTCTTTGACCTTCTTAGTCACTGTCTCTTGCTGTTACACTAGGTGCTCCTAAGTACTAGTTAGCAGTGCTCCCTTTAAACTGCACCTGCCACCGCCCACTGGACGGTCTACAGGGACCGCTTCGTGATCGAAGGCCAGGCGCTGGTGATGGCTAAGTTGCTTGCTATCTTTAGGCAAACTGTCCATAGGGCAGAATCTGGGCTGTTCACAGCAGAAAAATCCCCCCACACTGTTCCAGTGCCAGCTGCCTGCCAGCAGCACAATCATAGAGAGCATGCTGTGAGAGTCTCACAATGCTGTTTGCGTGGTGAGCATGGTAACAGGAAAACAAACCAAAATTCAGCCACTGGCTGGGATTATCGTTGCAGGCTTTCTGTTGATGGTACAGAAGTGAGGGATCCTGGCTGTGTTTATGTTCTGCAGTGACACTAGACAACCAGGTGGAGGGCCGGGCCTGGTGCAAATGTATTTAAGCTGCAAGGCAGAAGTATATGTGTGTTTTTAGAGAAGTTTTGACACTATAGGTCACAACGCTACTCCCTAACAGCCAAAGCGTAGTCGGTTATAAGCTCCTTATTACAGCGCTGGACAACCAGTAGCGCAGCAGGTGCTGGCAGTGGCTGCTTTTATCATAATATGAAGCGACGTGTTGTGATTCTTCCAGGAGCTATAGTATGCGTGACTAACACATTTTAGTGCGGTGATGCGGACATCAGTACTAAAATGCCTTAGTCCAACCCCTGATGCGTGGGACTTGGCAAGACTGTAATACGCCTGCTGCAAAGGACCTGTGCCATGCATCTCAAAGAATAATATTTTATGGGCACAGCTCAGTGGGTTACTGCTTTTGTCAGAGATTATGTTGTTACTGTGTAGTTCATAAGTTACATTCGTAATCTAGAATAGTGAGCTATGAACTGTTATCTAAGAGCTGCATGGTACATGTTAGAAAGTGATGTGTTTTTTCCCAGTCTTTCTATTTTGTTGTTGCTAAGAAAGGTTTGTTTGGGTAGAAATACATTTTTATTAAAGTCGATCCTAAACACTGTGTCATCTTCTGAGTCTGTCCTTCTCCAGACCAAGCACTCTTAAAAGTGCCTAACAGCATGGGTGGCATGTGAATCTTACACCTTTTGGTCTTCTTTGACTTATGTAACATTTTCTATGCACTAATTCACAAATGTAAGATTCATAGGGGCAGATTTATGAGCCCCTTGCGCCACTTTTGCGTCACTTTTCCCATGTTAAAAGTGACGCAAAAGTGGCGCAAGGGGCTCATAAATCTGCCCCATAGTGTCTGGATGTGTGATTTTGAAAATGTGGAAAGGTTTTGCTTTAGGAGCAGGGATTAATGGAGTCCTTTTTAATTGTGAACTGTAACATCTGCAGTTGTAAAGCAAGCATTCAAGCCTTTGGGCATTCTGGCTGTTAGATAAGATGTTTGTTACTGATGAGGTATGTTTCACACAAGATTCCCTATTAGCACACTATGTCATAGTGCCTTCAATTCTGATCTGCTTTCGAGGTACCATGTTTGTTGAGACTAAGTGTGGTGGGGCAGCACATGCAAAGAAGGTGGGACTGTGTCTGACAAAGGGTAGGGTGTTGAAAATGCACTGGAGAAAGTTAATTATCATGCATTTCCAAGAATGCATCATGATGCATAAAGCACAATAATACATACTAAATGGTACCTCTGCTGTGAGAGAATTCATGTAGAAGCGTGCCCCATATGCTATATACACACACACACACACACACACACACACACACACATGACTCCCCTATGATGTCCTATTCTTTTTCCATCTGCTTTGTATCAGGGTAGTGATAGTTAGGGATGTCTCTCAGCCTTGCCATTATCATTATCCCATACATACTAGATGGTACCTCTGCCTTGACAATCTTATTTAGAGGCATACTCCCAAGCTGTGTGAACCTTCTTTCTCCAAGGGCAGCAGCAGGCAGGAGTGTCTCAGAGCTTAGCCAGTAGCATTTTTCCATACACACTAAATGGTACCCTTGTTTTGAGAGATCTCCTGTAGAACATGCTCCATAAGTAGCATGCACACACAGTACTCCCTACTGCTGACCCCAGTCTGTTTGCCCTATCTTTCACCCAGTACAGTAGCAGGCAGTGGCGTCTCTGAGATTATCCAGTAGTATTCTTCCACATATACACAATGATAGAGATCTCATATAAAATATGCACCATAAGCAGTATGCAACTTTATACTCCCCAGAGCTGCCCCTATTCTGTTTCTGTGTGAACAGGACATGGAGAACCCTATATGCCAACGAGAAGCAGGGTAATTGTATTATATTCCATCAGTAGTCCTGTGGGACTTATGTTCTACTTCAATCTTATTTTAAAACAGATGTGTGTAGACTCAATTCTATTAGTCGGAAGAAACGTACAGGACGCCTTCTTATTTGAATAGAAGTTAATTTGTTGTCTAGGAACGATCTAGCTCCTAAATCTAAAAATAGAAAATACTCTCATGTAATGAAAGATGTAATGAAGATGAACTGTAAACATCTGCGTCGTTGACACGTGTTCTGTGCTGTAAACAGGAACTGCATTGCTGACATGGTTTATCTTTAGGGTTTTTTTTAATGGCCATTATTGAGAAAGGTGTATATATTTTTGTTCACACTTTGAGCATTATTGAGATACTGATCCATGTTTTTGCCTTGAAATGTAAGGAGCTGATTATAGTGCCCATTAGTGATCCATTGCAAAGTCAGTTTTAGGAGCTGCTCTGCTTAAAGCCATGAGTTGCACAGCCTGAGATTTTACTGCTCAATGGTGATATGAGAGCCCGACAGTGCGTATGATGAAGAACTATTAGCGGCGATACTACGTGTCTCTCGGACCTCATTCAAGTGCTCGCTGTCCTTTTTCCTCAGCACCCCTCCGCCCCAGGGGCGACAATCTGAGGGATAGCCCCGGGCGCCACAAGCTCTAGCTACGCCTCTGGACATAGGGGCCTGTTTGCACCCAAGTTGGAAGATGGAAGGCACAAAGACAGGACACGGGGGTGAGTCGGAGTCGTGGGGGCGGAACAGTTAGGGAGCCTGAGGAATCTAACACAGGGGGCAGGAGAGAGCAGACAGAAGATTCATAGAGCAGGCCTGTCCAAAGTGACATGAGGCCTGAGCGTCCACACATGAGGCCTGAGGGCAGAGACGGAAGCCCAGGGGACACTGACAAGAGGCTAGAATGCAGAGTCGGGGCTAATGAGCACACAGACGAGACAAGAGCACACAGGCAGTAGGCAAAAACAGACAGCGGGCATGAGGAGACAGATAGAATGCAAGATCACACGAGAGGCAAGGACACACAGACGGGTGGCATGAGACAGCATGCATGAGAAGGCAAAATCTGGAGTTAGGAAGGAGCAGACGGAAGACGTACACAAAACACACTTGTTAAGAGGATAGAGTTAACCTAGTAGCAGACTGGAGGCGATAATGTGCAAAAACAGAAAAAACTAGACAGCAGGTGCTGACGTCTCCATCAATGCACCCGGGATCTCAAACAACATTCCTGTATCTATCGGGGCCTCACAAACCCTGCTCAGGAACGAGCGAAAGACGCACCTCTTCAAAGAGCACTACATCACAATGCAGTAATTGATTTCGAATACACATTTCTGCACATTCTCTAGACATAACAGAACTAGTACTGCTTTTACATTTGTTGCTAGTCTCAGACTTCCATGAGAAGCCCAATGGCTTCATGTTTGAATTTTTGATTCTAGGATTTTTGCATTTATATGCTTTAACAGCTTATTTCAAACTTGAGTGTTTTGATCGGGGTATTTCTGGCCTTCTGCTGTTTCTGTTTATACAGAATGTTTAATTTATTGTTCCTTCAATGTCCTTTGTTATATAATTTCACGTTAATTTTATTTTCAGTTTCAGCTGGATGTTCTCATTGGAGGTTAATCGCTTTCACACTACTCCAGTTTAATTTTTTTATTTTCTGATTCATACTGGATTGGATTCATACATATCTCCTCACATAAGAGCACAACAATTTGCCTTTTGCTTAAACTCCCCAAACGTGCCTCACACACTCACTACTGTAACCAATTACACTGGCTACCTGTGAAAAAGAGGATTATTTTTAAAGCATTGACTGTGGCACATTCTGCCTTTTACTAGGCTGGTTCCAAATACGTGTCCAACCGGATTGTCAAATTCTGTCCAAAAAGACCTTTCCGCTCTCATTCTGTGTGGTTGCTGGCTATTCCCTACACCAAATGGAAGAAGTGGAGCCGTTCTGCCTGCTCTGTTCTGGCAGCCAAGTAGTGGAATGAGCTCCCTCTTCCACTCTGACAAAAGGCCCAGCGTGGAGAAAGAACTACCAAGATAAAAAGATGGAGCTGTATCATTGAGAGATGAGCAGATGAATACATTGTGGGACATGTCGTAGGATCCAGACAGTACATATGAAAGATACGTATAAATGAGTCCTAAAGTGAGGCCAGTGCCATGGGTAAAAGAAAAATTAGTCAGGTCAAAGGTTTTTGAATTTATTTAAAAAGCACTGCCTAATCGGCGTTTAGTGCTTCAGAACATAGAAATAAAATAATGCACGAGTATGTATAATACACTGCACTATGTTGGCGAGCTTTATTAAAATCGGCATTTAATTTACCACAAAAGGGGAAAACTCCAGTCCTCTCACACTATACTTTATTTTTTCCCCTCACAGGCCAATCTACAACCAACATGCTTTCAATCATACACAGAAGAGCAGCTAGGAAGCCGATAAAAATGGAAGGTATTCAGTGACCTCCTGGTCATAAAGTGTTCTCTAAATTATACACATAGATTATCTACTCACTCAGCAATCAACAGAGAACTTTGGGCCTCTCAGGATATGGAAGCATTAAATGATTTAAATACTATACTGTTGGGACAGAAAAGTCCCTTGCGTAATGTATTTGCGCTCGTGCCCTAGCTCTATTGATATCTGGATTCTTGGTAACAATTTTTGGTAATGTGCGAAAACACATCATGCGTATGTGCCATGACTTTGGCCTGTCTCATGGATTGCAGTCTTGCTAATACTGGAAGGTGCACCCAATGCACTACCCTCAAGTGGTGGAAGGCTACTGCCTCCACCAGGAGGTCAGTAGTACGAGTTCGGTGGTGGCAGCATACCGTGTTATGCGTTTTAGTGATCAGTAGAGTGAACATGTCTTTTTACCTGTGTCATGGGAGTGGTGCCTCCTGGCCCACTCTGGTAAAGTTCTACTGCTGTGTGCTTAACTCCCTTTTGGCCTACATTGTATTGTTTGCTATGACGGACAGTGTGAGGGGTGCGTGTGTGTGCTGTAATGTATGTGTTCCTGTGAAGTGATACAGTATATGAGTTGGTGTACATTTGTGTGTTTGTGCTGGGATGTATGTGTGCCTGTGAAGGGTACAGTACATGGGGATTAGAGGATTCACCCAAACAGAATTGTCAATTGCTGCATTACTGAGAGCTGGATTTGACAACATCTGGAAGAATGAAGAGCCAGGCTCTTCATGCACTTCAAAAGAGCTCTTTGATTTTAAGAGAGGTCACTGGTCAAAAGGACTGTACCCATTTCTGAAAGGAGATGAGCTGATAAGGGAACCATAAAGAGTATGGTTGAGGGTCATGGATAACCTTTTCATGTACATATCGCTGAGGCTGATATCCAGGTGTGAACCTTGTGTCGCTCCCATGGGCTAAATCACATTTGTGTTTGGAAATGGATTGTAAAGGGAGCTTGAGACGCCCAAATTATTAACTGAAGCCATACATAGTGTAGAGAAGCTCAGCACGAGTTCTGCCTGTTTGGACCATGATTGGGGACTAGGGCTCTGCCAGACTCCATGCTGGATGAGGAGACCTCCTCCGGTAGAATCAAAACCATCCGCCCTAGAGCCTGGAGCACCAAATTCTGCCAGACCCTGTTAGGAGGGAGCAAGGTACAATGTGGATCATGGCGAGTTGATCCTGGGAGCAGTGTGTGGAACGGACTGGGAACAGCGTCCTTTCCACTCTTTTCTTTATTAATATTTTGTTCTTGGTGTCCCGGTACCAACTGGGACACCAGCTGTTCCTTTTTTTATACGGGGCCACTGGGGGAGGCCCAGGACTCCTGCGGCTCTTCCTGCACGTGGCACTTTGGGCCTGCATTTTTTCCTCATAATTTTCTGTACAGGGTGCCTTGGGGCACCACAGACGATAATTCTTTTTGTGGGGCCCGCAGGAACTGGCATTGTCTTTTTCTTTTTACAATGTGGTGCTCTGGTGCACTCAACAGCAGGTCCCTCGTTGGGGGAGGACAAGAGCCCCTGCCAGCTCCCTTCCTTGCACCCATCGTGGATGTAGCAGGAGCTGGCATTGCTCCCACCTGTGGGACCAGTTTTTACTTTGCGGGGTGAGAGTATTTACCCTACCCATGGGTAGCAAATCAGATGGTGTGCCGAGGACCTCAGGACACTGTACCTGAGACAGCCCCGGGGGGATGGGGAGGTCCCCGGGGCCATACAACGGCTCTGGGAGGGGAGCAAACAGAACCATTAATGTAGGAGCAGGTCTAACCAATCCATTAACTTGTTAGACAGCGTAGCCAGGAAGTATGTCCATGTCATTTTAAACCTCCACTGCGGGTCTGCAGGTGTAGCATCTATCATGATTGGAACCCCAGGAAAAACTCAAAATCGTGGTGCCCTTGAAAAGGTGATGGAGAACGGTCATCCCTCCATCTATGCTGTAATCTTGTGAGCTCTATCCCAGTCATGTAATTCTCCTGAAGGAAAATTATAGTGGCCTCATTTCTTTTGAAAGAACAGAATACAAGCCAATGCTGCGTGTAAATTTACCTACAATTCCCGTGACCTGAATGAAACAAGAACACTGACAACCGATTATTTCGTTGGATTTAATCCTATGAAAATTGTTTTTAGTTCACGTTCAAAAACATTTAAAACTGATACAGTACATATTCATTACACCACATATACAGAACTTAACTTGAAGATGACAATACTGAAAACATTTAGACACCACTGTGCTCATTCGCCCATAGGGCCAGCATTCATACCGTTCATACTACTCATGCATCCACACTAACATATAACATACGGCAGAAATCTACAATTTGATAATCTTTACACATAGGTCATCAAACCACTATTGTACATAATGATGGGGCTTAATGCTGTTTTTTTACAAGATTGACCGTAGAAAAGACCTTGTTAGTGTGGATGCATGAGTAGTATGAACGGTATGAATGCTGGCCCTATGGGCGAATGAGCACAGTGGTGTCTAAATGTTTTCAGTATTGTCATCTTCAAGTTAAGTTCTGTATATGTGGTGTAATGAATATGTACTGTATCAGTTTTAAATGTTTTTGAACGTGAACTAAAAACAATTTTCATAGGATTAAATCCAACGAAATAATCGGTTGTCAGTGTTCTTGTTTCATTCAGGTCACGGGAATTGTAGGTAAATTTACACGCAGCATTGGCTTGTATTCTGTTCTTTCATTATAATTGGTTTGGCCTTGCTGCCATTCGAGCCAGAACCCCCTTTGGTTCTCATTTCTTTTGAGCATGGAATGTATTTTATATCCCTTGCTCGCCAGACCCACATCCCGTATTTGGTGAATCAAGATTATATATTTATTGCGAGTGTTCATGGTTATTATGGTCCTGTGTATCCTGACTCCTGATGTTCCGAGTAAACTTTCCTTGGATCGTCTGGTGTTTAGTCATCGGCCTGGGCGGTGAACACCCTCCGCTCATGGATTTTGCTTAGTTTTCCGCACTCCGCACTCTGCATTACGCAGAGCTCATGAGAGTTCAGAAAAACTCTGCTCCGCATAGCATTCGTGTTTGTCAACAGCAAGTTGGTGAGTGTGGAAAATCAACCGCCCGGCAAGATTTCTCAATGCGGTCGGGCAGATTTTTCATTGTGAGTGGTCGCGTATGCTCGTGACCGCTTGAGTTGAGAAATCGACCTATGTTTAAATATTGTTATTTATTGTTTATGGCTATGGCTGTTGCTCGTCTATGTGTTGCTGCTTCCTGGTTGCAGCCTGAATCTCCTGTTTTTTAAATGTGGCGAGCTGGAAAGTATAGTATTTTTAATTGAGAATTTGGTTTATATTCCGCAAAAGATTTAAGGAAACAAAAGACAGGTATTTTTATTTGGGGGGTGTTTTATGAGCCTTCGAATGCTTGAAGTGTCATGTGATTTTGTGATACTGTGGATCAATAAAATAAATAAAAATGAAAAAAAGAGAAACCGTCCTTTCGCGTTGAGAAAGCTGCGCTCGAGTAAAAATTCTGCTCTAGCGGCAGAAAGGAAGCAGCGCCCGCTTGCGCTGTGCATGGTGCCGTTCACGATGATTGCAC
Organism: Triturus cristatus; assembly: GCF_964204655.1. Classification (NCBI taxonomy): domain Eukaryota; kingdom Metazoa; phylum Chordata; class Amphibia; order Caudata; family Salamandridae; genus Triturus; species Triturus cristatus. Next base: position 694,348,202 of record NC_140590.1, on the reverse strand, counting down.
AGTGCGGACAAACACCCGGCGCAGAAAACTACCGGAACAGCATTAATCTAACGCACTCTGCTGCTTCTGGAGCTCTGCTCCACATAGCAGAACTCCGTGAAATCCGCCCAGGCTTACTCTTTATGTGCTCTGCTTCTGTCCCACCCTCTTTCCTCAATACCTGAACCAAAAAAGTACAGCCTCTCAAATAACTGGAAAACAAAAGAAAAGAAACCTCGACTAAGTCCTTTACCTGTTCGTAGTTCACCTGTGCTGAAGGCAATGGGTGGGAGGATGTTGAACACCACCTATTATTGAGTGACTGTGCACGCTCCAAGCCAAATACTGATAATGCAGTTATAGGGTGGGCCAGAGCAGCTCACAAGCTGATTAGGGCCTTCCCTTACACATAGTAAGCTGCCCCAGTAAGTGGTTTTTAACTTCCTCATGCCATTATTGCTAAGTGGTCGATAGGATACAATTGGTGGAAACCACAGTCTCTGTCCTCCTACTTCTCTGCATTTCTGTATATTGTTATGACTTATTTCTATTATATTTGTCTGTTTTTAACACCCTGGATTCCTCATGTTTTGCTTTCTTATGGGCCTTTTCCCCTGATAAAGTTTGGCTGGTTTGACTTGCCAGACTTTATCAGGAGTAAACTGTGAAGGTGTGATAATTATCCCTCAACTCGCAATTCCAATCCCTGTGCCAAGAAGTGTTGTACAGAGATTGGAATTTAGCCCTTATATCGCAATAAGGGCCTAAGTCTTCAGCAATCAGTAGAGTCCCCAGAGAAAGCGAGAATGAGCTTGTGCTGCTCCTAGTTATCATGTATTCCCCTGTACATTCAGTTTCTTCTAAGTCTTATTTGAAGCAGTGGTTGCCAGCATCTCGCAGTGTTGCAGCTACCTCTATTGCCACTTCTTGTGCTGTAGACTGTGAGGGCCTGTAACAGGCTGCTAGGTACTGTTGCCGGTTTACTCTGTGTTTTCTAGAACGCCTTCAAGAGTTTTATGAAAATATTTGCTGTTTGTTTGGGGTGCTTCTCTGGTGTTATATTGGTCTAACCAACTTCATGCATTGTCTGGCTCGGTGAAAAAGTATGTGTGCTGGTTTGCAGCAATTTTCGATTTAGCAGAAAAGTTGAGCATATTTCATATCTTGCTCCCTTAGATTCTTTAATATTCATGAATGAAGCCCTTCGATGTTGCAGAGGGAGTGTAATCAGGAAAGATGATTCTTTTTGCTGCATTTAATGTCATAGGAACGCTTAGTTCCAGGGGGACAATTCTCAAGAGAATAGACATTGTCAGGTTTTGCAAAAGGCGGGAGGCTGGGCCCTTCACCCTTAATGACCAGCCGCTGCTGCCCCAGAGATCCTCTTTGGTGGTAGCAATTACCTGTAGATGTATAGGGCAAATTGCATACGGTCGAGGTGTCGTTTATAGTAAGACTTTTCATTATTTTTCCTGATTGAACTCGTTCTGTAAGTGGACTTGTTCAAATCTTTAGTAACCCGTTTTGATGATTGTTTTAACTTGTTTTTAGGTCTCGCCTGACCCAGCACATGCGCTGGTCTGGCGAGACTTATTGAGAGGGCTCCAAAAAGTGCTACCAGGCCAGCATAGAGCTACAGTGCATGTGCGCGCACACATGCACTGTAGCTCTATGCTTTACCGCGATTACTTTCACTTTCGCGGCCACATGGCCGCTTTGATGTTTGATGCGATCGCGATCACTTGCACGGCCGCTTTGCATAGCCAATAGGTCTCGCTTTTGGGACCTTTATAAGTATTTAGTTATGCAACTGTGGCATAGCTAAACACTTAAAAGGTCCCAAAGGCGAGACCTATTGGCTATGCCAATGCTTGTTAGAGATTTGCTTTACCTTGTAATATTTTATGCTCTTTATTCAATACATTACTGCAGTAAGGAACTTACCTGACAAAAAAGCATTACCTATTTATAGACATGTACTCCAGATGATTCACATACTTCACTATGGAGTTGAAACAAGAAGTGCAAAATGATGCCACGTCTTCCTCCCGCTTCTCTTTAGCTTGTTACTGAATGATGCCTATCACTGTTTGGGGGAGCAGGATATAGAAAAAAAATACTATAATGCAGCATTAAGAGTTATTCTGTAGTGACTACAGCGGAGCTTGTTGATCCGATCAACCTTAACATTATGTGATAAACAATTGTGTTAAACATTGTTTTCTATTAAGTGAAAAGTACTTCGCTTTAATGACTGTTAGTATAGTTTACAGGCCAGATACCCAGGCCAATTCTATAATACCCAGCCATCTCTCTACCCCTGTCCTAACCATACTGCATGGTATTCTGGGACAATCCATAATAGTGACTTATAGTTTTCTCTTGCAAGAGCTCTTCTAAGGGATTTAGCTCCTCCCCTGATCTCTTCCCACCAAAACTTAAAGGTTGAGCCCCTACTGCTTTGGCTCCAGAGGTCTGGCCCAACCCCTTTTGTTGTAGTGGGCCTGGGCTGACTCATCCAATGTGCAGTGTGACAAGCTAAATATCCGAAGTAGATTACCTTACACCCATTCCTTTTCCAGGAAGAGCTAATCACTGATACCTGCTTGTTTTCTATGGAGAGGACTTTGTTTCCTTTGTTAGGGAGCAAACTAATTAACTTGGCCTAGCGGGACACAATAAAGGACTGGCGTCCGACTGTGAGCTGAGCCAGAGAAATATGGTAATTCCTGAAGTCCCCTAAGATGTGGTGGAATTCAAACTTTTCTTACATGTTTTACTCCAGTTTCACCCTGCTGGTTTTCTAGACCCTGTGGCCCTAAGTAGTGCGAAATTGTACTTTAGAGCAGATATCGCATATATGTATAATACAGTGAAAGAACTACAGTTTTCCCAAAAAGCCCAACATACCTACACCCATAAGACCTAACCCAGGTTATTTCCAATTTTGTAGATAGATTCCCTTCTGCTACCGGCTACCTGTGCGGAATTACTAGGCTGCATGTCACAGCTGTCTCACAGGTGCAGCCTGCGCACCCAGCCCAGTCCTCCTTGCTCTAGCTGCGCAGCAGCAGCCTTATGTTAAAACGTGCGCACCTGGTAACGTGCTCAGTCCAGTTGTAGTGAATTTACTGTGAGTGAGACTCTGGTAGTGAGCCTCCGTCACAGCTAAAGTCCAAAATACTGGGTAGTCGAAAGCAAAAACTCCTGGTGGACAAAATGGGTGGAACCCATTTCCCACAAACAGGTAGCGGGGAAGCAGTTGGGGGGGACGAGGGAGCAATGGAGACAAGGAAAAATACATTTTTGATTGTGGAGCGACCCATCAGCAAATGGCTGTTGACCTACCTTCCAAAAAGAAAAAGAGCATTTGCTGTACTGCGATTTGTAGGGAGCAACAGAAGGCTGGGTAGCAACGGGGGATGTGGGAGGTGTGTTTATTTGAGGAGCGGGAGGGTTTCAAGTCAGCCTAACAAAAGGCTGGTATGAGGTTATGTTTTAGAAAATTGACAAATACAAGAAGAGGAAGGCAATCCATTGAATAAGAAGCAAGCAAATGTACGATAAAGTCAACCAATGGTAAGCAGTGGGTGTGCTCTAACACCACTGTAATTTCTTTTTTTTTTCTTGGTTGTTGTTGTTGTATGGTCCACAAGAAGCTTTCAACTGCAGACAGCTAAAAGTTGTCCAGTAGGTGAGACCTAAAGAATGAAGGTGCAAAAGAACATTTTACTACAAAAAGTATGGTTGGAATGCGTCCAATCCGTCCAAGACATTCCACAGAGTCCGCTCTGTTGGAAGTTGCAGATATGTTTAAGTTCACGTTGGATGCGGGGAAAAAATGCAATGCAGATTTTTCTAGACTGCATTCGACGCCATCTCCCATGACCTGCTGCTGCAGTGTGTTAAGGACTGTGGAGTCATCTGGCACTGTCTTGGATTAAATCCTTCATCTCAGATCGCAGACAAACTGTTATGTTAGGATCTTTTCTATCCCCTGAAAGGACTTCTACTTCAGGGGTACTACAGGGCTCCACGCTCAGCCTGGCATTATTTAACATCTACAATGCCCCCCTGATCTAGTTGATTACCTTTTTTGATATTGAAGCCACATCTTATACCGACGACACACAGCTGATCTTGTCGTTGGATAAAGACTATTGGATCCGAGATCAACTTTAAAAACTAACTGAAGTCATCCAGTGGATGCAAGTAATCACCTAAACTGCAATACTGACAAAATGGAGATTATGCTACTCGGGAAGTCCAAATCCTTTGATCTGGCCCTATGGTGGCCCAACTCCTCCCCCGCCCTCAACAAGCCACGGTCTATGTCGTAAAAAACCTCAGAGTAAAATTTGATGACTCTTTTATTTTGACGACTAGCGATGGCAATAACAGGAACACATTTTAGTCTAATAAAATTACTGAAAAAGTTCTTTGAGTACCTCCCATAAGCGGCAAGAAAGACAGCATTTGCATTGATAACATCTTGAATGGACTACTGTAATAGTTTGTATGCAGGTTCATCTAAACAAACTATTCAGAAATTACAGCTGGTACAACACTGCGGCCAGACTGGTACTAAAACTCCCCCGACGTTCCTCTGCATCAGCAGCCTTGGAAGTTTTACACTGGCTGCCAGTGCACAAAAGGGTTCTTTTCAAAATCCACTTATTCGCTTTCAGAGCTTATAGAGCACTGGGGCCAAAATACTTAACTTCCAGAGTTACTCACCACACGACTCTATGAACACTTAGGTCCTCACAACCCAACCTTCTTAAACTTCCTACGTTCAGACTTAAAACACAAGGAGGAAAACCCTTTACAGTCTTGAATACAAAGGCTTGGAATCATCTCCTAGGTATTTGAGATTCATCTAATTGGAAACCCTCTGTAGAAGGCAGCTCAAGACATGGCTTTTTAGCATTCCTGATGCACTGTTGCACGCTACTCCTCTGAAGCACACTCCTCTTGGGTCACTCTGGATTATGTAGCCACATTCATGGCCGCTTAGCACTAGGATGCTCCTTTGGGAGTGTCAGTGCGCTCTATAAGTACACCATTCATTCTTTGATAAAAAATTGATTAGGCATTAGTAAATGTAGTTTTTAAGGTTGGCCTGCGTTTACACCGTCTTTCTGTGCTGCACATTCTTCTGGAGTGATGGTCAGAATGTCATTGGAAGGACTTGTGCGTCTATGTAGTCTTTTTGAAAGAGAGCGGCGGTGTTTCGTGTCATAGAATGAAAATATTTTATTAGCATGCCGTCTTGCTGCTTTGCAAGCCCAGGACTTCAAGAACCAGAATGTTGTGGTCTTGCTCTTGTGGAGAATAGGTGAGGCTAAACGCACAACAAGAACAGTCTCCTCCACCTGCACGTGGGATACTGCTCTGCCAGGTCCAGGACCTGTCGTCTTGCTGTTGGGGAGAGTAGGCAGGACCAAAGAGCCTCAAAATCTGGCACGTTCTCCTGCAGCATGCGACAGGCCCCTCAAATACAGGCTATTGGAGCCTAAATGAGCCTTGACTGGGCCACCTCCCTTGTTTCTGTTTTTTCCCTGCTTCCAATATGGCAAAAAGGAAAGCCTCCGCAATCTTCAACGGTAAATCCAGTTCTGCTCCCTCTTGCGTTTTTTAGTGTTTTTGTTTTTTTTTCTTTTTTTCGGGAGTTTTGACTAACAAACTATATATGGTTGAGGAAAGGATGGGGACGGTGAAGCGTATAGTTGCAGAACCATTCTGTTCCGGCCTGTCATCTTGCATGGAAACAAATGGTGGTCAGTATCTCAGGGCTCAGGTGAACCAATGAGTTTCTGATTTGTTTCCTGCTCATTAACTCTACCCCAGACACACTGGTCTTTTAGTTATCTACCATCCAAGAAGAACAAGCATTGGGAAAGCAATAGGTCTCGCATTTGTTTAAGTTTGAGCTTTTGGCTTTGCTAATGGTATAGTATTTTAACCATGTGTTATTGAGTGTATGAATGTGATGTGAGTGTAATTATGTGGGTTGAATTGTAATTGTTAGCTATGGAGCAGTATGAAGCATAGAGTTAGGAGGCGATGAGCAGTATGATGAATTGGGAAGTAGAGTGAGGATTAGAAGAACAGCATGAGGTTGAAGGAAGGGAAGTGAGTAGGAGAGTAGCATGAGGCAGGATAAAGGCAAGTGAGGAGAGCTGTATGAGGGAGAAGGAAGAGAGTGAGGAGGATAGCAGCCGAAGGTAAAAGGAAGGAGAGTGAGGATAGCAGCATGAGGCAGAAGGATGGAGAGAGTAGCATGAGGGATATGAAAGGTGAGTGAGGAGTAGAAAAGTAGCATGAGGCACAAGGAAGGAGAGGTGGAGAAGAGCAGTGCGAGGTTTATGGAAGGAGAGTAAAAAGGGAAGAGCAGCGTGAGACAGAAGGATGGAGAGTGAGGAGGAGAAAAGCAGTGCGAGGCACAAGGGCGGAGAGTGGGGAGCTGAACTGTAGTGTGGGGCACAAGGTTGGTGAGTGAGGAGAAGAGCAGCATGAGCAATATGGATGGAGAGTGAGGAGGAGATGAGCTATGCTCTGTCGACTAAGGTACCATTTGGTTTGGTCCCCAGACATACCTTATGGGCTAAACTTTGATGTATGGGTATTCTGCTGATTAGATTCAAATGAATCATTTTCCTACACACCAACACCTGCTAACATTATAGCTGTTTAGTATCTTCTTTGGTATAAATTAGACAAATCTCAATGTGGAGATTTTATCAGGGTCCTTTCATTCTCTCAACATAACTTCAGCACCATGCTTGTATATGGAAAGATCTAAGGAAAGAACCTTTTCATTTGCCTTAAGACTGATTCTGCAGACGTGCTTCCTAATTCCACTACAGGGAAACCCATGTTTACTTCTCAGTAACTCAGGCAGAAGCTCTTTACCTCTCTACACACACAAAAATGACCATGGGATCATTTTTGCTGATCACTTCCTTTTTCCCAGTTTCTGTGCTGAAGTAGGAGAAAAATGTGAGTAAACCATGCACGATCGTTGGTTTTACCTCACTGCCAGTTCATTTCTACTGACTTGAGCGGAATCCTCGTTAAAAGTCGAAACCAGTTCCTGCAGCCGATTTCTGTACAGGCCATTCATGGAACCTGCAGCAGCATATTGGGAGAATGGCAGAGTTTTCATTTGCTTTAATCCGTTGCAAGTGAACAGACCCACTCCAGAAAGTTCTTGATTTGTGGCACTTGTTTAGTGCTTTGAAAAGACAAGCGCTGCCGGCATCTCTCAGAAGGCCCCACCCACACCGCAAGCGGCCAAGAAGAGCACAGAGATCCAAGTCCCAGAGCAGGGTCAGTGCAGCCAAGTTAAGGAGCCAGCACAAGATGTACCATGGGACACGTGGGGCCTTTAACCACCTCTGGCCATTTGATACTAGGGTTCCGCACCCTACAATGTAGTTTTATTTACTCGACCCCAATACAACTAAGAAATGAGGAAAATAAGAGAACTAGAGGTCAAATGAATGGATCTATTAAAATATATTGGATGAACATCCCACCCCTCATGAATGGAGGGACAGTTCCCGCGTGTGATCGTGGGCAATGCATTGCCTCTGGTTTGAGTCCAAATTAATGTGGTTTTGGTTCCTTTTATAGACACTTAAAAAGTTACTAATTGTGTTGAAGTGACATGGGGCCCTTCGAAGCAGGGGGCTAAAACAGCAGCAGCATTCCCTAAAACTGGGGTAGGGAATAGGCCTGAGATTTAGGCAGCGGTTGAAATAGAATCAAAATAGTGCAGGTACTCCTTGTGACAGAGTACCTGTCTGCTACTGAGAAGTTCCAGTACTCACCCATTGAAAGTATTGAACCCCTGCGGAGGAGTAGTGCAGGTACTCTCCCTTTAGAAGTAAAGAAGTGCAGGTACTTAGTACCAGCGAGTGCTTGCCCATTTAAAGCACTGGATTTAAGTCTTCCACCCAAGCTCTGATAAGTAAAGACAGGCTAGTCTCTGATTTAGTCAAACAGGCCTGACAGGGTCCCATTTAACTGCCGTAAACGAAGCGTCTCTCACTTCTAAATGCAATAAAGGGACTTAGAAAAAACACCCGCCACATTCACCCCTCCCACCCCCTGAAGTTTCAAACAAAAGAACATTAAAAGTGCTGTCATGCAGCTGAAACAATTAGAAACTCGTACAACGCGCCTCGGTAAGGGGTAGTACTGTTTACGCTATATAAACCCATTACAATACAACCAAATAAAATGGATTAATCTTACGCGTAACATTAGTCAAATTAAGGCGGGGACGCGAGGAGAAGGGAAACCCTCCCTTTTACACTCTGACTTTAAAAGCAGCCCACTCAATAGCGTAACGAAATTTGAATCCCTTCTGCCCCCTCCCCCCACATACTCCCTGCAAGGTACATGGAAGGCCCCCTCCTGATTTAATCAGGAGCGCTCCGGTTTGGGGACTGCAACTGTGCTGAGGGCCGAGCCGGGCCCCCCTAGCACCACGCAGGCGTATGTTACGCCACCGAGCCTACTGACTAACACGAAGTGGATGGAAGAGGCAGTAAAAAAATGGACCGAGTCCAGAAAGAGCGTTGATTTACAATTCTGCAGTAGATTACACTGCGAGCGAGAGACCGTATACCAGATGAAAAATGTTACAACAAACAACATGGAGCTCTTCGAAAAAAGAACTTTCACCAATTTGGGGGTTTCAAAGAGCCACGGCCCGCACCGATATGTTACAGACCGTACTGTCTCGCAGCTCCTAATCCCTGTTACAAAGTGCCCTTCTCTTGAACACAAAACGCTACAATCTAACAGGCGCCAGTATAAACACTTCCACTACTAATAAACCTACCATGACTTCTAACACCACGTCTGCTGGTCCGCCTGAAAACGACTCTGCTTGTATCCCTCTAAGGGCCGACTGCCTCTTTTATACCCCGAGGAGCGGCCGGTTAGTCACAGGGCACAGCAACACGTGTCTTGAAAAAACACTGATTTCGCTGTCTAATTGTTTTCCCTAAACAGGGACATAGGTCTCATGCTGACCCAGGCCAGGCGTAAGCGTAGTGCATCCTGTGAATTTTTTTTTTTTTCTTTTCTTGTTCCTGGTAGTACATGCAGTCCTGTAGCTATAACGAGAAAGAAAACTACAAGTGCCAGAATTGCTTACTGCTACCGCACTATCCACTAAGAAGGGGGACACCTGAGCAAAAATACGGGCAGGTATACCAGGGGAATAAACAAGTACCAAAAGAAACAGAATACCTGCCACTGATTGATAATAAATACGGCCCTAAACAGGGTCCAGATAGTTAAGAACCACAACCAATAGGCAAAACCAAAACACGAGAGGAACAACAAGACAAAGTCTAAAGAAATTTGAATATTTTTAGAAAAGAGTCTTTTTATTTCATCATTATTCTTTATATAGATGTGAAAGTCATTTTTTTGGGAGGTTTAACAAAGTAAATTAGGGAAAGTATTAGAGAAGGATATCAAGATAATACAATTTCTGAATAACAAATTGCTAACAGTCCCACAACCGCTCCTTCAGACAAACATACACTCATACTCTCTCATATCAGACAGCAGCATCAAACAACATATGGCATAAATATATGCTAATAAAAACATGTACAAGTTGAAATGGTCATTTAACAAATCAAATTAGAAGAAATGGACTTTGAACAGCCCATACGGCTAAAAAGCGCCAATAGGCACGTTTACAGTAGCCAGAAATGCGGTAACAGAGTGCCGACGCGCGTTTCGGTGAACAGGCCCCAGCAGGGGCTGCACCTTCATCAGGGCGAAGGAGGGCAGATGTGGTGGGACAAGCGCACCTGAAAACAAACAAAACGTTAACAATGATAGAAAAGATGCAGTAAAGATAAACGATATATAAATACGTACATATAAGGCTCCAGATACAAATATAATCAAAACTACAACAATAAATAAATAATACAATCTTAGACTCTAATTAGGGGTCTATTAGGAATTAAACCTAACATGATAAATCGTGTCTGAATAGAGTAAATCATAAATCATAAACAGGTTTGCCAAAAAGGTTGAAACAATAATATAAACATTTGAGCAATATATAAGAGTCAAGGAATTGGAATAAAGTGCAGTCAGGGAGATTAGACCTCTATCCAGTAATATAGGTTTGAAAGAAAAAACTATTAGACATTTAGTACATATAACTCAACATACAGTGAATACAAGGACAGATAAAGAATTGCTCTCTGAATAAGCAAAGAATGAATACGTGCTGGAACAGCAATGGAGAAACGTGAGCCATAAAGTGTAATCTTATATATTCCTTCAGGTCTATCGGGGTTAGCAGGACCAATAGAGAGGGGGCAGGGTGGAATAGTGCTCTCCTTATATCTCTTCAGGTCTGTGAGAGTCAGAAAAGCCAGCAGGGGGTGGGGGAGAAAAATGGGTGCCCTCCACAAGGGAGGATGAGCCAATACCTAGCGGTCAGTAGTTCTCAGGATAAAGAATTCAGCCAAAACCTGGCGGTCGGGAGATCAAGCGCCGACCAACGGTAACAGTGTTTCTTCAGGGGAATGGCAGGCGTCTATTGACAAATGGAAGCCTAAAGATTTTTATATATATATTTAAAAAGGCAATGGTTTAAATAATAAGCCCCCACAATGGTATCTGCACGGATAATAGACAGGACTGACTAGGGGAGAAGCTCTGGATCACCTACCCGTATATGATCAAGATTAGTCGTCCACGGGAAGAGGTTTTCCTTTAGCAGGGCAGCGAATGGGCGCACAATGACGCCCTCAATCAGAGGGACCATGTCGGATTTTAGGAATATCGGCGAGGAGGATGGTAGCGCCTGAAACGAGGCAGAAAGACAATATTGAGGCCCCGGTCATAGGGCGGGTATCGCAGAAAGGAACCAGGTCTCGGGGGGAGAAACTTACCCGAATTCGCTCGGCAAGACGATAAACAAACAGGCTCGAGGCACAGGTCTCAGCGGGAGCACAGCGGGTGAGCGGCTTCCGTGTTAGGAGTTGTCAACAAGGTAGACACCTCCTTTTATATAAGGGTAGGTGGTTGACTGGCCAGAGAAGGCCTGGGGGTGGAGTCCGCTAAACAGGGAGGAACGGAAAAAGGATGGACATGGAGGAGGGACTGGGAAGGAGACGAATGCGGCGGCCATCTTAGAACGGTCAAAGTGGTGGTGCCTAAAGGAGGAAACTAATAGAGTGCAATCATATTGGAATGAAAGGGGGGGGAAAAAGCCAGAAAATAAATGGAAACAATAATAAAAAACTAGATAGAAAAACAACAAATAAATCTATTAAGGGAATAAAAACAAAAGAAGGGTCCAAAAAATGAACTGGGACCAACAAATCTTAAGGGTACATTACGCGTACGGGGAAGCCCAAGGATGGAATGGAATAATAACAACAAATAAAGGTAACAGGAGGGATCTCCAATAGGATAAAACGCAAACGGGAAGAAGGGAAGGAAAAAAGGGGGGGGGGAAAAGGGGGGACAGCAACACGTGTCTTGAAAAAACACTGATTTCGCTGTCTAATTGTTTTCCCTAAACAGGGACATAGGTCTCATGCTGACCCAGGCCAGGCGTAAGCGTAGTGCATCCTGTGAATTTTTTTTATTTTCTTTTCTTGTTCCTGGTAGTACATGCAGTCCTGTAGCTATAACGAGAAAGAAAACTACAAGTGCCAGAATTGCTTACTGCTACCGCACTATCATCATAGGTTACTAACCGGGACATGATTAGCTTCTGCACGGACAGCTTTTGCTTGAGATAAGCCATGCACCAAGCCCGAATTGCTTAGCTGCCCTTAGTGGCCATGGCAACAAGCGCTCGCCAGGCAGCCGCTGTTTATTTTTGCATCGCGCTTTCACTTTAAAGTGAAAGCACGATGCAAAAATAAACACGCGGCGCCCTGTCTGCTTTTGATTCTGCCCATCCGGACTGGATCTCACGGCGTGTTTATCTTAACACACCTCCTAAAGATAAGAAATTGCTTTGCAACAGCCACAAAGCAGACGAGCCGGTCCGGATGGGCCGGACCAAAAAGCCAAAGGGAGGCAACAAAAAACCCTCCTTTCCAATGGGAAGCCAGCGTTTACCATAAACGCTGACGCTACCCAATGGAAATGAGGGGCGGGGCTTCAAGCCCTTTTCTAAAAGTCCTCATTAACAATAAATCTCGCTGAGCGTGCTGCGCATGTGCGCAGCAACGCTAGGCGAGACCTAAAAAGGACTCATTGCAGAAAAAATCTAAAACTGTTGCCCCCGTGAGGAATGTTGCTAAACAGACTGGAGAATCCTTGGTTAAGAACCTATTTGAATTGGTGTTAGTTAAATTAACGGCTATTAAATTGTCTTTGGCTAAGGTTACGGAAATAGTGGTAGGTGCCAAAGGGCCCAGATAGGAGGTATAGATCAGGCTTCTACTGTGAAGAATAAAGAATCCTGGGGTCTGATTCAGGGCAGTACTGCGGGCCCCAGGAACAATGGCTCTGATGTGGGGGAGGTTTGCAGATGTAGTCCAAGCTTGAGAAGGTAGATGGGTATGGTAGCTGACACAGTGAGAATAGGGGGCCTTGTTGAGGTCCAGCTATTTCTTTCCTCCTCGATATCTTTCTACAAAAGAAGGATTGTGTCTGGAGAAGTAATTGTTTTTTGATTGTCCTTCTTTCCCCATCCTATATCACTAGCCAGGGAGAGATCAATCAGTGGCAGGTCGTGAAGAATTTTCCTTTTTCCCCCCCCTACGATCGCACATACAGAGAGGGAGTGGAAATAAGTACCGCCTACATTTGCCCCACATTTTGAATGTGCAAGGATTTAATTTCATACACTGTTTTAGTGCGATTTGGTCAAATGGGCGTACAGTTGTTACTTTGTCAAAAAATTGATTTTGCATGAAGTGAGGTATCCTCATTAACAAAGTTTGTCACACTTCTGCCTTTATCTATTTATACAAATACACCTACCCTCCTCTTTCAGCCTCTCAAGATTTCTGACTCTTGGAATTTCTCTCAGACACTGACACATCCTACTCCTCATTTAAATCTTCTCACTATCTACCGCTTCATCTCTTCTGCTACCAAAATCCTGTCCGGCTGACAAACTTCTGTTGCCCCAGGACCGACTCGCTCTGACAGCAGGCAATGTTCATGCATTTTGGTGATGTTTCTCAAGATATTTTCCTCATTATCTCACTCTTGTTACTTTTGTTTCTCCTACTATCTACCTCTTTCCAACCTCTTCAAACCCCAACCAGCCTCAGAGCTTTGAGGTGACCTCGGGGGCATCATAAAGCTTATTTTTATTTTTTTCCTTCAAGTAACTAGCACAGCCTTCTATCAAAGCCTCCTCTTCCGATTGTAGCAGTTGGTAATTTCACGTAATGGGTAATTTTCACTTGGTGATTTTCTGTTTCCCATTGCAGATCTGCATTTATTGAGCACTGTAATCCAAAGAATATCCGCTTTTAGATTTTTAATAATTTTTTAATGTGCTGTTTTTTTTCTAGCAGAAAAAGAAGAAGGAACTGTAATGATGAAGGAAGTTCTCTCCCACAGCCCAAGAGGAATAGCAGAAGCCAGGTGCTTACAGACACTTGGAATATAGAGGTGATTTTGGGTTTAAATGGCATTCATTGATTTTGTACGTTTTTTAAAAGGGGTGCAGTTGTTGAGTAATGGTAATGTACTGTTCTCAATTGTTATCCAAGGCATAGTCTCCCTGAATCCTTTACCTGATAGATAAATCTGCCACCATAAAGAACTGAAAGCTGCCTGTCTACTAGTATGGTCGTAGCCCGCTTCCGTCTGGTTAATTGTTTTTCTCTTAAGCAATGATGGTCGGAGCCTTCAACTCAAACAAAAGCCAGATTTCGTAAAACGACCTTAAAGTACTCGTATTTTGTCTTTTGTAACTTTTGGCTAAAGAGTAAGGGTAGGACCATTGTCCTTGCTTCATCGTGTTTTACCCATGAGCCAGTCGTTAATGCTAGTTGTTGATTGCTTTTATTTTACATTTCTTTTGGGAATAGACCAAACCAGTTGATTAGTTGGGGAGTCAAAATCCATCTTTCTTTGATGCATATGGGTCTTTTAATTGGTTGCTGAGGTAGGCCTTTTTCCCATAGGCAGATATGACTGCAAATGAATGTGCATGTCTGTTAGAGTCCCTGCTTTTCAATCCCTGTTGGGGAACCGATCAGTAACTCTTGGTTATTCTAATTAGCGCCTCGGGAATTTTTCCCATTGCATTGCGCTATGAAGCTCTGACATCCGCACCTGCACTAGTGGGTTATTTGTTCAAGTCTTAGCAGCTGGACACTGACTTCTCACTAGTCTTTTTCACTACACAGACTTGAAGGTGGTCTTCTGTATGGTAGACAGACTTTAAATTTATTTTTGATTCTGTAACCATTATGTGATAGTACTAAAGTCATCAGTTACTTTTACTTTTTGACATAACAAAAAGATTCTTATGGTGCAATTGCAAGACTGCCATAAACCCAGCAAGGACATATTGTTTTACTTGTTAATTGAACAGAACTGCACAACTAAAAGGAAAGCTGTCGCCTGTAATCAGGCTTCTGAACGTGTAATGTATACTGAAGTACAAAAAATACATATTGTAAAATGCAGTTTAAATTAACACAAATGGTACGCCACGTGCTTTGTATCTCAAACTCAAGGAAGTTGAAGAATTGTGTTCATGGCTCCTAATGGCTGATTGTGTAGAATTATTATCTTTGAATGAAGGCTGTTGGTGCTACGGGGTTTATTTTTAATCCCTCCCATTGAAAATAAGGTATGTCCTTGACTACCAGTGCAGCAAAACGGTAAATCTCCAAAAGACCTATTTTTTCAAATGTTTTATGCAGTTACTTAAAGGGCATCATTTTATTCTCATTGTTAAAAAGGCAATTGCAGATATGCATTATCAAACCGTATGTGGGGTTAATACACACGTTTGTTAGTTCCTATAGCTTGCTAGCCAACCGGATCGCATTTCATATTGGGTTCAGTATCTTGTACCTTAGGTGTTTGGTCTTGTTGGCACAGTGTTCTGGGACTCTATGGTAATTTCACGTTCGTTCATTTGAGAAACCCGGGCACAGTATCTTGGACAGTCACTGGTTTGTAAGACTTAATTTGAATTGCAAAATAGCTCTTGGTCATTTTGATTGGCTCCTGGTGCCAGCAAAAGGACTGACAGACATCCGTGTGTTCAGCTACACACACCACTATTTAGATACCCAGCACAAGAATCGGTGTACACATTCAATATACAGCCTTTAGTTTGGTGGCATTGTTTATATTCGTCATGTGTTTGATGTTTGCTAAGCTACAGCTTTTGTCAAGTGAAGATCCAAATAAGTTCCCTATCGATGCTATCTATTATGTCTGTATAATATGCATATTTAACAATCAGTATGGCAACACTATTTGTGTACATGTGCTGTTGGCATTCATTATGTGCTGAAGGCTTAAAACCATGGATGAACTTGGTGCAAATTATTTGTACCAGATTATATATATAATTAAGAACAAACTATTACTGCCTGCATAGTGTAAAAAAATCATTAAACAATGCAAGTCCAGTGTGCCCAAAAACGCTAGCAGCATTGCTTGCCTGTCACAATCCCTGTTAAAGTTTTTAATATACGATTTTTCACTGTTCGAGTTCCCAAATAAGGATGATTCACCCCTGAATCCATACTTGGGTCCATTGAGTGAGTTTTCCTAAAGCTCTAGAACAGGGTTCTCCAGCGACTATCTCTTGAACGACTAGTAGCTCTCCAGCTGCATTTAAGTCACTTTCCTATGTGCAGCCCAGCTACTAAATTAGCAACTTTTGCTTGGTGAATACTAGAATTGTGAGTGTGTATTCCAGACCAAAAAAGAGTATATTCTTGGCTACGGTGCGCAAGGCACTGAGGTGATCACTGCTAGTCTTGCCTATGGTAGCCACTAATGTCATTTTGTCTGATGTGGTCAGCATTGCAACACTAATATTAGCAGCTATCGACGATTTGCATTGTAGAGAAGTAGATCTTAATACAGAAAATGTTGGAGACCCCTGCCCTAATCCGGTTGGCCCAGGATCTTCTTGCTTACCTCTGAGTGTGGACATCACAGTCTTTGTCTCTTCCGGCCACATGAACCTCAGTGTCACAGTTGAACTTCTCATGCAAAGCTAAAAGTAGAAATACATTTGAGAACAGACTTCTGTTCTAGAAGAGCAGAATTAATTCTCGGCTGTGCAGTGTCATCCAGCAGAGAGGACTGTAGCCTGTATGCCAAATTTCCTATCCTCCAGGCAGGTGATTGTCGAGGAGCCCCCCCTCCCTGCACGCACTGTGCCACATTAATAGACCCATGAGGAAAGTAACAATATCTCAACTGGTATAATTAAAAAGACAGTTAAACATGTATGTTGAAAACATTACACGAAAGGAAAACGGGAGTCTCGGAGTACGTATTTGAAATGTGCACTTGGCATCATATATTTAAGAACAAAATTAGAAGGTACAGTTGTAGCAGCACTGTAGGCAAAAAATTGCAAGAGCAACCCGAATTGGACTTGGTGCTAATTAGTGTTCGTGACATATAAATTGGCGACGCAAGGGACAATGTGCAATCAGCGTGAAACGGCGCAAAGTGAGAAGGTGAACAGCTATGTACAGTGAATATTGAGGTTCAAGACAATAATTTATAAGGTTTAGGATGAATAATGAAAGCAACTTCAGTTGAACCACAGAAGGTAATGCGCCATCAGTTGCGCTGAGAAGTCGACGACGTTTCGATCCTATTACTCAGGATCATCTTATCATTATCATTATCATTATGTGTTCTTATATAGCGCTCAACTCACCCTTGGGCATCTTGGCGCTTGCATTGGGAACCCGTCCTGGTTTTTCCCTGTGAGATAACCCGTACTGGGCATCCCCAAGGTGAAAGCCAGGCATCCCGCCGCGGGGGGGCCGTTGTGGAGATTAAGCTTCAGGACCGGGTTGCAGATTGAGTGGTGCTGTACAAAAAGGGAATGGAGAGGGTCAGGGGGAAGGTAAACGGTGGGAGCGCATAGCAGTGGAGGCTACCAGGGGGAGAATAAGCCGCGCCGGAAGCGTGATCTAAAACAACTGCGATACCGGGTGGTGGAAAAAGGCGATTTATGGCGCGGGAGTGAGCGCTAAGTGGTAGCGAGGTGTCTTATCTACACATTCACAGATGCACCGTTTGAGTGAAGATGCTGAAATCCAGTGGGCTATGCTAAAACCCCATCATAAATTGCGCGTGCATGCGGTAGAATGAATCGGCTAATACGGAAGGTATCCATACTAAAGGTAGCGCGGTGTCTATTTAGTCTGAGATGCAACATAGCAACATTGGTGTGAAGATCCTATGAGCAGGTGGGCTGTGGTTAAGGACGTATGGTGAATTACACGTGCAGGTAGTCCATTGGACTAATATATCATAATTGGGGTGAGCGTGCAATAGCTAAGGGATGGTGTGTGCTAGGTAACTAGCGGTCTACCTGGAAAAGACCCAGGGCTGTGTTCAAGGATGGAGGGAATCTAATATTTCAAGTTCAGTGACTGTCTCCTGCGAGAAACGGAGATCCTGAGGAAAAGGTAGATAGCGTGAAAGAATTGCATCAACTGATGGGGCGTGCAGTGAATCACAGGAGGAGCGTATAATACCTGTGTATCAAACACGTGGTGAGGACGTGTCGGAGCGGTTGCCGTGCCAAGAGGATTGCATCGGCGGCTTATTGTTGAATCATTCGTACAGCTCCTTTGTGTACCCCGTAGTCGGTACCGATGGAGGAGGTCTGGGGAGAGAGGAAAGGGGTGGGTAAATTACGAGTAAGGTGCAGAGACGGGGGCTCGGCCTTGTGAGTAATGGCGCTTACCTTGGACAGTGGAGTGAATCCAGCGGCGGGGGAACGCTGCAATTAGTGTAAGATCGCCACGTTTGTGTGCGGTCCCGAGGGAGATTGAAATGCGAGAGCTCTGTAAATGGTGATCGTAGTGTGGGTGTGTGATAAGTGACGCTGCACGGCAAGGGGCGGGGATGAGGAAAGGGAAAGGAGGAAAGGCGAGAACCGATTGACATGGAAGAAATGCGAGCATTCACATATGGATAAAGTTGTACATTGATGACCTGAATGAAACAACGAGGAGATGCATGACCTTAATCGACAGTGAGAATCACAATTTGCAAAATAGAACTGTGGTGGTCACGCGCAATGATAGCATAAAAGCAGGAACAAGGAGATGCATAAATGTGAGCAATCGATGCATGCTTAGTGTGAATGGTTAGTGAACATTCCGGCAATAACTCTAGTGGAGGAACCCTACTGCATTCTAGAATACAGGTTTTGGCAGTATCAGTGTTTTAAAAAGGTGTTCTATAGTGATGGGGCAAGTAAGGAATGAAGAATTGGTATGGAAAGACAATGTCCGGTGATCAATGTATAATGGTACTATTCCATTCATCAATTGTGTTCAAGCCTGCATTCACTGAGTTACAAATGGTGATCCATTTGCACTCACACTTGTTTTAGGAGGGATTTGATGTCACCGCCTCTGATGGGTAGTGTAGGTTGGTCTATCACCTGCCAGGTGATGTCAGTCTCGCAGTGATTTTTCTCAGTGTAGTGGGAGACCAATGGTGCAGTAAGAACTTTGCAGTGAATCCCCCTGCGACGTTGAATTATCATCCATTTTACCATTTGGTTGGTCTGACCGATGTAAATGAGGTCACAGGGACATCGGATGGCGTAGATGACATTTTGTGACCTGCAGTTCGTGAGGTTATTGAGTTTGTACGATTTGTTGTTGATTTTGAAATCTTTGGTGTTTAATGTGAGTTCACATACAGCACAGGATTGGCATTTGCAGTGTCCAATAGCGGGGGGTAGACCCCAGGCGGCAGTGATGGTGTTCTTGCCTGTGATGGCATGTACTAGATGTGTGGCTAAATCTTTGCCACGTTGGTATGAAAAAAGTGGGGGGTTCCTTGAAAGTTTCAAAGGCTCGTAGCATTTGCCAGTTGCGTTTAATGATCTTGCTAACTTTGTTGCTGCACGGGCTGAATTTGGAGACCAAAGGTATCCTGGTCATGGTTTTCTTGGGTTGTGGGGTGAGAAGATGTTCACGGTGGCAGTACCAGGTTCTCTTGCGGGCTCTTGTGAGTAGACGTTTAGGATATCCCCTGTCAAGGAGTATTTGGATGAGGATGTCTGATTCCCGGAAGTTATCTTTCCGCCATTTGCAGTTTCTCCGAATGCGCAGGAATTGGCCAAAGGGGAGGCCATCCTGGAGACTTCGTGGGTGGTAACTAGAGTATTGAAGCAGGGGGTTTCTTTCAGTAGGTTTACGATAAAGACAAGTACCAATTTCTGTCGTCTTCTGCATGTATAATGACATCTAGGAATGGGAGGTCATTAGGCTTAGAGTCGCAGGTGAATTTGAGGTGGGTCTGGGACCGATTGAGCCATTCAATGAAGGGGTCGAGAGTCTGAGTGGTACCTTTCCATAGCAGAAGAATATCATCGATATAGCGTCGCCAGAGGGAGATGTGACTGAGAAAGGGATTTTTGACGGTGATTATGCGAGTCATCTCGAGGTGGTGGAAGTAGAGAATACCAAAGTTCGGCGCCAAACAAGCTCCCATGGAGACACCTTTGACTTGTAGGTAGAAGGTATTGCGGTATAGAAAATAGTTATTTTCTAAGGCAATGTGTAATAAATCCATGATGAATTCAGTCGAAATCAATGTGGGTCTTGGCCTAGTCTCCAATAATGTCTCAATAACTTTCAGTCCTTCATTGTGCGGGATGTTGGTGTAAAGTGAGTCGATGTCCAATCCGACCATGAGATCGGTGTTAATGTCAAAGTGTCTCTCTTCAATAGTGAGGATAAGATCCATGGTGTCTCTGATGAATGTATCCGTGGATGGGATGAATTCTATTATGATGGCATCAATGTATATACCCAAGGGTTCAAGAATGGAACCACAGCCTGAGACGATGGGCTGACCCGGAGGGTTGGTGCTGTCTTTGTGGATCTTGGGAAGTACATATAGCACAGGTGTGCGTGGATGTTGGTTGTTTTGGAAGTTGAATTCTTTTTGGGATATGATATTGTGAGATCTAGCTCGTCCAGTGATCTGTTGTATTTTGGTTATGAGATCTGGAAGGGGGTCTTTAGTGAGAGGGCGGTAATGGTTGGTGTTAAATAGTTGTCGTTTTACTTCTTGGTCGTACTTTGTAGTAATGGACTCCAGACTGGTTGAGGTATTTCATGAAGATTTATTGTAAGTTGTTAAGTAGCCTGGAACCAGCCCCACCAGGAGCAGCCAGCAGGCAGCTCAGCCCCATCATAACTGTGGCTTATCTTCAACCACCACCCAACATTCCGTAGTGCATCACAGTGCAGAGGCATTCCACTAGAAGTTCATAAAGTGGGTAAAGGCATACATAGAAATATACAATAGGCAAAATACAACATACTTGTCTGTGTTCATGACTACGATCCCACCGCCTTCATCTGCTGGCTTGATAATGAGTTCGGATTTGTTCTTGAAAGTGATCAGGGCTTGTTTCTCAGATAAGGGTAAGTTGTAGGGGACATATTCAAATTGAGCTTGGAGGTCTGTGATTTCACTTAAAACGGAGCGTTCGAAGGCAAGTATTTCTGGAGGCAAGGCAGATGAGGGGGGATTGAAAGTGGGAGGTGGGTGGAACCATGGTCCAGGGGGTTGACCGGAGGATGGTTTGTCCGAGAAAAATAGTTTAAGCCGTATTCATCGGAAGAACAGTAGGAGATTGGACTGAAGGTCTAGGAAGTTGGTCTGTTCCGTAGGTACGAAAGTGAGGCCTTTGCTGAGAAGTTGGGTCTCGTCATGTGATAGGATGTGGTCTGATAGGTTGAATATGGGTATTGATTGTGGGCCCAAGGTCGAAGGGGAGGCGGAGGCTGTGGGGGCGATGGTGGCTGTAAGGCTCGTTACTGTTGTGGACCCCATTGGTAGAACCTGTTTCGGGTTTGTCTTTCTCCTGAGAATTGAGGTTGGTATTGGCGGTTGTTCCGAGGTCGAGTTTGCGGTTGGCCGCGTCCGCGGCCTTGTCTTAAAAAACCTTGTGGGAGTAGAGGTGGCGGTCTGTTGGACGCTCTGGATGTGCTTGGTCCTTCACCCGGGTCAGAATCCTCAATTGAGATGTTGGATGAGTCGGAAAAGGTAATTTGTTGGTTGTTGCGGTATCTGCCCCAGTAACGGGTCCTTGGGGGGATGTATTGAGTGTTGTAGAATTCGTCGCATAGATAGGGATATGTTTTGTCTACGTTATAGAATTTGATGTCTTTCTGGATTTTGGTTATTTTCTTGTTAATCTCAAAAGTGTTGAAGGTGGCAATGGTTGTGTTAATCTTTTCCAGGAGATTTTTGGCATCTGTGAAGGCGGTGTCTGCCAGGATAAGTCTCTCTAGTTCTGCTATCTCTTCCAGTTCTTTGAGGCTGTGTTCAATTGCTGTGTCAATTCCAAGGACCATCCAGTGGCGTGAACAAGTTGTGGCTAAATGACTGAAGCCGGTGCAAAACTTTGGGTCTTGAGTGAATATGACTGGGGTATTTCTGATTTGTAGGCCCAGTGGGATAACACCTGATTTAAGGTATTCTGTGAGCATTCAGGCATGGAGTTCGGTTTTGATTTGTTTGTTTTTTCTTTAGTTTTTCAAGTCTATCTAATAAAACACGGCAGGGAGTGGGAGTAGTGGTAGTGGTGGTTGGAGGACCGGAGAGAAGAGAAGGGACTCCGATTATGCGTTGAATTTAATCCTCTGTGTAGGAAAGAGTCTCCCTAGACATTCTTAATGTCCGATAAATAACAGAAAGATACAAGGCCAAATAAATTGGTCTGAAAGTAAGGACCACAGAGAGACCTACTCTCGCAGCTATGCAGCTGCTCACAATCTTGTAATAAGCAACAGGAGTATGACCCATAAACCATGTTGAGATTTGGGTAGGTACGTGAGAAAAGTAACAATATCTCAACTGGTATCATTAAAAAGACAGTTAAACATGTATGTTGAAAACATTACACAAAAGAAAAACGGGAGACTCTGAGTACTTATTTGAAATGTGCACTTGGCATCATACATTTAAGAACAAAATTAGAAGGTTCAGTTGTAGCAGCACTGTAGGCAAAAAATTGCATGAGCAACACAAATTGGACAATTCGGGTTGCTCTTGCATACATACATGTTTAAATGTCTTTTTAATGATACCAGTTGC
This sequence comes from Triturus cristatus, assembly GCF_964204655.1. Lineage (NCBI taxonomy): Eukaryota > Metazoa > Chordata > Amphibia > Caudata > Salamandridae > Triturus > Triturus cristatus. Next base: position 694,325,900 of record NC_140590.1, on the reverse strand, counting down.
GATATTGTTACTGAAAGTTATAGAGACATTATTGGTGACTAGGCCAAGACCCACATTGATTCCGACTGAATTCATCATGGATTTACTACACATTGCTTTAGAAAATAACTATTTTCTATACCACGATACCTTCTACCTACAAGGCAAAGGTGTCTCCATGGGAGCTTGTTTCGCCCCGAACTTTGCTATTCTCTACGTCCACCATCTTGAGATGACTCTCATACTCTCCATCAAAAAATCCCTTTCTCAGTCACATCTCCCTCTGGCGACGCTATATCGATGATATTCTTCTGCTATGAAAAGGCACCACTCAGACTCTCTACCCCCTCATTGAATGGCTCAATCAGTCCCAAACCCACCTCAAATTCACCTGCGACTCTAAGCCTAATGACCTCCCATTCCTAGATGTCATTATACATGCAGAAGACGACAAAATCTGTACTTGTCTTTAACGTAAACCTACTGAAAGAAACACCCTTCTTCAATACTCTAGTTACCACCCACGAAGTCTCCGAGATGGCCTCCCCTTTGGCCAATTCCTGCGCATTCGGAGAAATTGCAAATGGCGGAAAGATTACTTCCGGGAATCAGACATCCTCATCCAAAAACTCCTTGACAGGGGATATCCAAAACGTCTAGTCACAAGAGCCCGCACGAGAGCCTGGTACTGCCACCATGAACATCTTCTCACCCCACAACCCAAGAAAACCATGACCAGGATACCTTTTGTCTCCAAATTCAGCCCGTGCAGCAACAAAGTTAGCAAGATCATCAAACGCAACTGGCCAATGCTACGAGCCTTTGAAACTTTCAAGGAACCCCCACTTTTTTCATACCAACGTGGCAAAATTGTAGCCACACATCTAGTACATGCCATCACATGGCCCACAAACACCACAGGCAAGAACACCATCACTGCCGCCTGGGGTTTACCCCCTGCCATTGGAAACTACAAATGCCTCACATTAAACACCAAAGATTTCAAAATCCACAACAAATCGTACAAACTCAATACCCTCACGAACTGCAGGTCACAAAATGTAATCTACGCCATCCGATGGCCCTGTGACCTCATTTACATCGGTCAGACCACCCAAATGGTAAAACGGAGAATAATTGAACATCGCAGCAGGATTCACTGCAAAGTTCTTACTGCACCTTTGGTCTCCCACTACATTGAGAAAAATCACTGCGAGACTGACATCACCTGGCAGGTGATAGACCAACCTACACTACCCATCAGAGGCGATGACATCAAAGCCCTCCTCAACAAGTGTCAGTGCAAATAGCTCACCATTTGTAACTCAGTGAACGCAGGCTTGAACTCAATTGATGAATGGAATAGTACCATCTTACTTTGATCACCGGACATTATGTCCTTCCATAACAATTCTTCATTCCTTACTTGCCCCATCACTATAGAACACCTTTTTACAACACTGATGCTGCCAAAACCTGTATTCTAGAAGGCAGTAGCATTCCTCCACTAGAGTTATTGCCGGAATGTTCACTAACCATTCACACTAAGCATGCATCGATTGCTCACATTTATGCATCTCCTTGTTCCTGCATTTATGCTTTCATTGCGCGTGACCACCACAGTTCTATTTTGCAAATTGTGATTCTCACTGTCAATGTCATGCATCTCCTCGTTGTTTCATACGTCATCAATGTACAACTTTATCCATATGTGAATGCTTGCATTTCTTCCATGTCAATCGGATCTCGCATTACATCCTTTCCCTTTCCTCATCCCCACCCCTTGCCGTGCAGTGTCACTTATCACACACCCACACTACGATCATCTGACTCCGTGACGTAGCTCTACCAGGATGCTCTGTCTCCATTTACAGAGCTCTCGCATTTCAATCTCCCTCGGGACCGCACACGAATGTGGCGATCTTACGCTGATTGAAGCGTTCCCCCGCCGCTGGATTCACTCCACTGTCCAAAGTAAGCGCCATTACTCAAAAGGCCGAGCCCCCGTCTCTGCACCTTACTCGTAATTTACCCACCCTTTCCTCTCTCCCCAGACCTCCTCCATCGGTACCGACTCCGTGGTACACAGAGGAGCCGTACGAATGATTCTACCATAAGCCACTGATACAATCCTCTTGGCACGGCAACCGCTCCGACACGTCCTCACCACGTCTTTGATACACAGGTATTATACGCTCCTCCCGAGATTCACTGCAAGCTCCATCAGTCGATGCAATTCTTTCACGCTATCTACCTTTTCCTCAGGATCTCCATTTCTTGCAGGAGACAGTCACTGAACTTGAAGTATTCGATTCCCTCCATCCTTGGACACAGCCCTGGGTCTTTTCCAGGTAGACCGCTAGTTACCTAGCACACACCACCCCTTAGCCCTTGCACGCTCATCACAATTATGATATATTAGTCCAATGGACTACCTGCACACGTAATTCACCATACGTCCTTAACCACAGCCCACCTGCTCATAGCATCTTCACACCAATGTTGCTATGTTGCATCTCAGACTAAATAGACACCGCGCTACCTTTTAGTATGGATACCTTCCTTATTAGCCGATTCATTCTACCACATGCACGCGCAATTTATGATGGGGTTTTAGCATAGCCCACTGGATTTCAGCATCTTCACTCAAACTGTGCATCTGTGAATGTGTAGATAGACACCTCGCTACCACTTAGCGCTCAATGCCGTGCCATAAATCACCGTTTTCCACCACCTCATATCGCGGTTGTTTTATATCACGCTTCCAGCGCGGCTTATTCTCCCCCCGGTAGCCTCCACTGCTATGCGCTGCCACCGTTTATCTTCCCCTCCCCCCTGACCCTTTCCATTGCCTTTTTGTACAGCACCGCTCAATCTGCAACCCGGTCCTGAAGATGTTCCTGAGTAATAGGATCGAAACGTCGTTGACTTCTCAGCGCAACTGATGGCGCATTACCTTCTGTGGTTCAACTGAAATTGCTTTCATTATTCATCCTAAACCTTATAAATTATTGTCTTGAACCGCAATATTCACTGTACATAGCTGTTCACCTTCCCACTTTGCGCCATTTCACGCTGATTGCACATTGTCACTTGCGTCGCCAATTTATGTGTCACGAACACTAATTAGCACCAAGTCCAATTCGGGTTGCTCTTGCAATTTTTTGCCTACAGTGCTGCTACAACTGTACCTTCTAATTTTGTTCTTCAATATATGATGCCAAGTGCACATTGCAAATATGTACTCAGTCTCCCATTTTCCTTTTGTATAATGTTTTCAACATTCATGTTTAACTGTCTTTTTAATGATACCAGTTGAGATATTGTTACTTTTCTCACGTACCTACCCAAATCTCAACGTGTTTATGGTTCATACTCCTGTTGCTTATTACAACATTAATAGACCCAAACAGTGTCTGTTTACTTGTTCCACTTCAACGTAGTGTTATAATCCCATCCCTGTTAATTTGTTTTCACTCTTGTAATCTGTTCGATCAGATTTGGGGACTTGTCTGAACTAACCTCTTGAGCTCCGTTCCTGCGACTTCGCAGCCTCCTGTGGTAGTTCATTATCGGGACACTCCAACTCAGTCAGTCCTATCCCTTTTAGTGTTCCAGTGCACAAGCATACCCATTACAGGATTGCACGACTGAAATAAAGACCTATGAAAAAAGGTCTTTGTCCACATTGAAAATAGTAATACATTGTCACTTTATTCTGAGCATTGATGGGAAAGGTTTTAAAACATTTTATTTTCTAGCCAAGGTATGCCCTGATAAGCCATATTATAGGAACTGATAAACAAGTCTGGAACCAGTTTAAGGCTTAAAAATAATGCTGTCTTCTAGTTCGTTCTGGAGACTGCTCTTCCTAATTCCAGCCATCTAAAATTGAGCTATTAAGATTTTTGTGTATCCTCTTATCGTGAATGTAATCGCTGCCCCCAATGAGTGGGAGTGCGAGTTTGACCCAAGCTCAGAACAGGACTGTGACATAATACCCATCAAGCAGCTCCGCGGCAGTGCTTTCAATGTGAACATGAGGAAATGGATATATAGGTTTTAAAACATCATTCCTCTTAATTGCAGAGAACTGCCTTTCCTCCTGGAGAGGCCAGAGTGGGCCTGGAAATAGATTAGCTGTCCTGCAATGTGGCAGACATGGCAGCCAAGGGCCTTGCCTCTGCATTTGCTGAACGGTGACCGGTTTTTTTGTAATAGAGTGGATATGGCTATCGTAAGGCAATTGTGCTGCCACAGTTAGACCTGGCGTGGTAACACATTGTAATTCAAGGGTCTTGCTATATTTGCCAGCCGCCCCAGGTCGGCGTCAGATTGAAAATTGAGATTGCAGATTCCCTCCCATCCCCCTAAAGCCCCTCCCCTGTCATACCTCATAAGTGATGATTAGTTGAAAAATTTAAGGAACTGATTTCATACCATGAGGCCCGCACCATAGTACTACCTGTGACTGCAGACCATATTTGTGTTATATGCTTTCCCTACTACGATTGACAGATAAAGAGCCAACTCGTCAGTACATCCTACCAAGCCTTTCAATTGTTTTGCATATCCTAGCCTCGGATTCTCTGTGATTGAGCAATGACATTTACTGCAGACTTTCTAGGCTCACGTTGACATGGGCCAACTCTTTGCGATCTTCTCCAGAGGAGGGAAAGCTATAGTGATTGGAGTAGTCATCAAGGAAACATTCTCACACTTTTAGACCAACCCCCCAGATGTTTTGGTGGTGGTTCCAGATCACCCTGTGGCATCATATACAAGCAGAAAAGCAGTCTTGGACCAGGGCGAGAATAATACCTGCAAATGTTGTCCCCCCCCCCCCCCCCCCCCCTGTTGGGAATGGGGAGCCTGATTTTGTCTAGGGAGTTGTAAACAGCAGAACTGTTTGAGCCCACCATCATACAGCAGGGCTCGCCCTCCGTCACTGTCCCTGTCATGCTGTTCATGCAGTGAGTCCAGAAACTATGCCCATATAGACTGGAATATTTCCAACGAGCCCTGCAATTTGTAAATCAGTCTCTCCTAAGATGCAGCCGTGTACATTTCTGTGTATGGGGAGTTGAGGTGATTGATTACCAGTCTCTTAATATGCAAAGTTTGACAGCTGTCATGGCCGTGACTAGTAGACCACGTTTGTGGTTTGTTAACGTGGCGGAATCTATTGTATCATGTAATGGAACCATTTGTTTCATCATGGGTTTGATCGGATCCAATGTAGCACTTGGAGATAGAGATTAGTGATCATACCTGACTTATGTCTGTCCAGTCAAAGAGGACATGGGTCGAATCACAACCAGCCTGGTTGCCTGTCCCACATTTTGAATGGTGCAACAGGCCTGCTGTTGATAGTGTTTGGGGCGTCCAGTACCTGTCCTGTATTGACACGAAAAGACAGAACTTCCTCCTGGCCTCTCTGACAAGATCTATCGCAGATAAAGGGATCAAAGGCCATTATGGTGAAAGATTAGCAGGTAGAGGTAGGAGCCCTAGTGGATTCCACAGTTTATAGGGGTCAGTGATTTGAGGACTATCACAATTGTTTTTTTTTCCTAGACGGAGGTGTTCTGAAGAGCTTCTGTGCTGCATATTCCCCTTGTGCCATTAGTCATATATACAGGATTTATCCCCTTGTTGCATAGATTGCTGGTTCTCTAGGTATGGAATGTGTCAATATGCCTTATTAATCCGTCCAAATTCGGGCCACAATTGCCGTATGGTGAACGAAGGTAGAGGAGTAAAAGTCCTCTGATGATGTGGCATTGCCTTGGGACTCAGGTCGCCGTGGTTCACTGGAAGTATGTGAAGAAGACCTGCCCCAACCCCTTATGTTACAGAGGTTCTTAGTTTAATGAGATAGAGTTTACAGCAATATCCTGGTGGCGACGAATGTGAGGCTAGTTTCATATACAATGGAGTGGGACAAAGTGGAGGTGAGGAGGAGGAAGTGAGGGGACCCCCAGCCTCTTATTCCTGTGTGGCCCTTATTTATGTCCCCTCCTCAGTATAGTTTCATGAGCGGGACGAAGGTAGCTGAATGCTGGAGAGTAGTCTAGGATGGTGGCGGCTACCAAGAAGGGGATAAATGGAGGTGAAGGAATTTGGTGCTCCGTACACGGTGGCACCCTGCAGAGAAAGAGATAATAATGGATGTCTACTCCCCTGCAGCTTACCAAGTACCTTTCTTGGTTTGCAGGTGCTCGCCATGTTAATCTATCAGCAACGGCCTGCGTTGTTGCTCTAAAGCATGGGGATAGGATAGGATAGGATGGGACACGGCGTGGCATTGCTTTCACTTGGGTTTCCTCACCCATTGCTATTCTCTCACAAATCTGGGGCATTCACAGCTCTCAGTGGTGGTGATCAGCCCCATTTCCCCCACGACTGGCAGGGGAAAGTTTCCCTACTCAGGACAACTCAAACTATGTGCCCTCTCCGTCAGTTTTTATTTTTTTAAGAGCACTGCAATATCTCCAAACAAACTAACTGTACTGACAACCGCAAAATTATGTCATGCGGTCTAAACCCAGGTGGAATAAGCAAATATGTAAGTCGACTAAAGTTAAGGTATACTAGCAATCTTTTGGTCCAGAGTTTCGACGCAGGCCATATTGCATCACATAAACATTGATTTACTTTTTCAATCCAGTCATATGTTACGAATCTAGCTTGAACTTCTGCTTCTATGAAACATTGTTCACTGTTCGAATTGCTTATAAAAACAATTGCTGCAGTATCAAGTTGTTCTGAGATAAACATCAAACAATGTGCATGTTAACGAAACTAAATGCAATATATGTTGCAAATACATGTACACCTGAATGTATTTATGAAATGCAATGGAGGATAGGTAAGCAGGAAAACTGTGAAGCCAACAGTGAATACAAGTAAACCAGGTTTGGCAACAGTTAAACTTATGCAGGAAGACCTATAGAGCTGTTCAGTGTCCTCGTGGTTTACCAACTCTGTTTCCAGCTGAAATAAATGTTGCATCCACTTTATTAATGAGACATTGTGATTTCAAGATGGATCGAACCCCTATATCATTTACGTTTTGATATCATTTTGCCAGGTTGATCTCTGCCCCATTTGACTAATTTGTTTTTAACATTTTCTCCAACTGTATTGAACGCGGAAGACAAGTCTGTGTATTACACTTTTACAGTACACTTAAGCTCCGCATTCTATGACGTTAACATTATAGCTGCACGTTGTCTATTGTGAAACCAGAATTTCATAATCAAGTTTGCTTTAAAGGGAAGTGAGTAGTTTAATTTTCATTCATTCATTCATTCTTGTCAAAAAGGACATGTGGTCGTATTTTTGTAAATATTTTGTCCTCGCAGCCCCAGTTCAAAGAAAATGCATTCTCTTCCATTACAGGCAGTACTTTTCTATAGTTTGTGCACAGTCCAACTATAGTCTAAGTTGATTATGCCCTTTTGCTGTGTTAAAATACGTTTTTGCATGCTACAAGTTAGAGCTCTACTGATAAGTTTGTGTAATTTTGCTTGTGATCGCTTTGTTCCTATCCCTTCCCTTTTAGTCCCCTGCAAGTGATAGCAGTCCTAGCAGCATCAACAGCCCAGACACAGCAAGTGGTCCAGAAACCAGCTTTAACCAGAGCCAAGCAGGATGCAGCCCCAGCACACCCCAGTCTGTCTCTTTCCACGAGCCATCAGCACTAGGCCAAGGACCTTACTTCCACATCAACCAGATCTTGAAGGAAGCCCACTTCTGCAGCCTGCAGCATCGTGGCAGTCCTTCTACTTGAGGAGCCAGAAGTTCTTTGCCTTCTATGAAGGGACAGCACTGTGTTGATATGACCTTTCAACGTAAAATGTTAAAATTGCACAATCTCTGCCTGTTGGCTTTCAATCAACATTTTAAAAACAGGGTTAACAGGCAGTTTAACTGCACTATTTCTTTTTCAGATGGGCTTGAAGGAAATCTTTTATAACCATTGTTTTGGGGTGCAGGTAATAAAGGCGGCTCATGTGCCTCGTGTCCAGTGAACATTTGAAGAATTAGATTGTGTATTTTAGAATGTTTGATTCCGGCTAAAACAGTCTATAAATTTAGCCGTTTAAGCGCTTATTTTAAAATGCAACTTCTCTGAAAATTTGTTTCTTAAAGTAGACCATTTTGGGAGTGGGACCTGTTTAAATAAATTCACTGTCTGCAAAGGTTTAGACGTTGATAGGATTTATTCAGAAGCAAGAAGCCCCTTTGTAAATGGTGCTTAACTCACAGTTTTCAAAATAGACCATAAAGACCTGCCTGTTTTTTTTTTTTTAATTATTATTATTATAATAAAGCAGCTGTGCTATACTGACTCCTAAATGAAAGACGTTACATTAAAGTTCTGATAAGCTTCAAAAAGCCAGTGAACGTGACTCCTAAATTGTGATATCACTAATTAAACCACTGGTTGCATGATTGATGTCTAGAATATACAGGGCACCGCCAACAACCTCTTTAAACTCAAATGTGAACTGACTTCTTCAAACACATTGTAGGAACGATTGCACTATTAAGTAGTACTCTGCTACTGTTCCACATATTTCATCCCTGATGTGATCAGCAGTAGATGATTAGAAGCGGAGATAAAATAAGGAAAGTGCGGCTTTCCCATTAGGATTTTTTTTTCTCTTCTCAATTCAACCATCAAGTTTTTGCTAAGAATAAATAAAGGAACGGCTTAACATGGATACAGTTAAACAATTTGATGGAAAGGTAAAAAAAAAGTTTCTTAGCCAGATAAAGGGGTGGGGGGGGGGGGGAGAAGGAGATAACACTGAGCACAAATGGCCAAACAAGCATCTTAGGAAGGAGAATCAACTAGATTATAGAAAAGAGGAGACTCCACGCGTCTAAACACTTTTTCGGCGAGAAGCACGCTACTCCGAAACCCATAAAGGATTAGTGGTGAATTAGTATAGTGAAATATGAAATTAATTTGAGTGGTGGACATGTTAGTCTGTTACTTGGATTAAACAGGATAGTGGAGGGATAGAAGGGAAGGATTTAGATTGGGGGGGGGGGGGGGGGGGGGAAGGTCCCAGTGTGGTTTGTACATCTCTTCTGTTGGTTCATGATTGACCTTTTTCACCAATCTTTGAGTCATTACAGGATCTGCAGCTAGACTGGAAACCAGTTGTTTCATTTATAGAGGTCCAGCTGGACAGTCTCTGCAATGATTCCCTCGGACCATAGCACATTTGATGGTGAAGAAAGTTATATACATACTTTTTCTGTAGAACAGCTTTAACACTAGTATTATTGGCTATAATAAAATTTCTTTGGAGATTGTATGGACAATTTGAAAGGGTGACTGAGTAGGGAGCTACTCCAGTGTCAATTTAGATTTTGTGTCAGGGGGAGCAGGGAGGCAGAGTCTCATAACTTACATTTTAAAATGATATCTGATCTCAAAGTGTGTGTGCTCTTAAAGTATAATTAAGTAATGACAATATGAAGGGTCTAAGGTTATATAGTTAGTTTGTGGGGCATAGAGACTGTGTTAAAGGTTTGGTTATTATGTATAGGGTTATAGTTAGGTGTTAAGAGTTATGCACATAGTGTGAAGGGCTGCTGATATAGGGTTTAGGGCTTGGAACAGTGTTAAAAGGGTTACGGATATAGGGTTGGGTAAAATTGGGTTAACGATATGGGGTTCGGGCTTTGGGGTATATGGTTAGTGGATAGGTTTAAGGTAAACAGGTTAAGAGTGTGTATGTTCCATGTAAAGCATGAAGGTCTAGGCACACCAATTTAAAATTGAATATTTCAATTTGCAATTAGTATAATTTACAATGAGCTGTTGCTATATGGTTGAACTTGTTATACTTGAAAACTAGTCTTACAGCCATGTTTTGAACGAGGTGAAGTTTAGTAATTCATTTTTTGGCAGCCCTGTGTAACAAGCATTTGCGTAGTCTAATCTGAACAGAATAGCTGTGTCTATCACTAATGCTTTCCACTGTTGTGTGGAATATAGGAAAGAACTTTGCTTAAAATTTCCAGCTGTGTTTAAAAAAAAAAAAAAAAAAAAAGAAATCAAATGACTGCATTGGCTTGCTGCTCAAAATGGAGAGCCTTATCAAAACAGAGTCCCAGGTTCTTTACTAGGCTCTCCGGGTCATATGAAATGGCAGGAACATAGTGGCAGGAGTAATGAAAGGTGGCAATAGTAGGTTAGTTAGTCAGTCAAAAGTTGGAAGAGAATAGAAAATGCACACATTGGATTTGTGAAGCGCTGTCCAAGGGATATAGATCAGTAAAAGAAATTGGGCCGCTCTGCTAGCGGAACTTCAGAATAATTCTTGTCGGCACAGTTGCATCTCGCATATCGGTCTAGTTGATCTAGACCACAGCAGTCTTTATACTAGTGTGTAAATCCGAAAGAATGCTTCAGCTGTTCTTTGAGGAGAAAGAGCGGCGTCTCAGTCGCACCTGCTGATTAGAGAGAGAACCTGACAAAAATTACCAATTTGAGGATAGATGTTTTATTTTGCTAAAGTGTGCACAGTTACCATTTTTTCTGGTTGAGCTTTGAAGTTTAAAATGTTTTCTAGTCGAAAAAGAAGAAAAGTTAAGTGAGTGTCTGGTCAGAGGTACAAAGAAAACATCCGGTGTGAGAGTTAATCATTTATGACAACCAAGACCGATTTCTTGTGGCTCAGCCGATAACTTATCTGTGATGATAAAGACTCCGGATTTTCTTCCCGACTTTTAGTAAAAAGATTACAAGTAACATAGACTGTTCTAGAGAAAAGAACAAACGTGAAAAGATAGTGTATTAGTTAAAATCAGAGGAGAAGGACAGAAAATGTAACCCAGGTCAAAATATAGACAAGAACAGTGGAAATGTTCAAATAGCTTGTTCTAGTGAAAGTGTAGTAGTTTAAAAATAATCGAACATATGTAAGTTCTATTTGTTTTTTAGCCTGGAGGTACACTGTGATTACCAACCCAATTCACTTCTGCCAGTAGACCAACAAAGTAGTGAGGGTGGCCTACAGAACTTATGGGAGAAGTACCACATACATCTGAGGCAGTTTTTCTTTGTCCTCTTGAAACTCTAATCTTGCCACCAGAGTACTCCCTAAAAAAATTTCGGATGTGTGTTGATGGGAGGTGGGCACTTGGAAGAGTCATCTTCTTTGGAGTTTTAGCACCAGAGGTTAATTCTGACAGGGAACACCTAACGGCTAGGCCACCATTTCAGAGGTCACTTGGGCCACCTCTTGTGTTAGCATGGGGGTTTAGCATATTCTTATTCATCCAAAATTGAATATATGTTTAATCTCTTCAGTGGGATGGTTGAGTCTTATCTTCATCTGTGTAGGATATACTCACCAATCATAGAGATGTTAGGATGTCTATAAGAAGCTTCCTGTATCTATTGAATAGAATCAGTGATAGTGAAGATCTCTGGGGAACTACATACCAAGCTAGGGTGGTGCTGATCTAAAAGAGGAGATAAACAGAGAATGCATCTGACCAGCGATTTACAAAAAACAAAGTCTTAGCGCCCCTGCTTCAACTGTTGTCAACCTGTCAATTAAGATGGAATGATCGACCGTATCAAATGAGCAGAGCGGTTCGCTAAAATAAGCCTGGTGGGTGATCCTCATCAAGTCTCCCCAGATAATCTAAGATATATACCAAAGCAGTCTCTGTCACAATTCCAGGGTGGAAGTCTCGTCTAGGTTTTTTTTCCAGCAAGTTATTAGTCTCAAGGTGATTGCAAAGCCATCTTTTCTCCCAGATTAGCCAGGGCTTGGAATAGAGAATTAGGCCTATAATGACATTCCACTGTAGAGTCACAACTTGGGTTTCTTAAGTTTGATGACTCTCTTCTGACATCTGGTGCAATGTCTGAAGAAAAGTATTCAGAAGCAAAGACTGAACAAAATAATTGTGGGGCCCATGCCATGTGGGATCCATGGTAGGCATATGTCTTTAGAGGTTCCTGATTTAACAGAGAAAGCAATTAAATAGTTTGTGATTCAAGATTTATTACCTCAAAGTAGATGTCTTCATCTGTTCCCAATCTTGGTGTGGTGAGTCAATACTGTCAAAGAGTTGAAGTATATTATTGTTTAAATAAAATTTATCAATTTTTGGGAGCGGGTACAGTGCTGGCATGCTCTTACCATCTTGACCAGTGTATATGAAGCATTGGTGACTTCTGCTATCCAATTTCTATGAAAGGTTTTGGCCAAGGAAAAGGTGGTTTGGTATACTGTTTAATTGTAGAACACATTGTAGGATGGATTTCTTAGCTTTGGGATTTGAGTAGGCTACTTCAGTGGTTCTTCTTAACCTTTTGAGTTCTGTGGACCCCCACTGAGTTATTACTTGAATCCTGGACACCCCTGTCCCCCCCACCCCCCCACCCCCCATTGGAAGCTGGGGAGCCATCATCCTGAGCAATGTCTCTGAATTGAGTTTCAAAACAATACACACAAAAACAAGTAAACACCAAACAAATGCTCAAATAATTAGTTTACTTCACAATCAAATATCGGAAAAATGCTCACATTTTATTTGTGTATACTTTATTGTAATATTTTAATATTTGGATTTGGTAGCATGGTGGCTCACCCCAAGGGGCCCTTGGACCACAGTTTTAAAAACCACTGGTCTACTCCCTTTTAAAAGAGGGAGCTCTCCTCCGTATTTGTCGTTAAGGAGGTGGTATTCGAAAATTTAATGTATTTCAATCTAGCTTTGCCTTTCATGTAACCAAGTGGTTGTTTTTAACCTGTTGACCCCTGGGGTCCAGGAAGCCTCTTCACGGAGTCCGTGGCTGTTTTACATTGTTAAATAATATTACAAATAGCACATTAAAGTTTTAATAAATTACACATGAGAAAGCAAAATTTAACACTTTTCTAAATTTGTGAATTAAACTAAATATTGCAATATTTGTGTATGGGAGACAGCGTTTACAACGCTGTCAATACCACGCAGGTAGGTAACAACGTGGTCGTTACAACGACCGTGTTGTTACCACGCGTGCCTTTGCATCGTAAGACGTTTCAATGACTTGCGCTAGGTGGCGTGCAAAACCAGGGAATGTGTTGGATTTTAAATCCAGCACATTCCCTGCTGTTGCCCTAACTGGAGAAGGAATAGTAATTGATACTATTTCTAATTTCAGCGCGCCACCTAGCGCAAGTCGTTGAACCGACTTGCGATGTAATGCCACGCGTGGTAACAACGCGGTCGTTGTAACGACCGCGTTGTTACCTACCACGTGGAAAAAGCAAGCGTTGTAACGTTATTTTGTGTATACAAATTGTTCTGAGGTTCAATCATAGAAATTGCTTAGGCTGGGGGTCTCTGGCTTGTAATAATGACTCGGGTCGGGTCCCCTGATTCCAGTGATGATTCATTGGGGATTGACAGCAGTCAAAAGGTTAAACGACCATGGCAAGATTACGGTGCATCATAGGAAAGAGGCTTTTGGTTACATAAGCAATAGCAGTTTGAATAAGGATATTAAAGAGTTGACCCTAGCAATGTTGGAAGGGCAAAAGTGAGATCGATTTTAATTTATTTATTTAATGTTTTCTATAGTGCGAACATGACCCAAATGCATGGGTGTCGGAGCGCTTTACAGTTAGATCGCAAAATGAGTACCATTGAGTTGGGGAACAATAAACATCCGTTTACCCGCTCCAAGATACTCTTCTGGGTAAACATGCGCTTTACAAATACACATTATGTTATGTGTGCAAATATTGGAAGTATCTATAGTTTCTTGGACATATTGAGAGCTAGTCTTTTACATATCTCAAAAAGGCAAGATTGACAACCTGTTTAAATACCTTACACGGTATGATGAAATAATAATCCGCTACACAACGTTTTAAAGTAGACAAGAATGCCTTCTAGTGGTTATTTTTAGGGCTCGCCTAGGCAGCAGCAGTCTCTGTGAGACTTGCAGTATTCAGGATATGGGCGTAAAAGTTCTGCCCATTTTCAGGTACTGCCCCTGTTACATGTGTTACACAGAGCTTGTGGGCACTATTTATTTCTTTAAGACCGAGCACTGGATACCAGTGCTGGTGGTATACAGAACTCTGCTGTAAACAGGGCTGTACATTGTGCTCTTGCCAAATTTTCTGTGCATTCAAAGACCGAGGTCTGTTTTGGCTGCAGTTGCCTCCTCCTTTTGAAACACAGGGCCTGGCGTCACGGTCACTGAAGATTGCAGAATACAGTGGTCAATTCACACATCATGTTCTTTTGTAAACCTAAATGCCCGCATATTTTGTGCAGTCTCTGGGTTCGCCTGTTTGTAAGTGGTTCCAGATGTGGCAGGTAATGTATTGTAGGACAACAGAGAAAAGTTGAATTGTCCAGGATCACTTAATGTTCAAGTTGTAATGTCAGTTTCTGAGTTCATTTCAACCAAATAATCTAACACACAGGTCTAGGCCTCCACCTCGGGACTGGCTAATGGAGAAGGAAGGACCAGTAGTGACCAGCCCCTTCCGTGAGGTCACTCCCTACCTTCTTTTAGCTTTCATTATTTGCTTTAAAATATCAGGTTACACCATTGAAGCAAGAGCGGAAAAACATAAGACGAATCAACAGTAATACTAATAACACAAATAACAACAAAAACCCATATAGAGAGCTTCTCCCGCATACTTTCAGCTATGAAGAACTATGTCAAGCCATAACCTTTCATTTCTACTATTGTCTTTGTGAAAGCATCGATGCTCAGTGTGTTCAAACCCAACAGCAGCTGTCTGGTAAAGGGTGCGAATGCCTTCCAATAGCTGCCGCATCCCTTTTAAGGCTTATGAAAATAAGTGCCACAAAGATGTGTTAGCATGAACACCTTTTATTTCAAGCGCCACGATGAAGATTGCAGCAGTGTATGGAGCACATCAAAACAAGCTATTATCAGTTCCGACTCGTGACACTTTCTGGGTTCATTGTTTTACACGCGCAGGGCTTAGGCTCAGCATTTCATCTGCCCGAGGTCTACCCATCAAGTTTACTTCTGGTCAAAGCCCATAAAGCTTAAAACACAAATAAAATACAATAAATGCTTATTGTTCAGAAGAAAAAAAATGAAACCTGACACACAATAGATAATTATCCATTTCATCTATAAAACCCTACCCAAATCCCTCCATGCTACATAAAAATGGTACATAATTACCCATTAGTACTTTAGTTACACAGCGCAGCTGCGGGTTTATGACCAGCACGGATTTATTACTCAAAGAAGTAAAGATTAAGGCTGTTACCAGCACTAATTCCTAGGCTAAAAACCAAACTAATGCAAAAAGTTATAATATAAATAGCATAAGAATTGCCAAACCGCACAAATCAATTTATTTTCACTCGGGTAACTGTTTAGACAGATTGGGCTGGATTTTGCATAGTCAGTCAATCCTGCTCGCAGACACTCTCACGTGTTTGGATGCTCACAATTTTTACGACCAATTAACTGTGGAGACTTCTGAAATCGCATGATAAAGATCTCTTTATTATAAAGAGCCAGCCCGCCTGTTAGACTCTAACGAAAGTTAATTACTTTCGGCATTTTATCTTTGATGTGCAAACCCATACCTTAACCTTACTTTTTTTTTTATTTATTCATAGCGATGGGGTTGCTATAAAAAAAAGTTTATATCTTCAGTTTGTAGATATAAACGTGCACATGGGATCTCCTCTCTCGCGGAAGTGCAATGTTCCCAAAATGATGACTTAGGAGAAGAGAGCCTATTGGCACATTTATATGTACAAACTCGAAAGCAGATAATTATCTGTGATTAAATACCGCCTCTTTTTTAGGTCGAGCCTAGCACATGCGCTGCTTGCTTTGCGAGGCATGCAGAATTCAGTACAGCGTAGGCTTCGTGGAAGCTCTTCCTATCTTTTTAATTGGCTTAGATCTTAGATGCTGCCTTCTCATTGGTTTTAGGCTTGTTAGTCCCTCTCCATGACGGCCATGTCGTCATTTGTATCCTTCCATGGCTACTGGCCCCTTTACTCCAAACACTATTTTCTTCCCGTCCCTCCCCCCGCAGTCCGTGACTTCTTGGGGCCACGTCCCCCTTCCGTGCACTGCCGTTCGTGCCTACCCGCACTCCCGTTTCTAATGCAATAGGTCTCGCGTAAATGTGAGTCCTATTGCATTGCAAATGCTTGTTTACCGTGGTTCCTGCCACCTGATAGGTTGCACAAACTCCAAAATCTCTGTGGCCAGAAGGAAGCTGGTAATCATCTGCTCTGATTTCCTGTGAGAGGAGGCGGCAGGGCTGGGGAGACAAATATTCAGGAACTCTGCGCCAGGAAACTCTGCTTGGCAACATGTGGGGGTGGAAGTGGGAGGGAACAGGTAGGAGCTCCGCGGTCTGGGAGAACCAACCCTCACCGGGAACTGCAGACACTGACACCGCAGAGCGGGACCGAAGCTCTAAGCCCGTGGTCAAGCACACCGGAGAGCGCATTCCAGACCTCCGAGACCGCGCCTGCGGCTCGAGAAGGACCCAGACAGATGTTCACCAAACCACCCGGTAGCGAAAGTGCAAAGCGAGAGACCAGCGATCCGAGAATGAAGTTGTCAGCAACTGAGAGTGCACGCATACGTCTAACAAGGGTCGAGCGAGAAGAGAGGACTGCAATCCAGAGCGGCAGGCAACCAACAACAAGAGAACGTGTCCAACATTGCAACTGTACCCCCAACAGTAGGAGTGAGACCGCAATCTGAGAGTGCTCACAAGAACTGCAACGTGGACCCAACACACACAGCATGTGCCAAGCCAGAACTTCAACCGCACCCGCAGCAATGTGAGTGCAGTCACAGAGTGCATCCACCCTATGATACAACAGTGAACCCAACAGCACCCCCGACAATCTGAGCAAGAAGTGAACACCTTCGGAGCAACTCCAAGACAAGAGTGGACACAGCAACCCAACAGCTCACCAAACAACTGCAGTGTGCACTTTAACAGCACCCTAAACAACTAAAAACTACACCCAACAGCACAACCAAAAACTGGAGAATTGAAACAACGACCCGAAAGCAGATTCAGTAACCCAGGAACTACCCGACAATCCAGTATTCAGACAGCAGACACAAAAAAGCGAGAATTGAACCCAGCCATCCGATCTAGCGACTGCCTCCAACTAGGAAAGCAAATCCACAATTTCTAGCGAATCTAATAGTCAGTGGCTGAAACAACAATTCAGGCTCAAGAACACCAGGACAAAAATACACTTCATGTACGAACTGGGCCCGTAGGATAAGACAGCGGGCTCTGGGGACCCCAAAGGTGGCCAAGCACAACCACATAAGGGTAGCCTAGCACCCTGGTCCGGTGTCAGCCGGGGACGGGCCAGTGAAGGGCCCAGTGCTTCGGACAGAGTACCCTAGAATGACAGGATCTCCGCGACGAGGGAATGTGCCCTGATCACTATTACAGTGAGTACCGCAAAGGTTGGGTTCACCGGACAACAAAGGGCAGAGTGTACACGGCAAGGTGTCAGTGACGTGCCTACTGTACAGCTTTCGCGAACTAGACTAGTCTCTGCCGACTGAACCACTACAGGCTCACATACACATGTTCTTAGTGCACATGCTCTCACAGGCATATGTATACACACGCAAAAAGTATGCACTCTAGATACACAGCCAAAAGACTGCATTAAGCGTGAAAAGTAAACAGGCCTGTCACGCAGTGCACATATTTGCACACTGTATATGCACCACAGTGTCTGTGTGTAATTATACTTACACACACATATTGTACATCCATAGTGAACACACACCTAGTGTGCTGCTATTATCCACATAGAGTATACCGTGTACACACAGTGTATATGTGCCAAAATGCTGCACGTGTAGTATGAGCACAATGCACACACAACTGATGTACATTCTGTGTGCATATGCACACAGAAGTGCAGACACGATATTAATGCACACAGTGTATAATATATGGCTCACACAAAAACACCACATGATGTGTATAAACACGCAGTGAACAGGCCCACACAGCTTATCCAGTTCGCTCGCCTCAGCATTGGTTTTGTGCAGGTTTCATGTCGTTTTTTTGCATGTTCCTTGCTAGTCTGCACGTTACATGTCACCTCCATGGTGGTTTCGTGGTATGCTGAGCTCATGCTTAGCTGAAGGTTCTGACCTCTATAACTTTTCACTTCCAGGCTTGTGGGTGCAGATTTCGTGCAGAGTCCACGCAGACGCAGTGCTGGTTAGATACAGGCAGAGAGGCAACTAGAGCCAAATTTTATCTACGAAATTGTTTTCGGGTGGGGGGGTCTGACTCTTCCAGTAATAAGTAATATGCAGAGTGGAGATGCAGGGTCTCTAAGAAGGGGTGAAAAGCAACAAAGCCTCATTAACACGCAAATTGTCTTTTAAAGACCTGTGAAGTACTCTGGTGCGGCTGTGTGTGGCAGGGAAGCGGTCTTGGCTGTCACAACACGGGGGGGGCCTTGAGCCCAATGGGCGTTGTACGCCTGCATACAGGGGATCAGCTGGCTCTGTGCAGAGTCCACGCAGATGCAGTCTGGTTACATACAGGGGATACGCTGACTTCGCGCAGAGTCCACGGAGATGCAGTGCTGGTTACCATGGTTTCGTGCAAGGTTCCTGCCGTGGTGCTTGCACGTTTGCACAAAGGTTGTGGCACGTTCACAACAACAACAGCAGCAGCAGCCTGCCCTCCACACTTTCAGCCATCAACTTGGCTTCACAGCTAGGGCACAGGCCTTTTTGTGACCATGCCTGCGATCATCCACCCTTTGCAATGGGCGTGCATGCATCAGCACGTCCCTATACAGCGCATGGTCCTCGTGGGTCGCAGCCATGCTGGGAGAAGCGCTCGCATCAGCCCCATGGGCTAGCGTGCGACCTCTCAGTCACACTTTTTAGCTTATGGCCCTCCAGTCGTTAGCGTGATGCCGGTTGTCTCCTGCGAGACACGTTCTAGCGTCTCGACAAACACAGAGTTAGTAGCCACTCCCCTATGGAGTGGGCACACTTGCACCCCCACACGCGTTCCCTCACAGCCGTCGCAAGTGACGTGAGCCTGTCAATAAAAGGGCCCGGGTGCACATGCTCATGGCCAGTTCCTAGTACCAGACCTAAGTGTCTGTGTCGTCATTCCTGCAGTATGTGGGCCTAGGGTCTACAACATCACATTGGCGACGAGTGGGTCAGCCCCGCGTATGAGCCAGCAGTGACTTGAAGCTTGGCAAAACTGTGAAGAGAGCCCATGTAGAGGGCACCCTCGGTATGTGCTGCCAGCATCTGGGAGCGGTAAAGAGGGAGAAGATACCAGCGGTCCTGCAACCAGGCAAGAGGCATGCTGGCTGAGACCCCAACCAAAGCGGGTCGATCCCCTCGTGAGGACTTGAGAATGGGTAGAATGTAGCAGTAAATACCTCTACACAGCGGAGCCACACTACATACAGTGGAACACCACCAGTCCCAAATCGCATGAAAAGATGAAGCAACACTGAAGCGGCCGCAGTTTGTTCAGGTGAGGGGACAGCAGGAAGAGTGTTGTGTCCAGCATAAGTGACTCAACCCTGCCGCAGCGATAAGGACTGCGCCTGCATTAAATTCCCAGTGCCTGAGTGTGGGGCGCTGTTGGGGAAGTGTTGGCAGGCCGGCCTCCACAGCCCCACATGTCACCCCTAGAGATGAGGGGACAAGAAAGTACTGGTGCTGCAGCAGGAAGTGAGCACGCACCAGGAGGCATCACCGATACTGCTGCCAACGTGAGGCACACAGCGCTGTCCCTGTGGCAGAGGAGCCAGCGAAGGTCTGCTGCGAGCCGCAGTGCCACGGGGATCCTTAGCAACACCTGTCGAGCCGCAGGCACACCGACCACCCACAGGCAGTACACAGCACAGCGTCACGGAAGAGACCATCAATGAGCTCACTGTCATTGTGGGGAGGAGGCAAAAGCCCATGGAGCCCTCTGAAGAAATGTGGGAGGCGCTGAGCACAGCACCCTGCTCGGAGGATGGAGAAGCTGTGTGGAGGCCTAGCTGCTTCCCTGCCTGAATTCCCGCTACGAGGAGGCCCGCAGCATTGGCAAAGCTGCTGGGTCTATGAATAAAGCGGCAGGGTGACCTAGTGGTATAACTGGGTACTGCACCCATTCAAAATTAACATTGCAAAGTCCTGCAGTGCTGAGAGAGGTGCTGTGGCCCGGAACTGCTGAGGTGCCAGCACCACGGAGGAACGAATTGGCATGAAGAGTGGTGCTGAGTGCACATGCCCCTCCCTACTAACCACCGTCACAAAAGTGGTTTGTCAAACACGAGGGCCGAGCAGCCCCACCTCAGTTTAAAGGAACAACAGTTCACCAGAACAGCACCAACAACAGTAGAAGGTCGACCTAACAGGTGGGAGACAAGAGAAATGTACTGACTTGCCTCTAAGCATCAGATGAAGAGACTACCCAAGGGTGCTCCACACACACCCCTGGTGTCCGCCTAGTGGTTGAAAGGGAGTGACTATAAACCCCTGCAGAGGAAGTACCCTAGGCAGCCCACAGCCGTCGCAAGCATGCACAGAAAGTTGCATATATGTTGGCCAGAGAAAAGAGGCCGCACGTGGACAAGTAATTTCCCTGGGAAAAGAAGAACGTGCCACACTCCCCAAGTGGCGAATGCCCACCATCACAAGAGAAAGTGGGCATGCAAGGTGCCAGCAGAAGGAGCCAGCAGACCCTGCATAGTAGCCACACCACTGCCTGACAGGGCACCAGCTCATAAGAATATACCCTATAAAGGTAAGAAACTGAAAGCACGAGATTAAAGTGCGCCAAAGACTGCACCGAAGTAGCTGAGTGAACAGGGAGCAAAAGCAGACCCAACTCCTCCAGCAGCAAGCAAGGAGACAAAAGTACAGAATATCTAGTGCAGAGACATGAACTTGTTTGCACCTACATTTCCCCCTGAACAATTTGGGCTGTTCCCAATCTCCCACGCTGTTGTGTAGACGTCCCAAGATAGCGCTATATGCCACCACGGTGGCTGCCTGTCACGTTGGAGGGGTAGAGACTTAACCCCCACAAGGAGCCTCAGGAAGCCCAAAGCCACCAAGCAAAGGACGCTGCAAAGTGTCCAGTGATGCCAGGAGCAGCCAGAATGCAAAGCCTCCAGCCAGCTGTCCCCACCTAGTTACACAAGAAAGACTGATGCAGAGTGCATCCCCAGTGCCTGTCTTACGCCACAGCAAGTGAGAAGAGTGCGCTACCCGCCCCTGGCTGTGTACGACCACCACTGCAAGGAGGAAGATCAGGCATGCCAGGTGCCAGAAGAGGGCGCCCAAGAAAAGACGAAGCATGCGCAGTCCGAGGTGCGTGACACCAGCACCCAGAAGCGCGTCAACACAGGCAAATGCCCAGGAGGAAAAGAGACACCTCTGAAGAAAAGAAGCACTGCTGAAACCAGCAGGGAGATCCCATACATCTCCACAGCAGCAACGGAGCCAGGAAGGTGCCAAACACAGCAGTGTCCTCCCTCACACTGCCTCAAGCAGAAGTCATCAGTGACCCAAGGCTGTCGAGAGGAGAGTCGTAACACCACAAGTGGCCAGCCGCCATCACAGCTCTCTACTGCCCGTGGAAGCCATTTCCTGGAGTAGGAGTGTAAAGAAGCTGCAGCTCACCACTGCCTGTGGAAGCCATCCCGGAGTAGGACCGTTAAGAAGCTGCCTGAAGAAGGAGCACCCAAGATGAGTGGCTGCTCGCCATGCAGCCGAGAAGAGCGACTGAAGGTTCACCTGAGTGGTACGAAGACCGTTGAAGTTCAACGGCCCAGTTGGCCGTGTTAGAACATGGTGCATGTCATTGCACCCAGAGAAGAAACAGAAGAAAAGTGGAAATCGTGTCACCCAGAAGAGCTGGACATACGCAGGGGTGTCAAAGACAGCAAGAGGACTCGTAGCACCGCAAGCCAAGAACACCTCCAAAGACACCAGACAGCCACCAAGGCGGACCGATGGTCCTGGCAACAGCACCAAGGGAGAACCACACGTAAGCCGCAGCGAGCGCAAACCGCGTTGCTCCCATCGCTTCACAGTGAGACCGTCCAGCCCTGAGTGTCAGCAGTTGGAGCTGAATGGCATCCCTGCCCCTGACCGCAGATGCCAGAGGTGCAAGAGAAGTTTCAGAAGAGGCGGTCACGTGGCTACGACGTCCATTCCGAAACTTCCTCTCCTAGTTAATCGCCACCTGTCGTCCAGGCCCCATGGCAGCTACGTCATCAGTGCCATGTGCATGACACCGCACTCAGCAAGAAACGTGGAAGTGTGAACGGAGGGTCTACACTAAGAATCGGACAACCAGCTGAGGTCAGAAGAGGAAGTCGTGAGTGGCAGGGCTGGACGATGAAGAAAACCCAAGCTACAATAGGAGTGAGTCCTGATACATCGACAGCAAGGGAAGAGGGAGGATAACCCGAGAAGGAACTGGCAACCGCACAGCGGGTGTCCGAGAGTAAGCCACACAGCCTGCGCGAACAGAGTCTCAAGCCCTACGTTTCTCAGCGTGTTCATCACTCCTCCAGCATCAAAGTCCCAACAGGCCAAGAAGTACAAGTACATGAATACAAGTGCCACACCAGAGAACATGGAGATACCTGGCCACTCCTGCCTCAGGTGACCGACTCCAGACTAGATGCCTGCATCCATCAAGGCAAGTCATCACCCGCCATCGTCCCAATTCACCACACAGCTGGCAACACTACCATGCCAGTCCTCATCTAGTGTGTCTACTGTCACCATCTCGAATACACATGAATTGAAGTCCTACGCTATTGCCAAGCTAGCCAACAAGAAGACTCAGAGGCCACCTGCTAACCTGGTCTGCAACTTAACTGCGGCAGCGAGAGCATGTCCTGAACAAGATCCATACACCCTTGAGGTTTGTGCGAGAGACTGGCTACCGGCTCCTCGGCGGTTTGCAGCTGCCCCCAGCCGGCACATACGCAGTCCCAATCGCAGCCCATCCGCAGTCCCGTGGCAAGCTCGACGAAGGGCCGCCCCAGTTGGGAGAGCTGGAAGAGACATTGCCCCACCGACAGGTCACCGGATACAGCAAGACAGCCCAAGAGAGACTTCAGGCGATCCAGAAATATTCCAGTGAACTTTCACCATGGACTCCAACCATGATCTTGATGCACCCAGTTAATGAACTGTTGTTAATCACCACATGCCACCCTCAAGGTCAGCGAAAGGAAAGCACCTGGGACCAAAGGGCATGCTTCCACCGGCATGTTACTAGAGTGCAGCGGACATCTCCAAGCAAGTGTTAGTGTCCTGAATCACACAGGTTAAATGAGGAGGGCCCGCCGAGATCGTCCTGCTACCATCAGTCACCAGTCCTGGTCTGCTGTCTTCTGGATGCCTGACCCGAGAAGCTGATGGACCCTGTGGTGTATATTTCATTGTTATTTCTCCCTACAGGTTGGACTAGGGAACCTTTGTTTTTATTAAAATTTGGGAGGAATGTTGTGTCCTGCGAGATACGATCTAGTGTCTCGACAGACACAAAGTTAGTAGCCACTCCCCTACGGGAGTGGGCACACTAACACCCCCACACGCATCCCTCACAGGCGTCACGAGTGATGTGAGCCTGTCAATAAAAGGGCCCGGGTGCACATGCTCGTGGCCAGTTCCTAGTACCAGACCTAAGTGTCCGTGTCGTCATTCCTGCAGTATGTGGGCCTAGGGCCCACAACATCACAATGCCCTCACTTACAGGCATGTACACGTGATAACTCAGTCAAATGTGTTTACATCTGTCCAGTGCATATCTGTTAGCACAAGACCCTTATGGTGAAGGCACATTTTAGGGGCGAGAAGGGAGGTCAGAGATATATTTCATAGGGTGAAAGAAGTGCCTGTGGTGAGAAGTGTTTGATGAGTTTCTCAGTGGACGAGAGATGTATCTGGGTTGATGAGGCAAGCCTCCACCGTAAGGTGGTGTAGTCGACCAGGTTGGCTGGTACCAGACTGTTATTTAAATGGCTTCTTCAGATGAGACACCAGGAGAAAAAAATCTAATTTTAATTTTGAACCCCACACACTGGCTGCAAACAGGTCTTTTGGCACCTTGCACCAGGCAACTGGGAAAAGGCCTACCTCAATTAATTCTCCTTGGGTAAAAGGTTTTCCTGTACTGGAAGAGAACTTGCTAATTTGCTGCAGTCAATGAATTCTGTAAAATGGGAAAGTTGATTTAAATGGGAGATGCCGACTAGTGTCTTAAACCCGAGTTGGGAACCTGCCTTCCAATCGCTCCTTTGCCACTTAACCGGGAACATCGTGTGATGCTGGAATCTCAATGTGCTTGAACCAGTAAAAAGGTGTAAACCAGCGGTGCGTTTTGGTGTATAGCCCAGTGCCCAGTTCATACCCCGCCCCCCCATCACAACAGTTTCAGTAATCCGGTTTAACCTGGTCCTGCGCATCATTTCTGTGCTACATACTGCACCATGTGATCTTTAAGATGCCCCTGCTACATTATACATTAAACACCCACATTTATTTAAAATTTAGATAAATGCCACATGCCATTTCTCAGGATAGTGTTTTAAATCGACGTTTAGGTTTATCAAGTGCTTTCATGGTGAACATACCAAAAGATCTTCTCTGCCTTTCTCTCCTGAACTGTTCTTCAATATGTATTCAGTGCTTTAAATAAATCCACAGTTTATTAAAAGATGGCCAATAAAGAAGCTGAGCATTTCCCATTCAGTGCTAGCTACGGGAAATTTGTTCTGTGTAAATCACATCTTTTAACTGCAGAGCCCTGCTATAGAAAACATACCTAAAAGCTACCCTTGTGAGGCAGTAATAACTCTAGTTAATTCCCCTCAGTCTACCAAACAGGCGTATTTACTTTGTAGCAAAGTTTGCGCTAAAGAAATCTCTTCATTCGCATACACATACGACCATTCCACATAATTACACTCTAACAATGCCACTCCACGTAATTCCAATACACTCAATACCACATAATTACTACCCACATGTTTCTACTGCACACCATGCCACATAATTCCACTACACAGTTCCTCCACACACAATTCCACAACTAACAAGTCCAATCCAACCCACATAATTCCACAACACACCACATACAGCCACTCTATTCCATAAAAAAACACATGCGTAAAAGACATCGCCATTTACAACGCCAATAGCTCTAACTCTTACAATTGCAAGTCCTATTGCATTGCAAATGCTTGTTATTCATTGAAACTAGAGCGGCTACTGTGGGCCTCTAGCCATCACACCAAAGCTAGGTGGGATTCTTCTGTATTCTTCAAAAAAATAACTAGATTTTACACTATACATAAACCAGCATGATTACCCACACTGAGAACAGCAACTTTACACATTGTTACATAATAATTAACTCCATACACTAAGTCAAAGGGTCCGCATACAGATTCAAATAACTGAGTTAAAGAGCACACAATCTCTACAATTAGTAACATTAGAAAACAGTCTCTCTGGGAAAAACGATCATTTTAATAAACTGTCCTTTGACAAAGATCAGTCTGCAGTAACTCCATATGTTTCCTCAGATGTTTCTGTATTATTTACTCATGCTGCGCAGTATCTATCAACCTAGTGGTTGGGCTTGAAATTTCATATTTTTCACAAGGAATACGTTTTGTTTGTTTACTAAAGCTGTGGTCCGGTTGACTTGAGAGGCCATTGACCTGAAGACAACAAAACCCTGCATTGCAGATGCCATCTTCAAATTTTCTTTTTTAGTCTCAGTTTTGAAAGGTTTAAGTGCTTGCGGATACAGAAAGTCAAGATACAGTTCAGCGACTGAAGCTCCCATATAGGCATGCAGTTGGACTTTGAGAGACTCGCTATTCCAGGAATTATTAGATGGATTCCAAAATCTTATTTGTGACTTACTTCCATGTTTTCAGTGTTGCCTAAATTGAATGTTGGAAAGTAAATCCCACACAACGTTTTGTGCTGGGTTTGTGTCTCTTTTGGGATGCAAAGCTGGCACAAAGTGTTAGTAGATCTGGGCCTCAGTCTATGTACCAGTTCAATCCTACACAACTGGGTCTCCAACCAGTAGCTCGCTTTCTCTGAGTAGCTCACCTGTGTGCAGCCCTTCTTATAAAATAAGAACGCTTTTGCTTGGTTGAATTAATATACATATAACAAAATTAAGATTACACAACACTAATAATATTAGTAGCTCTCAATGCGTTTCCTTGAACATAAGTAGCTCTCAGTACATAAAAGGTTGGAGACCCCTGATTTAAATTGAACTCATTATTTTGTATTTGAAAAAAGTATTTTGTAAATTAGAGACTATAACCCAACAACATTATTCAACATACACAACAATCACACATGAATATTTACAATAGTGACATATAAAGGTGACCGATTGTGACTATACACATCACGATACTTTTTTACAAAAAACATGAAACATCAAGTTTTCTTCATTACGTTATATTACTAGCAACCCAAAAGCACCCTAGCAAGACCTCTTTTATTGTATGGATCTTGTTGGGCAAAAATGCTAGATCAGGAACGTCGACGTTTCGACCCCTAGTTACGTGCCTTCAACAGCCATGTTTTTGTTTTCAGTGGGGTCTTCAGCATGAGTTGGCACATATGCAGTCAAAGAGCCGGATTACTAAAGCATTTGCAGATGCAAGCCCAAGCAAAATATTTTTGTTGGATTTACTTTCCAGCGCAAAACTTGTTTTGCACTGGAAAGTTGCCTGAAAGCAACACAGAGCATCGCAAAGCACTATTTTGCATTCCTCTTCGACATGGGGATGTTCCATAGATGGTTCAAGGCTGTTCCCATGCAGCCACACATGGTTTTTGGCACAAAATCCTATCTATTAACAATAGGAGACTGAGTTTTGCACCAAACGTTAATGCCACTTTGAAGTAGGTATTAAAAATGACAAATTCTTTTATTTCTCCTAACGTTTTCCACTGTGTATGTATGCAGCACTGTACAGCACACATCCAAAGTTGTAAAAGTTTTAAAGTTACTGTAAGCATAGTATACTAGATATCACACACACACCAGTGCACTATGGTGTAAAGGGGTGGGTGGGCATTGAGCTTGGCTCCCTGATTGTGCACCAGCGCCAGGGAGAGAGCAGGATAGTGCCATATCTACGTAGATAGAAGATAACAAGCTTCAAGAGGTCTTTTTCTGGAAGTACCCAGCTCATCAGTGGCAACTGGACCCGGACTGGATCCTGCTGTTGGCCTCTATCTGACACCCAGTGAGTCTCTATCTGACTCCCCTGGGGTGCTGGGAACTTTTGAAGTGTACTCCTGTGGCTGATTGGGACTTAAGAGACTAAGTCAAAAGGTAAAATCTTTGACGAGGACACACCTGGTTTCTGTATCCAACCCGAGCTCCATCTCATTCATCCTGAAATTAATCAAGGTCCCATTCTACCTTGACCGTAGACTATCTTTGGCTTTTTGTGATTGGTGGTGCCATTTAAGTTAAGTCTTTAGAAACCCATATCGCTGGTTCCCCTTACAGGAAGGATTTTTGCCATTTTTGGTGCATTTTGTTTGTTAAACGTTATTCTATTTTTCTTATTTAGTTTGTGATTTTTATCGTTTGCCATTCTGACCATAACTGTTTTGGTGCTGCAGGCGAAAATGGCATCTGTTAGCCACTAATCCCTCCTTACCCATAATCGCCCAAGATAAGATACCATCATTAACTGGCGAACCAGCAGAGGACTCTCGCCGCTTCCACAAATGACTACCTTAAGTGAGGAACTAACTCCCTCAAAGTACTCCACCAGAAGGAGTAAAAGAAAAGTACATAACGACCCATGGTTTACGAATGAATTAGCGGAACAACATCTACATTGTAAACAGCTTGAATGTAGATGGAGAAGGGGATATGAAGTATCTAACTTACATATCTTCAAAACCGTCAGGAAACAATATCACTCGGCTATCAAATCAGCTAAAAAAGAATACTTTAATAGAATAGCTATGGCAAAGCAAAATCAAAAAGAGATCTTTGAAACTGTTGAATCTTTTACTGATCCCAAAGCTCTACATTCTGAAATCCCTCCTTCTCAAGAGCTTTGTAATGAGATTGCAATCTATTTTGAGGACAAGATTAAGAACATTCAAAAGGATTTTGGTACTCGTAGTTTACCTGAATCCAACAATGAATACAAGCTGGATCACCGGCAGGGCAGGCCAGTCCTGCAAGCGTTTCAAACGGTTGCGCTATTCCAGACACATGAAGCCATCCTAGCTTTTAAATCAGGCTCGCCATTGGATGCTTGCCCACCAATGATACTACATCATATTATCGACATAGTGAATCCTGTGATCAATAATATCGTAAACTCCTCTTTATCCACCGGCATAGTGCCGGGTGAATGGAAATTCGCCA
The DNA here is from genome assembly GCF_964204655.1 of Triturus cristatus. NCBI lineage: Eukaryota > Metazoa > Chordata > Amphibia > Caudata > Salamandridae > Triturus > Triturus cristatus. The sequence continues at coordinate 694,297,437 of NC_140590.1, read as the reverse complement.
TTGTAAAACCACTAAAGAAAAAACTAAATTTAGACCCTTCTAATCTTTCCAATTTTAGGCCCATATCCTTATTACCGATTTTGGGCAAGATCACAGAGTGAATGATCTATAAAGAACTTTCCAACTTTTCTGAGTCAGCTCAGATTTTCCATTCCCGCCAATCTGGGTTTCTCCCAAAACATTCTACGAAATCTGCATTATTGGAGATACCCTGAACTTCATTACAGATAGCGGCAAGAATGCAGTTCTGATCCGTTTGGATCTGTCTGCTGCATTTGATACCATCTCACATAATATCTTCCTAACCAGACTGAAATCCTGTGGCATTTCCCATTCTACCCTGGCATGGATTACATCTTTCCTGTCTAATCGGAAACAAGCAGTCTCTCTGGGAACCTTCCTCTCCTCAGAATGCACCGTAACTACGGGTGTCCCACAGGGGGCCTCTCTTAGTCCACTCCTCTTTAATATATACATGGCCCCACTTATCTCAGCTTATGGGATCGAAACAACATCATATGCTGATGACACTCAGCTGATCCTGTCTTTGGAGAAGAACTCCACAGAAGCTGAAGAAAATTTCAAAGCCTGCCTCAGGGCAGTCATCAAATGGATGAAGAACAACCACCTCTGTTGTAACACCGATAAGACCGAAATCTTATTGATCGGGAAAAACAACCCTTTGCAACCCAAGAACTGGTGGCCGGATGAGGCGGCAGCGCCTCCACCTACCGTGGAAGTGGCAAAAAATCTGGGAGTGTGGTTTGACTTCTCCCTTCAAACCTCATGTACTAAAGGTAGTGGAGATATGCTTCGGCCTTATCAAAATCCTGAAAAAGTTCTTTGATCTGATTCCACTTGTTCCAAGGAAAACAGTGGCAGTGGCTTTAATACTTTCAGGGCTAGACTACTGTAATAGTCTCCATACCGGGGTTAACAAAGCAACCCTGAGGAGACTACAGGTAGTACAACATGCAGCAGCCAGATTGGTCTTAGGGCTTCCCCGTAGAGCGTCAGCCACAGCCGCCCTGAAGACCCTCCACTGGCTCCCGGTACATATAAGAATCTTATTCAAACTACTCCTTACGACCTTCAGAGCAACTCGGCGGTTAGGGCCAGTATACCTTTCCACAAGATTTACACCATACACAACAATAAGAACACTCAGATCCACCTCAGCAAACCTGCTCAAACTACCAGGCTTCAAACTTAAAACTAGGGGAGGGAAATCAGCCACGGTGCTAGGTGCCAAGGCGTGGAATTTTATGCCAAATAAACTCAGAGCAATGGAATCTGAAGAGCAGTTTAGGAAGGCCCTAAAGACATGGATCTGTGGAACACCAGATGACTCATGCTTTGCACTCATCTAGATTCTAACCCCTTACTGCTGTAGCTCATTTTCTGATTGCGCCAGGAGGCTCCTGTGGGAGTGACAGTTCGCGCTTTATAAACTCCAGATTTCATAAATACTTTACACATGCCCTAAGTTAAGCCTCTGTGCCATAGATACCAGGGGTTGAGCTCAGGTTAATGTACTGACTGAGGGTTTACCCTTACAAGGGTTGTGATTATTCCATGAGGTTGGTAGTCACCCACCCCAAATATTAGTCCAATTGTATACACTATCTGAATATAAAGAGCCTAAGTTATCCAGTCAAAAGAAAGAAAGTTATTCACTATTACCATTAACTAAGAGTGGACATTATCTGATTACAAGAAACAAGAATTGGGAATACAGAGACCCGGTGCATGCAGGGCAAGGGATTCATGAATTGGTTCACTCCCCAGCAAGTAAGAAAATAAATGGTGTAATTGCACTCATTTCACTGAAAACAGGCACCTCGGTATTGGATAATAAACATGACAATCAAGGTAGATGACTAAAGCACACAAAGACGTTTACATCTAGTTCCCAAGAGGTGATGATCCCAATTTCTCAACTGACCTAAATAAGACAATCCACGGAATACCAAGCGATTTGGGGATAGCATGACCCTTTACAGGATGTCCTGTATATACAGTCCAAACAAGTCTCATGCAAAGATGAGAAACCTATGCAGCCAAAACAAGTTGAATGACATATGGCAATTGCATGACCCCACAGGCAGGAAATTAACCTTCTACTCCTATTCTAGTAACAAATTTACAAGGATTGACAACTTGCTGACCAATGATATATTGACACAAATTATTCAACCTGAATGTCAGACCATGGCTGTATCTCCCAAGATTTAAGCAGCACCAAGGTCTTAGCTGGACAAACAACTTGGTAAATGAATAAGGAAAATCTAACCAACCAAGAGCAAAAGATCAAATCCTAACAAGCATTACAATGTCTTTAAAGAAAATGAGGCATCAAACCTGCCCAGAGTACTCCTGTGAGCCACCATAAAAGTCACCATTAGAGGGGTATGATCAGTATTAGGTCCACCAAATACATGAGTAAAACGTTCAGCGCTTTGGAGTAATAAATCAAATCCCTGGAACATACTCTTGCACGTACAAAAAGCATAGACACTATACACAAATTAAAACCCCTAAAAAGGAGTATAACAACATCATCAGTGAGAGAGCTCACTGTTGGGTTAATAATCTCTAGGCAAATGAATTATCACTGCAATCAATGATTAAACAAGGCATACTAAAACAGATACGAAGAACACCCTGGAATGTTTCCACAAACTTGTACAACCCAGATGTACAACTCTCTATAGAAGAAAAAAAAATACCTAGAAAATCTACAACTGGCCTCTTTTGATCATAATTCTAAAAGGAGAACTTAAAAGAAAATTGAAAAATCAGAAGTCATCAAGCCAATCAATTCACTCAAAAATGGCAAGGCTCCAGACCAGGATGAAGTCTCATCGAGTTTCTATAAAAGCTACCAAAGACAATTATTAGACCACATGCAAGAACTCCACACACCCTCTGCGAGGTCCAATTGGTGGTACGGCATTGGAGGCTATCATTATACTGATCCGTAAAGAAGACAAGGATACCCTAGAACCTAAGAACATAGTCTCATATCTCTACTTAATGTAGACTGCAAACTCTGTGCTAAAATTTCTTGCCATAAGACTTGAAAGGGTACTGTCAACTCCAATTCATCCTACACATACAAGGTTTGTGAACGGCAGGCTGGCTTCTGACAATATAAGATTATTCTGACATGTTAAAAAAAAAAAGCCAAATTACTGACTTCTCCAACAACAGCCAAGGAACTGGATACAGAGAATGCCTTTGTAGAGGTTTTGTAGGCCTTCCTGTATTCAGTGCTATGCAAATTTGACCTTGGCCCTTCATTTGAACAATTGGTCTTTGCCCTATATGCCCTACCAACAGCTCATATTAGAATCAATGGAACCTTATCTGAGAAATTCAATCTTTCCCAAGGTACCAGAAAGGGCTGTCCACACTTGCGCTTATTATCAAACATCAACAAGATTCTGTTTACCTCAGGAGACCTAATATTGGCTGCCTATGAGGATAATGGTATGATTTTCTCTGAAGAAAGTTGATTCCACGTTCCCAGACACTCTTAAACAGATCCAACCATATGCAAAAGCATTAGATTGCTCTTTAAACAGTGAAAAAAATGAAGTATTCCCACTTCAACTTCAGCATACCCATTTCACATCACTGCAGAAACACCATCACCAAATCTTTACGACCAGACTTGAACAAGAATTCAGAAGCATCCTCGCCTTTCGAACTTCTATACCACTGGCCTCAATACAACAACCACCTCCCCAAATCCATCTCCACCTTCAAGGCCCAGATCACCGCCTGTGCAAGTACCCTCGCTTCTCTTAAAACAGAGAAAGCCACAAGCAACAGACAACAAGCAAGCTGGTACATGAAAGAGCTCAGGTTCACCAAACACTACTGCAAGCAACCTGAACGCAGATGGAGACAAAGTCAGAATGACACAAACAAGAGCACCAAATCTTCCCTCAGACTCTACCATCTGCATATCAGAGTCACCAAATGCTTCCGACCGCATTGAAAGCGCCACCAACAGTGCCAAGGAAGTTTTTGTCATAGTGAAAGACTTCACCTCTCCAGCAACAAGCTGCCCCAGTGTGACACCCTCTTAGGACCTCTGCACCCAGCTGTCCCTATTCTTCAGCAACAAGATCATCAGCTTCTACGAAAACGTCAAGTGGGCCCCAACCTGACCCTTTCCACTCTCTTGCCTAGCTCTACAAACACTCAGAAAACCAGCCTGCCCCTTGGCCCACCATCACCACTCAAGAAACAGCAATGACCATGCAGTCCATATACACAGGAGCACCCTTGGACCCCTGCCCTCAACATGGCATAATCAAAGGACTGGAAGCCATCAGCACAGCCCTCACCACAATCCTGAATGACTCAATCATCCAGCCACCTACCCAGACACCAGGAAGCATGCCACAGTACTCCCACCCCCCTAAAAAGACCCTCAGTAGACCCGAAGACACTAGCCAACTACAGGCATATCTCCCTGCTACCTTTACCCAACAAAAGTAATGGAAAAGATGATAAAAATCTAGCCACCCACCTCACTGACAACCACCATTCTCAACACTACTCAATCTGGATTCAGGCCCTACCGCAGTACAGAGAACACCCTCATCGCCTCCACAGACATCTACATGATCATGATCTACAGGGGGCATCACAGCTCTCATCCTACTCGTTCTTTCCACAGCCTTTGACTCCATTTCCCACCCCGTCTATATACAATGATTGCATGAAGCAGGCTTCGAATGTCCTGTACTTTGCTGGATTTGCTCCTTCCTGACAGGCCATACCCAGTTGGTCAGCCTGGCCCCCTTCACCTCGGATTCCATCAACCTCATCTGCGGGGTTCCACAAGGATCCTCACTCAGCTACACTCTGTTCAATACCTACATGACCCCACTCGCCAGTATCAGCTGTGTCATATTCTATGATGATGATGATGATGATGACGACACCCAGCTCATACTCTTCCTCTCCGACAAGACGCCAAACAACCAGACCAATTCCTATGCCTGCATAACCGAAGTCACCAGATGGATGAAAACCAAGCTCAACACAGACAAGATAGAGTAGTAATCTTCAACAAAGACACATCCCTCAGGGACTGCAACTGGTGACCTTCCGTACTCTGAGACCCACACCCCTGCAGCAACCCATGCAAAGAACCTCAGAATAGTAATGAACAACCAACTCACCAGGACAGGTCAAGAGAACACAGTATCAGTCTCTTGCTTCTAATAATAATAATTCCTATTTGTAAAGCGCGAACATATCACCCCTTAAGGTTTCAAGGTGCTGGGGGCTGTCAGGGAGATTAAGTGAGCTAATGCCCAGAGTCACATGATGCCGAGTTGAGCTGCCGCCGGCAATCAAACCGTGAGCCCCACCCTGGAGTCAGCCGCTTTGGCCGCTGCGCTACACCTCTCCCCTTTTACACACTCAGGATGCTCAAGAAGGTCTTAAATAGCTCCCCAATAACCCTCACAGAACCGTCAAACAAGCTCTCATGACCAGCAAGCTGGACTACGGCAACGCACTCTATGCTGGAATCAACACTTCACCGACCAAAACACTCCAGACCATACAAAACTTAGCAGCCAGGCTCACCGTCAATCTCCCACCCCCTGCACCTCAAAGAGCTCCACTGACTCCCAATCCACAAACGAGCACTCTTCAAACTCCTCATGCATGCATACAGAGCCTTACAAAACATGGCCCATATACCTCAACAACTGCATAAACATCCACAAACGTTTCCAGACACCTATGCTCAGCTGGACTCCTACTCGCCACACTGCATGAGAAGAAACAGATCCTGCGGTTGTGCCTTCTCCTTCCTCACTCGTAAAGCCTGGAACGACCGTCCCCTGCATACCAGAGCCTCCCCCTCAGTTGTTGACTTTTGCAAGAAACTGAAGACCTGACTCTTCACCTACCCCGTACAATGGTTCGGCCTATACAACTCCTGCTTCAGTGCCAGGACACCGTCCAGGCTGAGTGGTGTCCTATACAAATACACAACATTACTGTAGTAAAGAGTACTGGGCTGAAATGGCAATAGAAATATATGACTTTTTTGGGAATTGGGTTTAGGAACTCTATAGTAAACCAGATAGCCTACATTGAGAAGATACTTTACACAAAACTGAGAACTTAGTTGAGGCATGGTCCCCAAAATATACCACATGGTGGGGTAAATTAGAATGCACTAAAATGACAATCACGCCTCAAGTCAATTTCATCACAAGTGTGTTTCCCCTCACAATTTCCACCAACTTCTACAAAATACTGAACAAGCTTATCTTTGGCTTGATATGAAAAACAAAAAAGCTAGAATCTCACTTACCAAAATTAGAATGAATAAAACACAAAGTGGTGTAAGATTACAAGACTTACTAAATAGCATTCCTAGTGAGATAATCTGCTCTGTGGTTACAAGAAGAAAAAAAAACATTTACTACCCCCATAGATTCCAAATAGAGAGAGATCCTTTAAAACCCATCACAAACATCTCCACACTAACAATGAAACATTCAAGTTTCACATTCCCAAAATATTATCCAATACTCCATCTCGGCTCGTAAACTTTTTTGATAATACAAGGATCCACACGTACTACACTATGGGGTAATCCTCACATTATAATAGACAGGAAGATAATATGTTGTGAGGAATGGATTGAAAAATGAATTACCCACATCAAATCCCTTGGTTTCTCAGATAACCCTATTTCCTTTGCAGTGCTACGTAAATACTGTAAACTGCAAAATATAGACTTTCATAGGTTCTTAAGACTTATAGCAGCCATAACTTGACAAAAAAACACAAACATCTGACCTAATCTCTACGTACAAAACGAGTGCCCTGAGCAGTGCATCATGGCACTGGTCAGGGCACTCGCTAATGGGGGGTGATGACCCAGGCCCTCAAAACATCCTCAATGTTGGGCCCGCTGACTGGCTTTGTGAGTGTGGCTGCTTTTGCAATCGGGCCACAGTTTTAGGGGCAGGGTTTAGTACGTCTGGAGCAGGCATCAGTACCAGCTGGCCTACAGGGAGGCTCTGGATCCCACCATAAAAGGCATTTTAAAGGCCTGAAGGGAGGCTCCAGACCCGATCAGACACTGCACTTTGAAGGTGAGGCCACCGAAGTTCTGTAGCCTGTCTGGGTGTGAAACCGCCATCTTGCAATGAGGCCACCTGGAGGGGTGTTTCCTCTTCGGTGCTGTATAAGCATCTGAGTAGACCAACGACCAGTCTAAAAAGGTGTCCTATAGCCCGTTGGACACAACATCTTCTGGAAGTGGCAGCTTCCAGAAGATGTTGCGAGTGTGATGAGAGAGTGGGAGCAATGTGCCAGTGAAAAGTGGACCTGCTGGTGTATTATTGCGAAGTGTCTGATACTGGAACCCATTGGTGGTGGCTTATGTCCTGGTTTGGCTGGCCCCTGGGGGTGGGCAGAGGTGGCTTGCTGTTCTACACACCAGGAACCTGGTGATTGTGGGGTCCGTGTGGGCTCTTGTGTAGCCATCCCTCCCCAACTCCCCTTCACACTTCCACCCCACTGGACTTATGTCTGGCCGCTCATGTTGCTCTGAAAGGGTGTCTGCCCTCAGGGGCTGGTGGATCAGTTAAACTTCTCAACACACTGGCTGCATGGACTACCTTTCCCTAGTTCCAGAAGCATCAATGGCAAAAGATAAACTATCTTTTCTCGGTGAAAATGGCACCATGGAGAAGTTCACAAGTGCAGGCAGTACTGCACAGCCTCATGCCCACAAGATGACCAAGACACTGCCTGGAGTAACTGGGACAATGGTGACCCCAGTCACCCTAGCAAAACTTACTACCATAACCCAAATTAGAAATACAATGGAGACTAAAATTGACACTTTTGGAGCAGATGTCATCCTGCTGTGCAAAGACCTTCGCTAAGCAGTTGATACAATCACTGAAGCAGAAACGTGCTTGTCTGGAGAATAAAATGGCGAACATGCAGTGGACTTTTTCTAGACTGCCTTCGACTCCAAGGAACTCACAGTAAGAATAGAGAACGCTGAGGAAGGGCTAGGAGAAACAATCTCTGTACTGTGGGTTTTACAGAAGCATTGAAGTGTCTAACCTTTGAGGCCTTCCTGGAGGGCTGGCTGTAATCAATCCTACCACCAATTTCCTCCTCTCACTGCTTAATTTTGAGCAAGGTCACTAGGCACTCACTGGAACTTGGCCGGGGGCGAGGGGTTGTATATTTACTATTCCCAACCCTGGCCTGTGCCAACTCGGGGAAGGTGGTGGACACTGGCTGGGGGGTGAATTTAATATTCCCAACTCCACCTTGTGCAAACCCAGGGATGGTGCTGGTGGGCAGATTTACTATTCCCAACTCCGCTCTGTGGCAGCTCGAGGAAGGTGCAGGTCACTGGTAAAGGGGTAAACGTACTAACAAAAATAACCATTCTCTTTATTCTACAGCATTTTATCAAAGAAAACATTATCAAACTCAAGCTTGACAAAGAATCAACATACACAACACAAATCAAAAAGCTAAAACGTCAGGTAATCCGTTGCACAAAAAGTCCCCAAAAATTACTCACCATTATTTCCAGTTAAAAACAGGCAGATAATTACTATTATTGACTTAAGTAAAGCAGAATGAAAAAACTATTTTTTGGCAGACACCTCCTGCTAACCTGCCAACACCCAGGTCAGAAAGCGGGGATCAAAGCCAGCAGTCTCCAGTAGTCGGGCTAGGAAGTGCCAGCCCACCAGTCGAAGACCTTTTCTGTGTCTACAGTGACCAATGCGGTTGGTATTGCTTTCTTGTTTGCCTTTTGGACCAGGTAGACCTTACCGTGTTTTTGGCCATGTTTGGTAAAGAATGGTCCTGGTGTATAAGTCCCTATTCTCCAAGCGAGTCAACAATCTTTTATTAAAATTCTTGGCATTGACATTCAACAAGGCTGTAGGCCAATAAGAAGTACACCTCACGGGGTCCTTCCTAGGAGTACCCGATGCCATAGTCGGAAAAAAGTTGTAGACTCTCACCAGGTTAGGTCTCATTAGGGCTCGAACATTTTATAAAAACTGCCCGTATACCCGTGGAGTCCACGAGTCCTATTAACTTTAAGGGTCTTAATGGCCCGTTTGAACTCCTGGTCTGTTATAAGGTCTGCAAGATGGGAGCATTACGGCTCAGTAAGTTTGGGTAGGTTAGCCCTTTGTAGGTATTCAGTTTGAGCTACTATGCTGGGGTGCTCCTTCTTGTACAGTAGGATATTGTAAGATCGGAAAGCTGCCAAATTGGCACCCTCCTTAGCCTGGCACTGTCATCTAAAACAATATCTTTAACATAATGGGGTTCCGATTGTATGTGCAATAGCTCTTTAGTGCTCATCTGGCGTCTGAGCTCCATAAGCTGTTGTTGCTTAGAGAATGTGGGGGCTAGTTTGTAATCTCGTTTTAATTCTTTAAGCTCCCTCACAATAGCTTCCTGTTGTTATTCTCGGAGTCATCTAAAATACAATAGTTTGCTTATGCAAGTCCCCCACAGTACTGTCTTAAAGGCATCCCATAGCTGCACCACCAAAATGTCTTGGGTGTCATTATGTTGGAACTAGTCCTTTATGGATTCTGTTAGCTCGATCTGGAGGACCAGGTCTCTAATCAGGAAAGGATTAAATATCTATCTGGGGAATCTCAGAGCTAGGCTCCCCAGATCGAGTATCACAGTCAGAGGGGCGTGATTAGACATGCAAATCATGCCAATCTGGGAAGCCTCCGTTAAAGAGAGGAGCTAATGAATACATAATTATTCTCAAATGTGTCTTGTGTACATGGAAGAAAAACATATAGACTAGTCACAATGCGGGGGGCCTAGGACCACCAGGGAGTTTTTTTACTGTGTAGTAGCTAGCAGGTTGGGGGGCCCCTGAACCACGAGACACGCGTTATGTTTCCCCCCAGGGATGGGTCTGTTAGGTAAAGCAGGATTTCCTGCGCCTCCCTCAGGCCCCCAGCACTCCTAAATGCCCCTCCCTCACCTAGGGCCGGTAATACCTCCTTCGCAGTGCAGAGTTCTTCTCCTCCTCTATTCAGCGGTTTCGGAGGCCGGGGCCTGGGGTGCTATCGGCGTCATGGCCTGCATGCTGGCTGCTCCTTACTTCTCTGCCGGGCTAGTTATGAATACTGCTGCATCTGATTGTGCCACCATCCCGGCCCCAGACTACGCCCATCCTCAGTACTGTCGTCACAGTGGGCATTTGAGAGCTCCACATAGCCGTCATCACCCTGCTGCCATTTGCCACCACCCCCACTGCAACAATTCACTCCCTCAGTCACCAGGGCGCCCCTCACCAGGGCACTGCTTCATGCCATCATGGTGAGTGGGGGTTAGCAATCAGAAGTGAGCCCCGATTGAGCTCAGTTAAGGAGAAGCCATCCTGAATCTGCGCCGAAACTCCGTCCTCTCAAAAACAAATTATGCAAACAGCGTTTTAAATGTAGAACATGTATTTTAAGCATATTTTAAACATTTGTAAAACGTTTTAACATTCAATCATTTAAAAGAAGCAGCAACTAAAATCTCAATTAAAGATCAGCTGAAATACTAGAAAAAAAGCAATCCTAACAGGTTTCTCAACCAACAACAGTACTCCAGTCCAAAAGGCAATCTTCCTCACTTTTATTGCAAAACATTCAGCAACAGGAAAATAGCTACCTTTAACATATTTTCTGACAGAATTCCTGCAAGTAACAGATTGTTTTCTTTAGTTCAATGAATGAACAATTAGCCGGACTTTGTTTTTCTACAGGATAAAGCAAAGCATGTAAAACATCTTCCATATATATTTTCAGCATATTTTCTTTTTTCTGTCTTTCAGATAATAAACATCGAAAATGAAAGGCAAGCTGCATACATCCGTTCGAAGACAAAAAATAAATAGCTCAAATATGGTGGGTGCCTTTATTGTAAGGAGAGACTTACTGAGCCCAGGAGTCATTGGTGGTGTAAGGACTACTTCTCAACTCGTTACCTAGGCAGAGCGGTTACATTTGGCAACGTTGTTGAGAGAACTACCAAACATAACTCTGCAACGGAGTGGAAAGTAAGAGAAAATGTACAGCACATTAAATAACTTGGTACCACCTCCAATGAACCCGGAATCTCAATATTAAGTGAGGTAGATCAGAACATCCCTGTGCATGTTGCTAGCAATATGCCCACAATTCCTAATCTGAAAAATAATTATGCAACATCAGAATAAGGTGAGTAATCACCAACTAACAAATCCTCATGCCTATTCTGATATTAACATTCCCCCTGAACATATGGAGTCCATGAACCTTTTCTTCTTTAGGGCTACCAACAGATACTAATCTTTGTTACCGTTCATAATTCATTAACTCCAGAAATCTGTGAAATTTGGATGATGCATTGTACATTTAGATCAACACTCCATCCATTCACCCAAATGTACACAATACATGCTAACATTAATAACAATACTATCCCACTTATTTATGGTTCACTCCCAGACAAGCAATCCTGAATCTATAGTGATTTTTTAATAGTTGTCAAATCTAAAACAATAAACAAAAGTCCTAGGAAAATAATAATTCCTTTTGAATTACAGATGATTAACACTATTCTTAAACTTTACCAAAAAACCCAAATTCAAGGATGTTTTTTTCATTTTTCTAAGGCATATTGGAACAAATTCAAATAGCATCCTTAGCTGATGATCATATGTCAAATGGTAAACTTCAATTCGAAATTAGAAAGTTAATAGCTTAGTATTGTGTACCTCCTGATTGTGTGGATGATTTCTACACATTAATTATCCAATCAGATTTTTTAAAAACACAAAATGAGGAACAATTAGCATCCCTTTTAAATTATTTAGAAGATACATGGATTGGCCATGTAATTAGGTCGGGTCACAGGAGGTAACCACACTGCCCAATTAAAGGGTGGAACTCATATTCAACCTGCTTAGATGGAGGTGCAAAGACAACAATGCCATCGATGGTATAACTCTTTTAAGAGTTCAATTGGTAAACACCCCAACCTGTATAATTTCCTGGAAATTTAAAAAAAGGTTTTTAGGAAATGAGACATGCAGAATCTTTAACAGGTACTCTGAATTCCTGAGTGTCGAAAAACAGTAAAGAAAGGTCTGAAATACTTTTGCCAATAATCTAACAGTTTTCTATGATGGGAGATTCAGACTACCTGGAAAACATTGCTTACACCCCCACACTATTGCTCTTACTAATTTTTAAAATGCAATACTCTCCTGTTTTTACTCATTTTTTTAAAATTAAATTGCCATTTTTGAAATTGCTCTGAAGAAAACGTTTTTTAAATGTCCTACCTGTAGAAGTCTTCAATCTTCAACTCTTGGTGATGTTTTCATAAACACACAAAATTAATTTTTCAAATCCTTCTTACTGGCCCCTAAAAAATATTCCAAACAAAACTCATATAAACCCAACAAATATTTTTCCAAAAATCAAATTCCATAATCACACCTAAATTAAAAAGCAAATTATCTGAACGTTAGGGTGTCTTCTCTTCTTGATTGTTGTCTTCCTCTGGGAATGTCAATCACAGATACAAAAGCACAACGTAAATTTGTTTTTTTTTAAAAAGGGGGGGGGGGTTGTAAATTATGTTTAAAAAAAAGTATTTTCAATGTAATGATCCTTCTCTTTAAACTTAAAATTAAACAAATTATCATCCTGAAGTGTGCATTGGAGCACAACCTGAAAGGGGATGTAAAATTGATTAAAAGTAACATTACATATATATAAACATCATTTAAACATCAACCTACCTCCCTCCCTCTCTCATTGCAATAAAGTGCGGAACCCATTTGTTATTTTTCAGTTTTAAAGTCAATCTTACTTTACCACAGCTCTTCCATGCTTCCAATCTTGAGCACAACGCTCCACTGACAGCAGAAACAAACACACAAACAAGATCGAAAACCTGAAAAGTTAAAAATAATGGGTAAAGGTTTCAAAAATGTTTTTTTAACAGTTGTATTATAGGTTTAAAATTTCTAATTTATTAAATTAAATTCTCTTTAATAATAAATACTATTAAATATTCTACTTGTTTTTAACCTTAAAGTCACGGTTTGTAAAGACACCTAAAGGAAGATGGGCTGGGGTGGGTGGATGACTAAACAAACGCCGCTCTGGGTGGGAACAGCACTGCAACAGGTGACTACACTAAAGGGGTTCCAGAAGTGGGATGCTGCAGGGAACTGCGGGCGCGGAGACGTGATAGTGGGTATGATCCTCAAATCCTACCAAGACCTCCAAGGCTAATATGATTTACAGCATAGTAAATTTTTTTGTTATTTACAATTTAGGCATGCAATAACGCTGCACAACTCGGGACTGGAGGATCTTCCAGAGTTTGATCCTCTAGAGGTGAAATTACTTATAAGAGAACTGGGCAACCCTAAAATCACTTAAGTTTATATTTCTTTAATTAAGTGGAGAGGTGTGGAGTGGCATAAAGTAGAGTGCAGTGGCATAGAGTAGAGTGCATAGAGTGCAGTGGCGTGGAGTGGCATAGAGTGGTGTAGAGTAAAGGGGCATAGAGTGGAGTGAAGAGTAGAGTGGTGTAGAGTGGCATGGAGTAGGGTGGCATGGAGTGGCAAAGAGTGGAGTGGCACAAAGTGTCATAGAACAGAGTGGCATGGAGTGGAACGGTGTAAAGTGGTCTGGAGCAAAGTGGAGTAAATTGGCATAGAGAGTAGTGGCGTGGAGTGGTGTAAAATAGTGTGGCATGGGGTGGAGTGGTGTAAAGTAGAGTGGCATCTAGCGGCATAGAGTGGAGTAGAGTGGCGTAAAGCAGAGTGGCATAGAGCAGAGTGGCACAGAGTGCAGTGGAGTAGAGTATCGAGGGGAGTGGTGTAGAGTATAGTGGCATGGCGTGGCAAAGAGTAGAAGGGTGTGGAGTGGTATAGAGTATAGTGGCATGCAGAGAAGTGGAGTGGTGTTGAATAGTACAAGGTGAAGTGGAGTAGGATAAAGTGGGGTGGCAGAGTGAAGTGGCGTAGAGTGAAGTGGAGTAGAGTGGCATGGAATGGGATAGAGTACAGTGGCATAGAATGGAATGGCATAGAGTGGAGGGGCATAGAGTGGTGTGGATTAGAGTTGAGTGGCGTGGAGTGAAGTGCCATTGTGTGGTGTGGACTGGCATTGTATGGTATGGAAAGTTGCCAGAGTTGTCGATGAATTGACCTATAGCTCTTCAGAGCTTTGATAAGGCAAATAAGTGCTACATAAAGGCAATTATAGCATAATACAATAGGTTAACAATGATCTCAATCTACAATCTAAGTAAACAGCTGATGTTTTTGATCTGATGCAGAAGCTTGTTAGTGTGTACATCACTTCTACGAGAACTGGTTTGTTTACAAATATATGAATTTTAGACCATGATGTGTTAGTGGGCGAGGGAGCAACATAGATTGTACCAGTTGGGAATAAAGGAGATGAAGACAGGTGGTGGCAGCAAATTACATTTGACTGGATCACAGCACGATCAGCGGACAGACTTAATCAGTTGAATAAATCTGTGCTTGGCCCATGCTCCACAGGAGGAAAAGGAAGTAATGCCCAGCGTGCGTAGGCTAATTAGGAGGTAGAGGAGGGACAATGAAGCCAATGGATGGTAAGCAATTGGCAGACTCCAAGCCCCATTATTACAAATATCCCTTGCAAGAGCAGCACATACACTGTGCAGGTAAGACCTAAAAACAGGTCAACCATTTGTCTAACTTCAAAATTGTGCTGTTAGTTAAAACAATACAAAAACAAAATGGAGGGAAAGCTGAAATCCCAAGACTTGTTGCAACTCTTTCCTTGGTCCACAATGCACCAGTACCACATCTCTACCTCAGATTATTTTCCTGCATACCAGGTGAGTAGTGTAGTAGGGTGTAGTATAGAAGCCAAGTGTAATATGTATGTTGAGAAAGGTAAGGTAAGGAGAAGAAAAACATCTGTGATCATCGCTGGCTTCTGGGGAGGAGGGTGAGTACCTGAATCTACAGCATGACACACAACAAGCAGCAAGTAACACAATAACACTGTATATTTGTAGCATGCGTGCCAGTAGCTAAACATGATCTGTATAGACTATAAAGCCGTTTCCCCTCAAAGTGGAGACAGATGATTGGAATGGAGTTCTATGTAGTTTGGCCATTTAAAGCCATTTGACAGTCTTAGATGAGTGGAGTTGATCTAGTAGCAGCTTTCCAGATGTAAGCTGAAGGAATGCTGCTTTTATAAGCAATTCTGGTACTCTTTCTGCTCTTGAAATGCGCTCTGGGGGCACAGCTAGTGTGCACGTAGCTTTGACATAGCAGGTTTGTATGCATTTGCAATCTGCCTCGCAATGCCAGAATTGCAGATGGGGTGTTGCATGTGAAGCATGGCAAAGTCTAAGAGTTTTTTTGTTTGAAGAAAGGATTTGGTCCGGTCAGTATAGGACATGAGTGTAAGGCGCTGCCTTACATTTCCTTGCACCAGCTAGGCATTACATGAGTGGTGCATGCACATTCCCTGGCATCCACCCACATATTTTTATGCAAACCCATATTTACAAAGACTTGTAAACATGGGTTTGCACCAAAATGGTGTGCCTACCCCAGGCTGGCATAATGGGGAGACATATCTTTATTTATCCCTGTTATTTTCTCTTCGCGCAGCTCCACCTAAGAGTGTCTGCCCCGAGCGCTGTTCAGGTTGGTGTTTGAGTCTTGCTGCCTCTGACCCCTACTTAATAGCAGCCGCGTGCGGCCGCGCCGCTGGTGTGCCAAAGGAAGCCCATCAGACCCCCCACCCCCGGACCACGCGCACCTTTCACCGACTCCATCACCGACATCATCATCCCACAAGCCATCACCTCCACCGATTACACCTTGCTGGGAGACCTCAACTTCCAACTCGACAACCTCTAAGACCCCCAACTCCATCTCCCTCCTGGACAACCTCCTCAACATTGGACTCAAACAGATTGTACCAGACCCATGCACTCAGCAGGACATATCCTCCACCTCCTCTTCACAGCGGGAAACTCCATCACCTTCAGCCACACCTCCGAACTCCCATGGACAGACCATTGCTGCATCCACTTCACCTTCAAAACAACCATCACCGTAAACATTCACACTAGCTCCCGCACAGGAACTGGAACAAGATCTCCGATGACCAGCTCACCGCCTCCCTCCGCAGCTCCACCCCTACCACCACGGACGATGACCCAACCACTGCAGCCCGAAACCTGCACAAGTGGATCACCGACCGCACCAACACCATCGCCCCTCTCAAGAAAACTACCAACACACACGCTTAGAGAGCCAGCTAGTTCTCCCCCGAACAGCGAGAATTCAGACAAACCAGCAGATGCCTCGAAAAGATCTGGAGGAACTCCAAAACAACAGCAGACTATGACAACTTCAAAGCAGCAACCACCGCCCACCACAACCTCATCATAAATACAAGGAAAAAAGCACTCCATGACAGAATTTCCACCCACGCACGCAACAGGAAGGAACTATTTAGCATCATCAAAGAGTTTGCCTAACCCAACACTGAGACTACAGCCATCTCCCATCCCAGGACCTCTGCAACCAACACAGCTCCTTCTTTCACTACAAAATCAAGACCATCTACGACAACTTCGACAATAACCAACATGAGGAACCTACACCTCCCACTCCTGACACCACACAGCCTACACTTGAAAGCTGGGCCGCTCTCACCACCGAAGACACCCTGAAGACCATGAAGTCAATACACTTTGGGACTCTCAAGGACCCCTGCCCCCATCACATCTACCACAGAGCTGCAGATATCATCGCCCCCGAACTTTGCCTAATCATCAACCGCTACTTTGAGACCACCTCCTTCCTCGGCGACTGGAAACATGCGGAGATCAACCCTCTCCTGAAGAAACCTTCGGCGGACCGCACCGACCTCAAAAACTTCGGACCCATCTCTCAACTCCTGTTTCCGGCAAACGTCATTGAAAAAGCTGTCAACAGCCAGCTCGCCTCCTTCATTGAAGAAAATAACATCCTAAACATCTCCCAATCCGGCTTCAGGAAAAACCACAGCACAGAAATAACCGTCTTGGCCACAACAGATGACATCTGCTACCTCCTCGACAGAGGGGAGATGGTGGCCCTCATCCTCCTGGAACTCTCCACAACCTTCGACACATTCTCTCACTGCACATTAGCCTGCAGACTCCACGACACAGGGATTCGGAACAAGGCCCTCGACTGGAACTACTCATTCGTGTCCAGCTGAACGAAGTGGGTCAGACTCCCACCTTTCCTCTCGGATCCCACACCGAGCACCTGCGGAGTTCCCCAAGGATCCTCCATCAGCCCCACCCTGTTCAACGTCTGCATGGCCCACTCGCCCCCATCGTCAGATCCTACGGACTCAACATTGTATCCTACGCAGACGACACCCAACTCATCCTCTCCCTATCCAACAAACCCAACATCTCCAAACACAACTTACAGGATGGAATGGAAGCAGTCGCCAGGTGGATGAAGATCAGCTGCCTGCAGCCCACCACGGACAGAACCAAAGTACTTATCATGGGCCCACACCCTGATGCCTGGAACGGCACCTGGTGGCCCCCCGCCCTCGGGAACCCGCCCTCCCCCACATACCATGCACGTAACCTCGGAACCATCCTGGACTCTGAACTCAAAATGGACCGCCAAATGAATGCCGTCTCATCCTCCTGTTTCCACATCCTCCAACTCCTATGAAAGACCTTCAAATGGATCCCATTTGAACACAGGAAAATCGTCACCCACTCCTTCATCAGCAGCAGACTTGACTATGGCAACGCTCTCTATGCCGGAATCAACAAGAACCCCACCGGTAAACTCCAGAACACCTCCGCCAGACTAGTCCTCAACCTACTGTGCCACTGCCATATCATCCAATACCTGCATACACTACATTTGCTCCCCATCGAGAAGAGAATCACCTTCAAGCTTCTCACCCACGCCCACAAAGCCCTCCACAACACCGGACCTGCATACTTGAACGACCGCCTCTTTCCACGCATCCCTAAGAACCCTAACCTTAGCCCACCTCTCCCTTGCAACGGTACCTCGCATCTGGAAGACCAGAACAGGAGGTTGCTCCTTCTCCTTTCTCATGGCCAAGGCATGGAACATCCTCCCACTCCAACTCAGACAGACGCCAACACTCTCCAAGTTTACGAAGGACCTCAAGATTTGGCTGTTTGACGGATCTCCGTGAACATCCAGGACCTGCACCCCTCCAGCACCTTGATACCCCCTCGGGTGAGTAGCTGCGCTCAACAAGCCCTTGATTGAAGGTTCGACCTCCATAGCCTTTTTGCTAGCAAGAGGTGAATTGCTCTTCTTTATTAACAGCTAGCCTATGCTTTTTGGCAATGACGAAGGGTGTATGTGTAGGCTCTAGATGTCCGGTGAAGATCTTCCCCATTGCAGGATGAATGAGGATTTTCTGTTGCTTTTGTGTTGAGGACTTCTGGCACATGCAGGACAATAGATGCCTCTGCAGTATCGGGTATTGGTGTGAAGGGAGCTTCTGATGTCACCTCAAATCTTTCTAGGGCTGTGCCTTTGGTGTCAACCATAGCACCGATGATAATGGCTCAATGTCAAAGAGGCGTTGGTGCTGCTCAACACACTTGAGTGGTGGCTTGCTCTGTGTTGAGGAGGGTACTCAAGGCTGAGACGTACCTGCTGTTGGTGCCAAACACGAGGGTCGGTGCCTGTTGAGTCTCAACTCCAGGCTTGATACCAAACTCTTGCGGGAGTGATCTGCCTTGGTCAGGCTTGGACTTTTTGGTGAGAGGTTGTGTCTGACCCTTCTGTGCCTGTAACATCACGGGGGCCCCAAGAGTCATTTTCAGGTCCAAGGACTTAGAGAGTACTTGCTCCATGACTACTTATTGGATGTCGAATGACTACAAAGGTGTTAGTTCAGGACTCTAAACCCCAGGTGGCTGCAAGGCCTGATGGGCATGCTCATCCTCCAGCCCCTGGCGGTGTTCAGACCCGAAGGTATTGGGTTTCTCAAGCAATGTATTTTATGATGCCTCACCCTGTAATACAGGAGTATCGTCTGAAAAGACCCAGGGCATACCACTGCTGCTTGCTCCCAGTTCAAATTTGTTGCACTGAAAGGGCCCTTTTCCTGCAAGTCACAGCAACATTTTCAAAGGAAAGACAGTTGTGGTATTTCTTACAGGTGAGTCGGGTGATGTAGCTGGAGTCGTGGGAGGTGCCTTATGATTTCACAATAGGGTTGCTAGATTGCTCAATGTCATTAGGATCATCCTGTTTCATTCAGTAATCATCCTAACAAATACATTCTGGTAGTTGGAGTCCCTTTAGATATTATATGGCTGAATTTCCAAATTACAATGGTTTGTTAAAGGAAAGGATGTACAAGAATAGAGTGTCCTTAATGACATGGACTATCTGATAACCTTATTAGCAGTTTAAGGGCCTGATGAAGAAGAGGTTGTATACCTGACTGCTATAGAGAGCAGAGTCAAACTTTAAAATTGTAAAAGCTTTTTTTTATCTTGTATGTGACAAGTCAAAAAGGAGCAGAACTGCCAAATTAACTACGCCATGTTTGACACCTTCAGACAGTCCTGACCTTTGGGCCTATTGCACTTAACATTTTTGGACAGGTGGTTTCTTATTCTTCCTCATAGCCATGAGGTTTAAAATCCCAGCATTTAGTGTGCTTGACTGAAGAGCTAGAACTAGGCTGCGGGTGTCACACATGCCAAATATCCATCTCACAGAGATGTACATTTCACTGTATGCCTCTCCTAGACTGCCCATAAGCATGGCTTGGACTTTAGAAGCCTCATTTTTAGAACTGGGGGGTCTCTAGTTGGCTGAGGTAGGTACCTTAGGCCAAATAGGGACCCTTGCTTCTAAGTCAGGGAAATGAAGGACACCCTCTCAGATAGCCCCTGCTCACCAACTCAGTAGCTTGGCACAAGCAGCCAGGCTTATCTTCAAGGCAAGTGTGTAAAGTATTTGCAACCACGCTCTCAGGAACCCAATGAGGACATCACAAAAGGACTCCACACGAATTTCATAGAATTTTTTTTATATGTTTATATAAAAAGATATACGATGAGACCACACGAGAAAAATCCAACATGTGTGTATTTGTAATATTTCACCTTGCCGGTTATTAGGCCAGCAAGCCATTGTAGGTTCTTGCAGTATTAATGAGCAATTCTCTATGATCCCCTGCAGTCCTAATGCAATGCTATGCAGTTCGTAATGCAAGAATCAGGCACTTGATAATGTCAAAATAATGCAGTTCGTTATGCAACAATCAGGCAGTTTGTGATGCAAAAATAATGCAATGCATAATGCAACAATCAGGCAGTTTGTTATGCAAAAATAATGCAATACGTATTGACCCCATCAGGCAGTACGTTATGCAAAAATAATGCAATGTGTAATGCAACAATCAGGCAGTTTTTTATACAAAAATAATGCAATGCGTAATGCAACAATCAGGCAGTTTGTTATGCAAAAATAATGCAATACGTATTGCAACAATCAGGCAGTACATAATGCACAAAAACTGCAATGCGTATTGCAACAATCAGGCAGTTTGTTATGCAAAAATAATGCAATACGTATTGCAACAATCAGGCAGTACATAATGCACAAAAACTGCAATGCGTATTGCAACAATCAGGCAGTTTGTTATGCAAAAATATTGCAATGCGTAATGCCCTCTGGCACCGATCACGGTGCTTTGGACGGTCTCTATGCCACTCGTACTGATTTGCCGTCAGCTTCTGCCAACATATGCCCACAACACGGGTATGGTGTAAACCAAAGTGCAGCTCCGCACTCCGGCCCCGGTACTGCCACTCCTCGGCAAGTACGGGCCGCGATACGAGCGTGAGCGGAGACTCGGGCTGCGAGTATGGGAAAGGCCGAGAGCGTCTCTCTCCGAGCCCGCACCCCGCCCCAGGCAGCGACACACGTTACCTGGGGGGTGCGACCTCGCTCTCCTCTCCTCGCGACTTAGGCCTCCGATGTGACTTCGTTGGTTCCGGGCAGTGGAACTCAGCCACCCCCCCATCCTCCCCGACGGGGTTGGTTCGAGGCCCCACTTTGGCAACGGCAGACTTGGGCCCGGCAGCACAGCTCCTCTGGGGATGCCGGTCCGGGCCGATGGCGATGACGAAGATCTCAGGCTGCAACAGGGCACACAGCGTCGCTGAGACTCACTTGGACTCCGGGTGTACACGATCACAGGACAATCCTCACAAAGGTCTCAGGTTGCACGAAGCACACACACACAGCATCTCCGAGACTCACTTGGATTCCAGGTGCCCACAGTCACAGGGCAATTCTTATGAGGGTCTCAGGCTGCAAAAAGCACACGCACACAGCGTCGCTGAGACGCACCTGGAAACTTGTATGTTCCGGAGTTTCCACAACAGTGAGCCAGCTCTCCTCTGGCCCTTGGGGATAAGTTACTTCAGAACACAGCAAAGTCCTTACAAGCCGGGGGACACAGCACACAGCAAAGTCCCTTAGCCTCTCCTTAGTATAATCAGCAAACTGCAGGTCAGCCCCAGAACACACAGCAAGGGTCAGTCCTTTCCTTCAGTCTTTTCAGCTGTTTCTTCCTTGGCAGAGGTTCCTCTTGACCACAAAGTAGTTTCAATCCTTTTCAGTCTTGATCAATCCAACGTTCAGGGGTTTCAGCTCTCATAGTTATACACCTAAATGTCTTTGAAGTCTGTGTTCAGGGGGGCACTGACCCCAGTCCAAACCAGTTCTGGGTGTCTCCCTGCAAGTGACACCATCTTCCTTTGATAGTGGGGGTCTGGATCCTTAATCACTCAGCGAGAGATGGAGCCATTGTTTTATGGCTGCAGCCCAGGCCTCTTCACCTCCGGGGGCTACTCATCTCCTCCTACACTCCAGATGCAAGTCAGCCTGTTGCTGTCGCAGCTCCTCCTGTGCGTCAAGATATTCCCCAGATCCTATCACTTTCAAATCCAGACAGTCAATCCACAACCAGGCAGAGACACACAGAATTGTTAGAACACAAAAAACAGCCACTTCTAAAAGTGTGGTTTCTAAATACACAATGCAAAAACCACATTCACAAAGATATGTTATTAAATTGTGAGTTCAGGCACACTAAACCTCACCTCTCCATCTTAAGCCTATTGGAAGATAGGCGGAAAACAGATTACACAGCCTCCCTATTCTGTCCTATGGGCAAGATGGTCTTTCAACAGTGAACAACAAAATGGAGAGTATTTCACTGTTAGGACATGGTACTCCCCTCAGTACATATCCTACCTTTCATATACACCGCACCCAGCCCAGGGGGGTACCTTGGGCCTACCATATGGGGTGTCTGATGTGCATAAAAGGGAAGGGTGAGGCCTGGCAAGTGGATGCACTTGTCAGGACAACAAGGCAGTTTAACAAACTGCGCGCAGGCACTGCAGTGGCAGGCCTGAGTTCTCTCTTTAGGGCTACTTGTGTGGGTGGCACAATTAGTGCTGCAGGCCCACTAGTAGCATTTGCATTACCAGCCCAGGCACACTCAGTGCACTTAACTAGGGACTTTACTAGTAAGGCAAACATACCAATCATGGACAACCAATTATCATTACACTTTATACAGGGAGCACTTGCACTTTGACACTGATCAGCAGTGGCAAAGTGCCCAAAGCATTTAAGTTGGCAACATCATGCCAGAAAAAAGGTCTAGGGGGAAAGCAAAAAATTTAGGGAACTTTAGCCAAAAAGGGCTAAGTCCAACACTCATGATTCTGAAGGTGCAGAGTCAAGGAATACTTACCTGGGCTTAGGATATACTAAACTACACAGAGAGGCAGAGACAATTAGGAGACAAAGTAGGGCAAGGTAGAACAAAAAATGAGGCATGGTTAGCATAAGGGAGAAACTGAGTGAGGCAGAGACAGAATGGTAGACAAAGAATTGTATAGACATATACAGAGAAGAAAATGAGTCGTAGAGGTAGAGAGGGATATTTAGGAAAACAGAGTTAGAGGCAGAGAAAGAGACGGGTATGATAGTGAAACATGGAACGTAGCAGAGGTATATGGAAGTACAGATCGTGTGAGAGGCAGATATTAAAATCGGATGGCTACACGGAGAGCCCGAGAGAGTGTGAGAGAGATACTAAGAGGGATATACAGGGGGAGACAGAAAGAGAGAAGGGCAAGAGAGTGAGATGGGATAAAGAGTAAGAAAGTGGAAAATAAAGAAAAAGAACACATGAATGAGGCGAGCTAGGAGAAAAGAGCTAAAGGTCTTCCTGCTGGAACACCCCCACTTTGATTGCCCTCTTCCTGTCTTTGGCTTATCTTCAACTTCATGAAGCACAGGAAGAGGTGCCTCATTACTTCAATGCCTTCATCTTCTCCCGTCCTTGAAAATATGTTACCAAGGTATTTTTTCCTTGTATACCAGGTAACTTTGAATGTGTAATATAAAGAACAATCTATGGTGACATAATGTTTACATTGCATTTACTGCCACAAGCATGCAGGTTGTAAACACTGTTGTTAAGGTTACAATTCAATGCTTGTTTTATGGTTCTATAGCTCTCTGTCCCTGGAAGTGAGCATTTCCTGGTGAAATGAACAAGCACATTACTACACATAAGTAGATGTGCTTTTTACCTAGTTAATGATGTGTTTGTGTGCATGTGTGTGTGCATATGTGTGTGCACTGTGTTGCTTGTTTGATGGTCACTGAGCAGTCTCCAGCTTTGCACCTACCAGCCCTTAAATTAAGTGCCTACATTCTGTTCTCAGGCTGAACAAGTTGAATCAGAGAAACTGGACACACTGAGAAGTTCGAATCAGAGCTTTGAGTACCAAGACAATAGTGATGCAAAGCTAATGGAGCATGCCACGTTACCTAGTGCACGTGGGGCCTATTTTGGTGCTGAGATCTACAATGCATCTGTGGCTTAGACATTGGCGAAGGCTGGGAATCCAACTCTCTCTTTCTCTCTCTCTGTCATTAACCCTATACGTTTTATTTATTCATCTTTACTAGTGACCTCATTTAATTCCCGTTCCTGGCACAAAGACATTGGTGGATTGTGACATAATAAACATCCGACATACATTGGATTGTGGGTTAGTGGATTTCCCTATCCGTTTATTGATAGCGCGATTCTGTCTTTTAAAAAAATAATCTTTTATTAGGTTTTAACCAAGACAAAAAAAACAAGGTAGGCCAATCATTACAGATATCTGCACAATCTTGATCAGTTGTTCCTCGAGAGTCAAACCTTCAGGAAAGATTGAGTGACATCGTAGGCAGGTTTGTACAAGTACACAAAGGACATTATCATCATCTTCATCCGTATGTAATATCACATCCAGGTGCAAATAAAAAGTAGGAGAGAGGAGAGAAAGAAATAGGAAATAACAGAGGAGGAGTTAAAGGGGAGGGGGCTTCAGTCTATTGTTTCCTGGCTGGATGGGATCCAGGGAGGACATGGCAGCAGGCGCTTCGGGAGAGGCACCGGGGGTATCCTGGATAGGAGTTGATAAATACAAAGGGGGGGGTTGCCATATATCTTTGGGTCTTGCGGAGGGAGGTTGCAACATGGCATAGACCTCGTAGGTGAGGTCGCAGTATCTCATGCTCTTTAGCCATGAGGCTACCGTAGGTCGGTGCGGATTACCCCACGAGGAGCTATTTCTCTTTTTGCCAGGAAAAAGGCAATGGCAGAGAATCGGCGCACATGTTTGGGGATTATCTGCAACGTTACCCAGAAGTGCCAGGTGGGGGGAATGCTCCAGGGTGAATGAGATGATACGCGGCAGGGTCTAAAAAATGGTTGTCCAGCATTCAATGAGGACCGAGCAGGTCCATGTCATGTGTGCGAAGTAAGCATTTAAAGTCTTACATTCAGGGCATTGCGAGGATCTGGAGGTGTCTATTTTGGCCAACCAGCTGGTGTAGTGTAGGTTCTATGTAAAAACTTGAAGTGGAGTAGTTTGTGACGGTGATTGGGGGATACCAGTTTTATTTGTGAGCAGAAATATGTCCAGTCCCAATCAGAGATAGGGTGGCCGAGGTTGCATTCCCACAGCTGCCTGACCTTGCAGCTATACTGGCACGGTCAAGTCTCGAGACCAGGTGAGAGGAGTGAAATCTTCGGTGCTAATGGATATGAGTGGAAGCATAAGCAGAGTTTGCTGATGAGCTGTCGGAAGACAAATTGGTCCATTTGTATGGCGTGAGCGAAATTGGGGTCTGATGTGGGGAGAAGGACATGACCATTCAGGAATAGTTACCAGAATGTACAGAGGGTATGGGAGATAAAAGTGTGGTTTTTTTTTTTCTTAGTCCTCATACGCCACTTCCCACCCTTTCTCTCTCTGTAGCGCCCTAGGGTGATTTTCGTCTCATATATGAGAAGTTATTGCTTACTAGAAGGCAGAGGGGGTACCATGCCGTGACCAAGCCTTCCAAAGCAAGTTTCCTCCAAGAGATTTCGAAGCAACTTAATCATAGGACCATTCTTTTCTTCTTTTCAATGAGCCACAGTTTAAACATCTTATATCCCTGCCCTTCACCCATAGTGTTTCAAAAATAAAGTCCAAAATCTGTACTTTTTTTTATATTGACCCGCCATGTCCAATTTACATATACCTCTCATAGCTCTAATCCAGGTCAAATCTGTCGGAGGATCGGGTGAAACCCACAATCTACAAATTTCCCTCCGGGCCAACAAAATAGCATAGAACACCAACTTAGTTTTGTCATCAAGACCCTTGCCTTGTAAGTCCAGTCTTCCTGTAATAATCATTTTGGGGCTTACCTTGATACTTTGCTTTAGCACCACTGATAAGCAATTACTCACAGCGCCCCAGAAATCCTTGATCGCCGGGCATGTGGCAAACATATGGATATTGCCCTCGTTTGGGCTATTACATTTAGGGCACCGTACGTTTCCACCCTCCTTAAATTTGGCCAACCTCTTTGGAGTCCAATACGCCCTGTGGAGAGTGAACAGATGGTTCCTTCTTAAATTCGCAGGCTTTACCACCTTATATAGAATCAACATAGTTACTTGCCATTGTTCTTCTGTCGCAATCCTCGGCAAGCATTCTCCCCACAGGGTCTCCGGCAGTAGAAAAGGGCCATCTTCCAACTCAACAATAGCCCAATACCACATCGCCACTTCTTTTTTAATACAAACATCCGATGCCAGCTTTTCTTCAAAGTCATTATGCCGCCCGATGAGATGTTCTTTCCCGGCTACCCAGCTTTGAATCTTAACATATTTAAATTTAGAAAACTTAGAACCCCAGTGTGACTCACAAACAGACCACGGCAATAAACTTCCGTCTACAAATAGCTCGCCCCATTTCTGAGGACCTTCTGTTTTTAATGCCTTTGCCAATGCATCTTCCGTCCAACTTGGGGTGCCCGGAGTTTCCCAGATTGGTGCTCCAGCACTAAAATATGGAATTTTTGTGGCCCTCCTAACCCGATACCAAACCGTAGCCAAATCTCTTAGGACCTTCAGTCTTACTTTTTTGAAATATTTTGGATCCGAAAATTTATACATAAAACCAGCCTGTTTGATCTTCTCGACTCTCAACAAAGCAGAAAGTAATTCCCCTATAACCGAGTTCCCTGGATTACCCAGAAGCATTCTACAGTTCTTGAGCAGAAAAGCCCAAGAATAAATCTGAAAGTCCGGGGCTGCCAGACCTCCCTTAATACACTCTCTCCTAATTTTTTTCCATGATAATCGTGATCCCTTAGATGACCAGATGAATGACCCAATCTCACTCTGCAGCTTTGCCAACCCCTCCTTCTCAAACATAAGAGGAATAGAGTCAAATAAAAAAGTTATCTTCGGCAACACCATCATCTTAACCAAATTAACACGACCGAAAATAGTTAATGGAAGATGACTCCAGCCCCTCATTACATGGAAATATCCTTCCTGACTTTAACAAAATTAGTTGTGGCGAGTTGCTTTATGTCCTGAGTAATTTCGACCCCCAAATATCTGATCTGCTTTTTAGGAGTTACAGGCTCCGTTGCCAGATTACAGGACATGATTTCAGTTTTATCAGAATTTAAGCAATACCCTGAGACTTCGCCGAAGTTCTTTGTGATGGTATCTATTGTGGCCAATAGTTGTTTCAGGTCAGACGTTAAAATAACTATATCGTCCGCGTAGAGGCCGATCTTTCTAGTCCATCCCTGAAACTTAAAAGGAGGGATACGATCTACCTCCCTAATCTTACAAGCCAGCGGTTCAATATAAAGATCAAACAAAAGAGGGGATAGGGGACATCCCTGCCTGGTACCCCTCATTACCTTTATGGGCTTTGTTAATACTCCATTGACTAATACTCTAGAGGTGGGTGACTGATAGAGACGTACTAAAGCTTGACCAAAGTTTTCCCCCAATCGTAAGTGCATTATTAAAGCCTTCAGAAAGACCCAATTTACGCGGTCAAAAGCCTTGGCGGCGTCAAGAGCAACAACCGCCAAGGGGAGCTTCTGTTCGACAGCAACATCAATGCTACCTATCAGAGAGAACGTTAGTTCCTTTAAATACCTGCCCTTAATAAACCCCTTTTGATCTTCATGAATAATATATGGAATCACCTTACCCAGCCTATCTGCCATGATCTTTGCAAACAGTTTATAATCACTATTTAAAAGTGAGATAGGCCTGTACAACTCCATGTATTTTGGTGATTTCCCAGGTTTTGGAATAACAATTATGTTTGCCTGATTCCAGGATGCAGGAAGCTCTGTGCTACCAAGAAAAACCCCGTTGAACACCTTAGTTAATAGCGATATCAGACTCACAGATAGACTTTTTTTTTTTTTTTTTTTTTTTAAAACCTTTATTCGTGCATATTAAAAGAACAAATACGGGCCTACAACCTTCAGGCCGGCCACGATACGGTTAAGCACTGATACAAACATTACGGCCCCTGTGCTTCAACGGTCAAGATTAGCAACGATTTATGAATTATACACTGGAGAGATCCTTGACCCCAGGGAAAGGAGAAGTGAAGGTTAATTTTAAAGGTTTTCAAAATAATTTTATCAGGGAAAAAGTCAGTGAAGAATAAGAACCAAGGAGATTCGAGTCCGCACGATATCTTCACCACACGGGAGAGCAGCAGCATCATTAAAACAGCAATGGAAGTAAAATCTCAGGCAGTGAGGCAATGCAGTTGTATAACAGGATAGTCACATGAGCAATTACGCACCCCTCCAGTGCCGCCCCCACTCAGTCAACCCCACACCCGGACCCAGAATCGAAACAAGTATAGCGCAGAAACATAAAAAGAAAAAAAAGGCCCATAGAACTAATTAGAAACAGTAAATTACCCCCCCACCCTACACCAATGCGGAGGCTACGGCCTGCCCCCCCCCCAGCATAGTGCCTGTCGCCCAATAAACCCGAAATATAGACAAGAAAGTGAGTAAGAATAGAGTAAAGAAAGATAAGAAAACAGTACACCTATGATAAAGGGGGTGAGAAAAGAATAGGACTATTCTAATCTAAACTCCCAAAAAGAAGAAAGTGGGGAGGAGCCTACGTATCATCAGAGCGCCCTAAACCATCGGCCATCTATGGCTTCCACACACTGAGAACCCACTACACCAAAAGCGGTCGTGTGAAAATGAATTGTCACAACAATTTAAATGAAGGAAGACAGATCGCGACGAGTGCGCACAAAGTATACATACAGTTCCAGTCCCAGTCCAGCCCATCCGTGAAACCATGGCGATATAAATCAGTCTAGCCCTGGCCCGATCGCGGGCTTGAGATTAAGCCAGCCCCTACATGAAGGCCCCGCATCCCGTGCAGACAAAGACAATATGGCCGCTTGGGAGAAGATGGTGAAGTAGAATCACAAAATGGCCGCCGACCATCTGTAGAGGTCCCTTTGTGCACCACATAAAGTCCAGACATGGCATGTAGAGTACAGGAGTTCCACAGAAAAGAAGCAGTAGGCCACCGTGAACGATTCCTCGAGGATGTTAGGTGTTGCTCAGCTGGATACTCTTGCAGACGCGGTGAGGCAGGCAGCAATGAACGGGGAAACAAAGTATCCGCTGTTGAGCTGGAGAGCAATTGATCCTGGGTGCCGGGAAAGCCAGATGCAGGCACCAGTGTAGCACGATCACACACAGCCGTTGCGTCCCCGCAAGAGGACAAAAGCACTGGCAGACCCACGCCGTGTTGATGACAAACGGAGCGCTCACAGCCCGCAGCCGACAGCATGGAGTCAAACTGCTCACTCAGCGCCTGAAAGCGAGCACACATTTGTAGACGAAAGTCCCGCAGGACGGCCAGAACGGAGCCGCATGTCAGCGGAGGCTGCACCCCCACATCGGCAGCAATCCGGGACGGCACTGTGGAGCTGGCGTCTGGTGGAGGGAGGGCGAAGCGGGCAGCGGGCAAGACCGGAGTATCACCCCCCAGCCGCGAGCAGGCAAACAACGCCATGTTTTACCGCCAGACGGTACAATGGCCAGGGGGGGGGGTCGTAGCAAGGAGTCAGTTCCCCTCAGGTCTGCGCCGCAACTGGGAAAGCCAACAGTCGCCTCCCTTCCCTCGGGTTCTCTTTGCAGCCGACTAGGCAATAGAAGAAGGGGGTCGGCAGCCTCCCACAGCGCGGTCCACAGATCGGGGCAGGAGACCCCGCCGCACCGGGGCTTACCTTACAGCCCCAGCCCTTCAGGCGCAGGGTGCAGGAGGTGTCTGGCCGTCCCTCCCCAGGCTCATCTGGCGACAGTCCGTGGTGTTAGGTGAGGTCGGGACCGCGGGGCTCGGGTTTGCGCTAGCGGGTCCGGTGACTGCGGAGCTTCCAGGGGGCCGGCAAAGGCCACAATGGAGCAGGGGTCCAGGGCGGAGAACAAAAGCACCAAGAACTCCGGCATCCGGGCGGGCTGAGACTTCGGGGAAGCGGCGGCGTGGACAGCGCGACGTCGCACACGTTTCACCTTGAGAATCGGCAAGGATAGGAATCAGGATGATAGTCCGGGGCCAAGGGCCGACGGAGCCGGGCGCTCAAGCGTCTGCTCCGGTCGCCATCTTGGCTCCTCCCCCCCAGATAGACTTTTATACACTTCTACCGGAAGGCCGTCTGGGCCAGGTGCCTTGCCTTTCTTAGCTTGTCTAATGGCCTCCTCTACTTCTCCCTGACTTATCTCCTGGTTCAAGAAATTCTGGAAGTCTTCAGTTAAAGGCTTTAAGACTTTTACCCAATCCTCAATCTGCTGCCTGTCCGGGATCAAATCTTCCCTATACACCTCCTCAAAATATTTATAAAAAGCCTCCACGATATCCTTCGTTTCTGTAACCATACCCCCTGCTTCACCTGCTTTCACTTCTTTAATCATGTTCCTTGTCCGGTCTTTCCTAGCTTTCCAGGCTAATAATTTACTTGTGCCCTCCCCATATTCAAAATGGGCCAATCTACTGGCCTCCCATTTTTCTTTTACCCTATTGTTCACCACAATGGCTAATTCCTCTTTCAGTTCTACCAATTTTTGAACAATCTCTTCCTTCGGGGCTCTCCCCCTGTTTACAATAGCTGCTTCACCCTGCCTGATTTCAAGTTCCAGACGTTCTACTTCAAAAAAATAAGCTCTTCTTTTACTTGCCCCCATAGCACCCAGCCTACCACGAAGAAAAGCCTTAGCCGTCTCCCATACAATGTCTATCCTAGCCGAGCCCACATTATGTTCAATGAATGCTTCAACTTCCTGCTGAAAGCACTGCATTGCCTCCTGGTCATACAAAACTGTACGATCCAACCTCCATACTGAATCCAAATCGCGAGTCCCTATCGCAAGATCTAAAGTGACCGCTGAATGATCAGATAGGTGTACTCCAACATGCATAATTTGTTTTACCTTATCCACTAATCTTGCGTCTATTAGAAAATAGTCAATTCTAGATCTGTGGCTATACTTTTTCTTATAAAAGGTGTAGCCTACATTCTCCCCTGCCCTCTGTCTCCACACATCACACAGTCCGAACTGATCAATCAAGCCCCTTAATCTAGATGCCATTTTACTATTTGCCTGGGCTCTACTACTCACCGATCTATCTAGCTTGGCATCCAACACTGTATTAAAATCCCCAGCAAAAATTATAAAACCTGTAAGACCCATCATCTCTTTAGCTAATTCGTCCAACGGACCAACATCGTCTTGATTTGGCCCGTAATATCCTATAACATTATACATGAGGTCACCTATCTTCAAGTTTACTATCAGCCACCTGCCCTTAGTATCTGCCATCTTACCCTCAACCTGACAATCTAATCCTTTTCTAACCAACAAAGCAATACCTTTAGTTACCGCCGTCTGTGGCGTGTAGAAAGCATATTTTAACCACCGAAGTGAACCCATAAATTTCTTGCTCTCTTCCTCTGTTAAATGGGACTCTTGAAGGATCATAATATTTGCTGGGACATCTCTCAAATATTTCATAATCCTATCCCTCCTGGCTTTAACCCTTAGGCCATTTACATTCCATGACATCCAAGTCACCGCCGCTATCCTACCCTCCACCATCACGCACCCACTTCCATCTCTTTACCACCCAGGTGAAAAGTAACTCATGAGAACCTTTTTTTTTTTAATGTTTTTTCCCCACCTCCCTCCCCCACCAACCCCCGCCCCAACCCCCCTCCCTTTCCTACCACTCTACCCCTAATCCCCCCACCCCCCTCCCGGGAAAACCCAACCAATATCATTAGGCCCAACCTAGGCCTTTCGAGTGCCGGTTTCAGTGGAAGTGCTGATCCCACCACTATACTTTTTTACCGTCCGTGACCCGTGGTGACACCAAATTATAAACCTCCGCCCTGACAATACACCAAAAAACTATCAACGTCTTCCACCGCTCTAAAGGTGTGCATTTTGTTATTCCACATTACTTTTTAAAACGCTGGGAATTTCAGATGTACCGTAGCTCCCAACCTCCTTAGAGGCTCAATTCTTTTACCCAACTCCCACTGTCTGTTAGCAGTTGCCACAGAGAGGTCTGACCTAACCTCTATTTTTGCTTCTCCAACAGTTAATAGACCCTTCTTCAGCGCAGCCGCTAAGATCTTCTCTTTTAAACCATTCGTTAAGAAGTTTATCAAGATCCTTCTGGGTTTCAAGCGATTTGGATTCAGTCTGAAAGGGTCCCAGTGTATCGTCTGGATATCTAAAGAAATCTCCTCTTATGTTTCCTATAACTGTAACTCAGTTTTTAATAGATGAACAATAAAACCTTTTATATCATCCCCTTTTTTTCCCTCTGGAAGCTTCAAGATTTTTAAATTGTTCCTTCGCTGCATGTTTTCCAACTTTTCCAAGTGTTCCTCATAGGCCCTCTCCCTAAATCTGACCTGCTCTAACTCCTTGCTATTGTCACCAACCTTGCCTTGAATCACCTTAACCTCCAGCTCATGTGTTTCTGTGCGCAAGTTTAGCTCATCAAATTTGGCTTCCAATAACCCCACTGCCTCCCTGATTCCATCTTGCTGTGCTTTAGACTCCTCAAACCCCCTGTGCATGTCCAGATCCAATTTTTTTTAACAGGGCAGTAACCACACTTTCCGGATGGACCTCTCCCAACAAACCTTCGCTCCCTGCATCCTTACTCTCTAGGACTCCCTCGGACCTTAGTGGCTCTGCCATGGCGGAGGGACCCCCCCGCCTGGACTACTCAATGGGCTACCCAATACTCCATCTACCTCCAACCCCTCTTGATTTTCTTCTTCCATGTCTAAGACCTTATACCTATTTGGACTCAGATGATCAGCCCAGTCTACCAAACTACTGTTGAGCCCAGCTGTCCGGTCTGCTGAATTTAGCCCTCTTTCCCCTACTTCACCCAGCACTATATCTGTTGAATCACAACCTCTTGAGAGTACGAGTGTCTTAGGGACTGGTTTGAAGTATGCGTTTAAAGAAGAGTTGACAGTGAATTTCTTGCCTAGTATCTCCGTCCTGTTAGTTTGCCTCGTCTGTCTTTTTAAATTACTCTTAAGAGAAATTCCTGTGTGGGTTTTGCTCCTCTGTTGTATGTTTACAATTTCCTCCCCCGCTGCCTTCCCTGTACTTCTCAATGCATATCCTGTATTTATTTTTTGATATGTTTTGGCTTTTGTTTTGGGGCGGGTGTCCCCCTCTCTGCCCTTTACCTCCAAACAACCTGTAGAGATATATCCGAAAATCTGCGAGGCCACTTCAATTTTAGGGAGAGAAGTAGGTTTACTGCCTTGCTTGCTGGCGGTTCCCCTCCCCACCGCCCCTCCCGCACAAAACTGAATCCTAGAAACCGCCCGCCTCCCTCTACCTCGCTCTACAGCAGCCCGGCTCCAACGCTCCGTTCCTGCCGCTACAATGAGCTCCTCCGACGGCTCCTCTGGAGGCCCCTCCTTCGCCGCTGCCTTCTGCAGTGGAGTTTTCTCAGCGTCCTCCGCCACCATACACCGCCGCAAAGATCACGAAAGCGTCCGAAACTGAAGGACGAAGAACGCGTACCACGTTACAGAGCGTACAATCAGGTATTCCGAAATTCCCTTTCCTCGCCGCACACGGGTCTATTCAGCATTGCAACACGCCACCTTTCCCGGCACTCACGACCAGACTCCCAAGCTGGCCGCCATGTTTTCCCAAGCCATTCCCTCGAGATAAAAGTGTGTTGTACAAACTTTTCAGAGGTAAGTGTCAGCCAGGGGTTAGGGAAAAGGGGAAATGCTGCTGAATATAAAAGACCCCAGTCTAGTGTCCCATTGAGTCTCTGAAGGGCCCAGCTAGTAGTTGATAAAGTCAGTATGTTTGTAGGGCCGAATCTGAGACCCAGTGGGAGCAGGGCCGACAACGGAATTGGGTCCACGAGGTTGCATTTGGGTTTAGCACATGGTAGTCGAATGTCGGGATGGTATCAGTGGTGGGCGAACTATGTTTGTACAACAAGAAAATGTGCAGAAATCTGATACAGCAAATCCCCCATGCTCATAAGGGTGTATTAGAGTATCCAAAGCCACCTGGGGTCTCCATCCGGCCCAAATAAGGCGAAGCAAAAACCAGGGAGAGTAGTGAAGGAGAAGGCAGTTAGAGGTAAAGGTATGTTTTGGAACAGTTAAAGGAAACTGGGGAGAACCACCATTTTAATATTGGCGATTCTGCCCACCATGGATAAGGGGAGATGGTTCAATCTGGTCAGTTAATTTGCTAACGGCTAGGATGTAGTTAAGGAAAATGACTTGGCCTTTATCTCTGTGTAAGACTATGCCTAAGTATTTGACGGCATTGGTGCACCAAACTAGTGGGTATTCACAAGCGAAAGGATCTGTAGCATCTGTGAGAGGGAACAACTCTGATTTCTTCCAATTGATGTTTAAGTCCGAAAGGGTGCCAAAGCAGAATATTTCACGTATGAGAGGGGCACGTTTGGTGGAAGGCTTCTTGATAAACAGTAGGATATAGTCCACGTACATTGAGATGAGTAGTGGGCTCGGTTTGAAATGAAGGCATGGGTGTAGGTATTTTTCCTGTAAATGGCAAATCAGGGAGTCCATTGCAATGATAAACAATAGCGGGGAGAGGGGGCAACCCTGCCTGGTGCCTCATGCGATAGGGAAGGGGTCGGCGAGGGAGCCGTTAACACGGATAAAGGCAGTTGGTGCGACGTTCAAGAGAGACACCTGTCTTGCTTCGCCTATTAAATAATACAGAATCTGCCACACGGTGGCTCAAACCCAACGAAGCAGGAGACATTAACACAAAACAAACAACACCTTTAGAAAAAGGTTTTATTTTACAAAATGCAAAGACCCTCTCTTTTAGAATAAGGCTTGGGGTTTTATTTTACACAATGTTCTCTAACAGAAAGGCTTTCCCAGATGCCAAATGCACAAAATTCGAATACACAGAGATATATATGTTTATATGATAATCAATGGGGAGGGAAGGAGAAGCTGTGGTCCATTCGGCTTCCATTCATAGATGCAAAGAATCAATAGAGAGTGGACCACTTGTCCTGTGTCGCCAGGGTCTATTTGCTCTTGGTTCCGTCAAAAAAGAAGAACCCTCACAACTGTACACAGGCGCGAAGGCGGTATATACTGGGTCACCGCTAATGTGTACTAGTACAGCATCATCATAGGGTCTTTTTTAGTATGTATGCTGTCCTCCGCCAGGAGGAAGACCAACTGGTAAAACAGTAGCGTCCAGACATGAATATGAGGGAGGGAAGGTGTGAGAAGTGCTCTTGATAAAGTGAGGTAAAATTCTCTTAATCACTTTTTCTAATAGGGCTTTATTGAGAGAATGTTGAAAAAGAGAAAAATAAAAAAGGTGAAGTAAGGGTATAGACCGAGTTACTGGTCTGCCGTACTTTCAGGTGTCAAGGATCAGGGTGAACATGTTTCAGCCTTCTGTAAAAGTCTAAAGGCTTTCGTCAGGACCAATCAGAAGGAAGGCGCGTTGTGGCTCCTTAAGTAGTGAATATTATTCACTGATTACAAGTAAAAGGGTCAGATCCATGGTATCTGTACCTCATACGGGTGCAAATTGCACTTCTTGGTGGTACCCGAGAGGCATTCACGGAACTATCTTCGATTCCATGAAGTCCAGGACTTGTTCTGCCTCTGTTCGCGGTATCCCCGGTGCAATTTGCACCCGTATGAGGTACAGATACCATGGATCTGACCCTTTTACTTGTAATCAGTGAATAATATTCACTACTTAAGGAGCCACAACGCGCCTTCCTTCTGATTGGTCCTGACGAAAGCCTTTAGACTTTTACAGAAGGCTGAAACATGTTGACCCTGATCCTTGACACCTGAAAGTACGGCAGACCAGTAACTCGGTCTATACCCTTACTTCACCTTTTTTATTTTTCTCTTTTTCAACATTCTCTCAATAAAGCCCTATTAGAAAAAGTGATTAAGAGAATTTTACCTCACTTTATCAAGAGCACTTCTCACACCTTCCCTCCCTCATATTCATGTCTGGACGCTACTGTTTTACCAGTTGGTCTTCCTCCTGGCGGAGGACAGCATACATACTAAAAAAGACCCTATGATGATGCTGTACTAGTACACATTAGCGGTGACCCAGTATATACCGCCTTCGCGCCTGTGTACAGTTGTGAGGGTTCTTCTTTTTTGACGGAACCAAGAGCAAATAGACCCTGGCGACACAGGACAAGTGGTCCACTCTCTATTGATTCTTTGCATATATGTTTATATGCAAGCAATAATAACACACTTGGTAAACGCAACAGTTAAATGCATGAATAATACCATGAATAAACAAGCACCAAATAATATGAGATAACATTCAAGCATATATAATATGATGGACGTCGTGCAAGAGATCAGAAAGATATATATACACTAGATACATCAAATGATTACTTTGGATGTGCACCTCAACTCACTCACACACCACAAAGAAAACACCTCAAATGATCAAAGCCACTGGCCACACATCACAATGGCAATAATCAAAGCTCAAGCACCTCAAATGATCAAAGCCACTGGCCAAACATCACAATGGCAATAATCACAACTCAACACTTCACCTGGTGCAAACATTACATCTTAGCCCACTCCGGACCGGGGGATTAACAGCCATGGTTAAGAGCCTCAGCAACCAGGGTTCCGCTCCGAAGTAGACGCGTCCGTCCCTGTTCGGATTCCAAAATCCCGGTTTGTAAGTCAACAACCCTTAGCTTTATAATCTCAAAACACACTAGAAGGTTCGAGAGAAACCTTCCCCCCTGAGCCAAAGGAATCTTACCAGAACTGGCCAGCTTCCAAGCAAGCATTCCAATGTCAGGAAGTAGTTCCCACGTTCCCTTTCCAATCTAGTATGTTCCAGCCTTAATCTTGACAAAGCTCACGAAAGCCTTCCAGGGTACATTAAAACAATCCTTGAATGTGATTAACCCAAACAACTTGCAAGCATGGCTGTGCGCGCAGAAAAGCTGAAGCCAAGCAGAGTCCGAATTCAGGATGACATGAGGCCATGTCAAAGCCAATAGGAAGAACTTCATAATACTTCCAATGTACAACACAATGCACATTTGTGAACACTATGCACATTTGTGAACACACTGCTTATACCATCAGATACTTAATCTCTCAATGTACACCACAATGTACATTTGTGTACACTGCCCACAACACTGCACTTCGAGACCAAAAAGTACATTCCACACCTATTCCTGAATGTCACATGATGCTTACCTCATTCGAAATACGTCACTGTCTTTTGTTTGTTATGTAAAACTCAATAAAAATATATTTTTTTAAAGTACATTCCACACCTCTCTCTCCCTCTTATGCTTTCAAATGCACATCCCACACGTTCTGTTCTTGGTAAGGCTGTTCTACTCTGTGACAGCTCCCACTGAAAGACTGCAAGATTACAAGAAATAAACCTGTAAGAGAAGCAAGGCATATACAGGACATTGTACATTCAGGCAAGGATAAAGTAACACACCAAAGTCAATTAAAATAATGGTAGTCAAAGGTAATCACAGGGTGTCAGATCTCAAGAGGGCCTCTAGCACTACAACACCAAGGCTGTAAATTGTGAAGGTATGCCCAACCAGCGCGGAGTGGCCTGCAGAAATGGCCATTTCAGGGAATCAAAAGCCTTCTCTGCATCAGGAAGGGCAACTGCGGCAGGTATTGCTGGAGATATCCTGTTTAGGGCTGAAAAAACGGTACGTAGATTAAGTGATGTGGATCTATGGGGAATAAATCCTGTTTGGATAGGTGAGATGATTTGGTCCAATGAGAAGTGAGAGCCTATTTGCTATTGCCTTGGCGAGGACTTTGTTATTGAAGTTTAACAGGGATAAGGGTCTGTAAAAAGAGCAGAGGGTCGGGTCTTTGTCTGGTTTTAGTAGCAGAGAGATCACAGACTCTCATGGAGAGCAGGAGTACTCCGCTGTCCAGGGCCTCAGCATAAACCTCCAAAAGGCGAGGTACGAGGAGACCTTTAAATGCTTTATAAAAGGCACCCATAAGGCCACTCAGTCCAGGGGCCTTAGACCTATCTAGCGAGTCAATGGCCATAGTGATCTCAGAAGTGAAGAGTTCGGTTAAGAATTAGGGCTGCACCGTAGTAAGCCAGACCATGGCTATCTCCACAAAGTAAGCTAGCAGTGACGATTTACAATATGAAATTAGCCAGACCATAGCTATCTCCTCAAATTAAGCTAGCAGTGACAATTTGTAATAAGAAATTATTATAATATGATAATGCATCCCTGCTCTCGGGGGACAGAGTAGGTGGGCAAGTGTGCGGCCGGGGCGCTCACCTTCGTTATATTTGCGTGCTTTTGCATACTTGTCGAGGTAAGTGGATTCCCATTCGGCCAGATTTGTGAATTCAGTCAATAGCTGGGTACGTTTGAATGAATAATCAGAGTCGGGGTGTGGGGAATTTGAAAGGTCAAGGGATTACAAGTCAGACTCAACCTGGGCTAGATCCCTATGTAGGGTCCGGAAGATGCTGTTGTATTTTTATATGCAGATCCCTCGGATATAAGCCTTGAATGCGTTCCATAGCACAGCATGAGTGTCTACCGACCCTGTATTTAATTTAAAGTAGTCGATGACCGCTTCTCACCATTCAGAATGAAATATAGTATCAAGTAAAGCGGTTGAGAGGAAGGACCATCTAAATTCCCACCCTATTCCATTAAGGTATCACAAGAGTCAGGCGGACAGGGGCACAATCTGACAACATGCGAGGGAGCACTTGAATATCTTGCACCCATGGTATGGCATGCTCAGAGTGAAACCAGTAGTCCAGCCGGGTTCAAATCACATGATAAGCGGACTAGAACGTGTGGCCAGGGGTGTCAGGGTGTGGCGTGCACCAGGTGTCTATGAGAGAGTGGTCAACCAGTATGGCTCAAACAGCCTGTGACGCCTGGAGTTTGCCGCTCGGACAATTGCTGGTGGTGTCTATATGCGGGTTGAGGGCGAGGTTTAGGTCGCCCCCCAGTGTGCACACGTCTGGATCAAAGTGGCTCAATAGTACTGAGAAGTCGTGGAAAAAGGCAGGGACATTGTAGGCATAGATGTTGAGGGGTAGGACCTTCCTCCCTATGAGAGTGCCAGTAACTAAAACATGGTGATAGTGGTATGATGCTGAAATGGAATGCATTTATTAATCAGTATGCAAACGCCACGGGAATAGGAGCTGTAGTTTGAGAAGTATCTGTGTATGCCCCAGGTGGCAGCGAAAGTGTGTGACTGTTGGGTAGGGATGTGAGTTTCCTGTAGGAAGGCACCATTATAGAGTGGCGATTTAAATAGGATAAAACTTGCTTACTCTTACGGAGGTTGTTGAGCCTTTGCATGTTCCACATGAGAAGTGTGAGGTCTACATGCCGCCGAGTACGGCCCGCCATGCGAACTGCCAAACAGAAAGTGGGATGTAGGATCCAACAAGGAGGAGGAAAACTCAATATATGGGGTCAGGCCTACCATAAGCAATTTTAAGAGAAGAAAAGGAAAAAAATAGAACTCCCATTCAGACAGTTAAAAAAAACACCCACCCCCCACCCACACCAAGTCAAAGGACATCAGCAAATCCCAAATAAGTCAACAAAATAAGCTCAAAACCCAACATGGTACTTGGAGTACTCCTGAGGGGTGAGGAATGCTGCAGAAGGCCAATGCCCATTTAGAAACATTTTTTGTAGAAGTCTTGTAGTAGAAGGCTAAGAAGGCAAAATGATCTATTAGGGGACTAAGGGAAGATTTGAGGAGGGAGTCCAGCATTCACAGCGTAAGTCGGACAGACCTCTGGTTGAATAATTCTGCACTCGATGGTATGTGTGGTAGCTCGATTACGACAGTATGTCCAATTCCGAAGAGGTGCACTCGTGGGCGGCGCGTGATTGCAAACAATCACTGGATGTCTGCTGCTTACAAAAAGATATGACCTCCGCCGGGGCATCAAAGAATCTGGCTTTGTCATTGACCATAACTCGGAGCCTGGCCGGATAGAGCATACTATAATTGAAGCCATTTTTGAGCAGCAATGCCTTGGAGTCCTTGAATGTTCGCCTGACCTCCTGGACAGCTAGCGTAAAGTCTGGGTAGATGGAGATGGTAATATTTTGATATAGCAGGGGTGCCTTCTCACAGGCTAGGCGCAGTGCGGTGTTTCGATCTCTGTAATTGAGGAGACGTGCAATTATAGGGCAGGGGTGCTGATGGGAGGCCACGGTCCCAAGGATCTATGCACCCACTCTACAACCAAGGTGGATGTAAATGGCACTGAACCAAAGAGTTCAATAAGCAGGCACTCAACATACAGTGCAGGGGGGCCCATGTTCATCATTTCCACAATGCCCGTTATCCGTATGTTGTTGCGTTGCGACCTGGCGTCCATTCTTTGTTCTTGATAGCAATATCTTTGAGGAGGCGCTCAGTTTTCTGCAGACAGCAGGCCATGGTGTTCAAGTTATCTTTGATCCCAGATACTTGCTCCACCATCGCCTCCGGACGCTGACCGTGTCGCTCCAGGCGCTCCACCATACGGTCCAGACGTGAGACCAAGGCATTGAGATGGGTGTCCATGGTGCCAGAACCTGCCCGCAGCTCTGCCATGATTGCAGCAGCGCCATCAAGTGAATCTGAGGGGCATGTAGGGTTGCAGGGGTCTTCCATATCGGACGTTGTCTCCAAGCGGTCCATAGTTTTAGAGGGTTCCAAAGTTAATCTACGTTGTTAAGGATCTCCGCTACCCATGTTGCTGTAGGGATCCAGAAGGGCTGTGCAGCTGTAGGATGGAAAGTTAATGATAACATAGCCACGAGCAGCAAAAGAGGAGTGGAAGGGCCAGTCCACTTAGAGCCAAGATGAGGGACATCGAGCAGCACTGGAGGCTGATGCAGAGAGTAGTTGACCAGCAGTGAGATGTTCAAGATGGGTGGTCAAACGGGGGCAGGTTGGGGGGGCTCAACCAGGCTACCCCACTATATGCATCAGCCAGGTGCCAAGATGGGGGGCGGGGGGGGGTTTGGGGGGGGGAGTTCCACGGGTTCAGTCCGGGACCAGGATGTGAAGAGAAGGCCCAGGAAAGGCTGGAAGTAGCAGTGAGGAAGGCCACCGGTCTCACCATCCAATCAGTGTATCTCCGCCAACTAGGGGGGCATGAGGGTTGAACAGCTGTATCATGTGGGGGGGGAGGCATCAAAGCAGGTGGGCTTCCCCAACAGGGTGGCAGTACAGCATACCTGTTCAGGTAAGCGCTAGTGTAGGCGAAGCATCCTCTGACTCCCTGCTGCTGTGCTTGCTATTTCATGATTACTGCCATTTACTTGCCTATAATTAATTCCAATTGTGGATCTTGAAATTGATTTTTAAATTGTACCACATGCTCGGCGCTTGAAGCGCGGTTCTGTGCGTTTTATTTTTAGCGCATTTTAAATGCAAAATTCATTTCTGGCTTGGCTGCAATTAGGGGGCTTCTTAGGACATACCTGCATCTAAAATTTGTTGTAATCTGCACCGCTGTTTGGCGGCCCGTTAGCTGGACTGGGGGTTAGGCGCCATCTTGGGAGGGGAAGTGCCGGCAAGAGACGCCATCTTTGTTGGCGCTCTAGCTGCTGCTGCAGACATAGCACGATTGGGTGCTATTTAAACGCCCCCATGATGACGCGCAGCGGTGACGCGCAGCGGGCGCGCCGGAGGCTCGCCAGAGGCGAGCCCATCTTTGCCCATCAGTGACCATCCGGGACCCGGGGCCAGAACCCCTGGTCCAAATTTGCCCTACTCCAGAGGTGAACTATTGGAGCTTAATATGGGTAAGTCCCGTCTTGATCAGGACTGTATACATCTGCTGGCTCGGGAGGGCCTGCTGATTTCACCCAAGAGCACAAGAGCGCGGCAGTGCGACTCTAATACTCATACTCTAAACTATGGCCTGCTGAACACGCGCTCTTTGCAGGGCCATAAGTTGGAGGTCTTTTCACTTCTGGAAGACGGGGAGCTAGATGCCCTTGCGCTCACCGAAACATGGCTGGAGGATTGCTCGGCGCCGGACTTAGTGGCGGCCCTACCAGATAATTATCTGGCACTCCATTTCAATAGGGGGGGAGCTAAGAAAGGAGGTGGAGTAGCTCTACTCTATCAGGGACGTCTCCGCGCCGAAAGGTTTCTTTCCGAAACCCTAGGGGGAGCAGAGGTTATGGGGGTAAAGCTCAGGCGGGGGGCGGTATGTGTGGTGTTTTTGGTGGTGTACCGACCGCCTTGGGCGTCGCCTGATTTTCCGGTTCTATTTACTAGATTGGTTCAGGATCTGCGCTCGAGATATGACAAAATGGTTGTTGTTGGGGACTTTAACTACTATTGGGAAAAATCCCCCAAAGAGGGACATGCACTACAGATCGAGGAGGCTATCTCCTCCTTGGATTTCACCCAACAGGTGAAGGGACCGACACATGAGAAGGGACATATGCTTGATCTAGTCTGGACCACCATGCCAGCCCAGGGTTCTACAGAGATCTTGCCTTGTGCCTGGTATGACCACTTTTTAATAAAGGGTAGAATTTTATTGAGTGGCCTTTTGTCCAAACCTGGGGAAGGTTGGAAAATGGCCCGGAAGTGGAGAAACTTTGATGGGGAAAAAATGGTCTACCTCCTGGAACAGTCTCCTTCAGTAAAGGAGCAGGATGCTAACATTGAAGCCCTCTGTGGTCACCTTCAGCATAAACTGGGGAGCGCCATTGATTTGGTGGCACCCCTTCGTAGGGTGAAGAAGGTGGAGAGAGGAGCTGGGGCCCCTTGGTACAATGACTCCCTACGGGATATGAAACGGGGGGTGAGGAAGAAAGAACGGGCATGGCGCAAAGAGTATGACGCCATTGCCAAGAAAGAATACATTTCATCTTTAGCGAATTACAAACTAGCCATCCAAACTAGGAAGGCTGCTTTCTTTGAGGAAAGAATAGTTGCAGCTAGAAATCCACAGAAGGAAATCTTCCGGGTCCTGGCGGAGCTCAGGATAAATAAAGAGCAAAGTACTGAGTTCACCCAGGAGGATTGCCAGAGGTTCCAGGATTTCTTCGTGAATAAGATCTCCGATATTCTGGGAGAAATTGCTGCAACTACACCCCTCGAATGTCCTTACCCACCGGACCTCACTGTCCCGCCAGATATTTCACCACTAGTTGAGTTCTCCCCAATTTCAAAACAAGAACTATTTACGATCATGGACCGAGTCAAATCGGGTTCCCTGGTGGATCCATGCCCTCCTGATGTGTTCAAGTTGGCATTGCCAGGAATTGAAGATGAGGTTTTGCATTTGCTGAACACCTCCCTTCACACAGGACAGGTCCCTCTAGCTTTTAAAGAGGCTCGCCTGATTCCTCTACTAAAAAAACCTGGATTGGACACGAAGTGTTTGAAGAACTTTCGACCCATCTCCCAGTTG
This sequence comes from Triturus cristatus, assembly GCF_964204655.1. Taxonomy (NCBI): domain Eukaryota; kingdom Metazoa; phylum Chordata; class Amphibia; order Caudata; family Salamandridae; genus Triturus; species Triturus cristatus. Next base: position 694,253,849 of record NC_140590.1, on the reverse strand, counting down.
CCTTTCCTGGCTAAGGTGATTGAGCAGCATGTGTTAACATTACTCTCAGGTCATCTAGAGAGCAACAACCTGCTGGAGTCCAATCAGGCAGGGTTCCGTGCTAACCATAGCACGGAATTAGTCATGCTATCAATCCTGGATGAATTGAGAACTCGGGTTGATGTAAAAACACCGAGCGCCCTGGTACTACTGGATCTCTCCGCGGCTTTTGATACCATGTGTCATGAACAGCTTTTGTCGCGGTTGAGATCTTTTGGTATCAGGGGTACAGCACATGCATGGCTTACATCATTCCTGCAGGGCAGGACACAAAGAGTACAGTTGGGGGACTTACTTTCCACCTCTGCTCCCATCACCTGCGGGGTTCCACAGGGATCTGCCCTGTCACCCCTACTCTTTAATATTTACCTGCAGCCATTAATCGCACTCCTGAATAGGATGGACTGCCTAGTATACAACTACGCCGATGATACCCAGATAATCATCCGGCTGGATGATGGCCCGGGAGCGTCCACCAGGTTACAGGACATACTCAAAGCCACGGTTAACTGGATGTCCGAGAACTCCTTAAAAATCAACCCGGATAAGACGGAAGTGTTGCCCATTTCCATCTCGGGCAACCCCTGGAGCGAGAAATTTTGGCCTGTGGAGCTGGGTGTGCCACCGAAACCGGCGACTGCAGTCAAAAGTCTGGGCCTATATGTGGATGACAAACTATCCATGAAAAAACAAGTCACTACGGTAGTGGGTACTTGTATAGGCCTGATACGACAATTAAGGAAGATCTCTGATTACTCTCATTCTCTACTTTGAGACACGTGGTCTCAGCCACAATCCTGGCTAGGCTGGACTACGGGAACTCCCTGTATATAGGTTTACCCCAGCGGTTGCTGGATAAACTACAGGGGGTTATGAATGATGCAGCCAGGTTGATCTATAAGAAACCCAGGACTGCCCACTCTTCCCCCCTGATGCAGGAGCTACATTGGCTCCCTATTCGGCAGAGGGTTGTATTTAAAGGATTGTGCATCGTACACAAGGCGCTGTATGGTAAAGCACCAAGATATTTGAAATCCCGCCTACTCCCATATATACCGGGCAGGACTTTGCGCTCGTCGGACGCTACCCTCTTGTACCAATCCCGTTTCAAACTGGCCACGGTGGGGGGACGTGCTTTCTCCAACACACTCCCAGCTTTGTGGAACAAACTGGCCCCAGAACTTAGGAAGGAATGCAATTTGCTATCCTTCAGGAAAAAGTTAAAAACTGTACTTTTTAAGCAAGCATGGAGCAGACCCTAGGCGCATTGCTGGGATCAAGTGAATGCCATACCTCACTACGTAATCTGGACAAACAGCGCTTAGAGACCCCGGTGGTTATAACGCGCTATATAAGTTAAATAAATAAATAAATATGGTGCAGGTTTTCAGCCCCCTTGGATGTGCTCACCTTGAGGCCTTACATCCAGGCCAGGCATTGGCAGTAGCCACTCATGTCCAGGAGGAAGGGAGGGGATAGGCGGCCGGCAACTGCCCGCAGACTGCCAAGCCAGCTGCATTCTCCTTGTCGATGTCAGAGCAAGGCAGGGCCTAACTGCTTGCTCAAGGTGCTGGAAAATGGCGGGTCCGGCAATCCCAGACCAGGCCCACCCATATCCTTTTGGTACGGCCCACAGGGAGCCACGGTGTAGCATGGTCACAGCAGCATCCAGGTCACAGCAGCGGCACTCAGCCATTACCTCTCTTGGGGGTCACAGACGACTCAGCAGCCTGTCAAGGTGAGAGGGTGAGAGTGGGGCCAAGCGCGGAATCCACTACCCCGGCCTCAAGCTCACCCAAGGCCCCTGCTGGGGTGCCTCTGAGGCAGCTGGTACCCTCGCTATTCCCCAGGTAACGGTGGCGATGTTCAGCCAGAAGTGCCCCAGCGGTCTCGCTCAGGTGGTCACCGCAGCATCTGGGGGGCTGTGGGAGGGGGTTCCTCCCGCACCCCATCGTACCAACAAGGTCAGATGCGGCACGCGTATCCATTAGGATAGGGACATCGGCTCAGAGCTTCAAAGCAACGCTGCCATGTTGGCCGGCGGCTTTGCTACGCTCAGAGTAAGTATGGAAGAATAACATCTTCCTTGCAAGTGGTAGGGTCCTTGTTCTTGCACCATATGCAGAATCTCTCCCATTTGACAGCGTATGCGGAACGTGTTGACGGCCGCTTAGCTTCATTGAGAATCTCCATGCAGTCTGGAGGCAGATTTAGATGTCCATATTGTGCTAGCTCAGGAGCCATGCTGCCAAATTCAAAGAGGAAAGATTGGGTTGAACTATTTGGCCTCCAAATTTTGTCAGCAGATCTGGTCTGCATGGCAGACTCAGATGTGGACAGATAAACCGGAGTAGGAGGTCTGTGAACCACCATTAACGTGACCACTCCGGAGCTATGAGGATCATCTTTGTTGAGTACTGACCTAGTTTGATGAGAACTGCTGGGATAAGGAGAAATCGGTGGAAAAGCATAAAGAAATCTGCCGTCCCAGTAGATCCATAGGGCATTTCCCAGAGTCCCTGTCTGGAAGAACCGCAATGCGAAGCTTTGGCATTTGCTGTTTTCTGATGTAGCTGGAGTTCCCCATCGCTGAAAAGGGTCTTGCACCACGTCATTTAAGAACCACTCGTGGTTTTCTTGCAGGAGTCTGCTGAGTGAGTCTGCTTGTGCATTTTGGAAACCTGGCAGGTGTGTTGCTGTGATCGTCATCCCCTGGCTAGAAGACATTTCCAGATTGTCTGCGACTCAAGAGATAAGGGCCTGGACCTTGTCCCTCTCTGCTTGTTAAGGCAGTACATTGTTGTGCTGTTGTCTGTCTGAATAAGCAGGGAGCGGAGGTGAATGACTGGTAAAAAACTTTCAACGCCATATGGACTGAATGGAGTTCGAGGAAATTGATATGATACTTTGATTCCTTCTCTGACAACTTTCCTTGGATCTGGAGGTGATCCATGTGGGCTCCCCAACCCAGCAGTGAAGCATCAGTGACTATGGTTTGAGGTGGAATCTCCTGATGAAACTGAGTGCTTTGAAGGAGATTGGTTGGAGATCACCATCATTTGAGGGATAGCTTCGCATGAAGGGATAGTTGTATTCTGTCTTCCCAGTTGCCTGTCAGTTGGTCCCACTGGTCCTTGAAACATTCCTGTAGAGACCTCATGTGGAGACGGGCATTCGGTGTGAGAAAGATGCAGGAAGCCATTGATCCAAGAAGGGAGGATACTGTTCTCACTGTTGGATGGGAAGTTTTCATGAGAGCTTGACATTTCCGAAGGATCAATAAGCATCTCACCTCCGAAGAACACACTTTTGGCTTTACAGTGTCAATGAAGGCTCCCAGATAATGCAAGGTTTGTACTGGGGTAAAGATGGACTTGGTGTGATTGATTTGAAAGCCCAGCCTCTGCTGGAGATTGCAAGTCCAGTTGTAATGAAGCTGAGCTTCTTGAGACATGGGCACCTTGATTAGCCAATCGTCTAGGTATGGGTAGACTAATATCTTGTGTCTCCAGAGATGGGCAGCCCTCATTGCCATGCACTTGTAGATTGTTCTGGGTGCTGACTTCAGACCAAATGGGAGGACTTGGTATTGGTAATGGTCCTGTCCCACCACAAACCTAAAGAACTTGCGATTAGAATGTGAAAGTACGCGTCTTGTAGGTCGATAGAGCAGATCCAATCCCCTTGGTGCAATTGGGGGTAAATTTGGTGTAACGCCAGCATCCTAAACTTTTTTCGTCTAATCCACTTGTTGGATGTTTTGAGGTCAAGAATGGGTCTGAATTTGTTTCAGTCTTTCTTCCCTACCTGGAATATATGCCTGTTCCTCGTTGTTGGAGATGAACTGGTTCCACCGACAATTCCTGCAAAAGTATGTGGACCTCGGCTCGTGACAGTGGAAGATTGTAGTTAGATGGATTCGGAGGTATGGTCAGTAGAGGACTGATGAACCGCAGACAATATCCATTGTGAGCAATATTCAGCACCCAGGCATCCTGTTATGTTTTGCCACTGTGCCAGATAATGTTGGATGCTTCCCCTCACCAGAGTGGGGAGCAGAATAGGGGGAAGTAATAATTCAGGGCTTCGAACCAGAAGGCTATTTGCCCCCTTGAGCAGACTGTTGGGTGGAACTCCCTCTAGGCTGCCATTGTTGGTAAGACTGGTAGGGACACTGGTGCGGTTGTTGAACATTGCTTTGCTGGTGGTCCTGATACCATGGAGAGGAGTGACCTCTCTGGGAAGAAAAACTGTGTTGGTATAGTTGGAAAAATGGTGTTGGTGCAGGAGCCGTAAAGATTTCCTCTGCTCCCGTGTCTCTCTAGGCTAACTGCCTTGAGAGTTTCCATTTCTGCCTTCATCCTTGCAATTTCGTAATCGGCATGAGCCCCAACAACAGTTGTTCCAGAAAAAGGCAGATTTTAATTCTCTATTGTAACTTCCGGCTTTAGGTATCTTAGGCATAGCCATGATTGTTGTTGTAGAGATACTCCGTGGCAGTATTCATGAGCAGTTAATAAGGAGTCTGCTGCAGCACTAACTTGATTCATGACCATTAAACCCTCATTTAGGATCTCCATGAGGTGTTCCCTTTTGTCCCAAGGGAGATGTTCAGCAAACTGGTTCATGGACTTCTACAGTACCCTGTTGTATCTGCCTAGTGAGGCAGTGGCGCTCAATGCTGTAATGTAAGTTGCTGCCGTGTGGCACATCTTCTGACTTTCCTGGTCAGGAGGAACCGTAGAAGAGGGAGTAGTGGCATGTTGTTTCATTGCTGCAACAGCGATCTGGTGGAGGATCTGTGCAGAGAAAAGTTGGACCCCGCTCCGAAGGACAATATGTTTTGTAGAGCCTGGAAGGTGCTGTTTTAACATGGTGTTAGAAAAAGCTCCATAAACAAGAAGACCTGGCACTAGCGGCAACATTGGTCTAGTTACAGACTTTTGTTGCAGAGTTTCGAAAATTAAAGATGTCGTTGGTGTTTGAGTCGACAAAGGAATATTGAGTTTTGTCACTCCTCTCACAAGAACTTCTTGGAACATGGTGACATCATCCACCGGTGAAATATGTGGAGGTGGAGAGTCAGACAATGTTGGTGAATAACGTACTGTAGACTTGGAGGAGCTTGTCCGAGAGCATAAATAATGATGACGACCATGATTATGATGATGGCGGGAGCATCTAGAAGAAGCTGAAGTGTATCGTGAGCTATGATGATGGCGCCAAGAACAGTGGCGCGATCTAGACCTTGATCTCAGTAGTGTAACTGGCGTCTGTGGTGGTGGTGGCGGAGGAGGTGGTGTGGAGAAGCTGGATGAAGCCATGAAGATGGAGAATATGCTTGAATACTCCGAATCTAGCCTCCTGTAGCCTAGACAATGTCGATAGAGTTCTCAACATCGGCGAACCACGATTGCCTTGACCACGACCTAGTTGTCAACAGTGAACGCCGATGGTGCTTTGACGTCAGAGTATGCCTTAACTTCGATTTTCGGCAGCGCCTTGACGTCGATCTGTGATGGTGACCTTGATGGAGACTTCAACGTTGAGAGGGACATGTGGGTTGACAAAGTAATGGACGACCTAAATAGACCTGACCTCGACACTGATCTTTGGCGCTTACTCAACGTCGTACCTTGAATAGATGGTGAACAGGTGGACACCGTACCTCAACGTCGACCAGGACAGATGACGTTTTTGTGCCGTTTTCTTCTTGCCACGTTTGGCAGAGGTTGATAACAGAGTCCTGGTAAAGCTCTGACCCTCTCCAATTACACCTTAATGGTACAACACCCTAGCCAGAATGGCAAAATAGAAATCCAGTTGTCCAGATGACTGCTGGTGTAACTGCAATTTCTCTCATAGGGGATTTCCATTTATAGTCCTAAGCGCTGAATAGTCTTGCGCACGTGTGGTGGCCCCGGAGCAGTTGAGAAATATATATATTTGGTGCGTGACGGACCCCTCGTTTGACAGGGCGGTGAGGCAGGAAGCTTGCTGCTGGTGTTCCGGTAGCATCTATTGTTCCTGGCAGGGACAGCCACGCCAGCCCCCGGTCAGCTTTACTGGTTCCTACGAGTGCTATAGGCGAATGGATTTCTCATGAGCAGAGAGTAAACCCAGCCGTGAGCATTGCAAGGTAGGAACTTTAAGACTATACTTGCCGGTAAAGGAGTGTGCGGGCTTACACGGCACACGCTATTTAGCAGTAAGCTGTGATTAGCCAGTTCAATAACGTTTCTAAATATTAGGATACCATGGCCGCCGACGCTCTGAAAAGCCGCGAGGAAGCGGCAGCTGAAATGTTTGACGGTTTACCAATCATTGCCACAGCACGGGATACCTCTCTGGGGTTGGTAAAAACTGGGAATACAAATTTAAAGGATTTGTTCAAGCAATTAGAAAAAAGCATGCGCACAGAACAATCAATGTGGTGGGAGCACAAGTCACTCTCTCGCTACTTGGAGGTAGGACGAATTCCACATGGACTCCGAATTATGTTGGCCCCTAGCTACGAAAATTTGGATCCTAACAGGTTAGCGGAATGGGCTGAATGTAATTTGGAGGCCTCAAGCAGATCGGTCAATATCTTGATTAAATATGCGGAGAGTGATCGAGCTTCCCTACAAATTCAAATTAACGAACTGAATGTTGCAATATCTAAAATTGGGGCTACAGAATTGGAACAAAAGTATCGAGAGGAAATGCATGTGCGTCTCAATAAAGAAAAAGAAATAATCAAGAAACGCAAAGTGTTTAAATTTCAGAGAGACAAATTGGATTACCAAAATGGGCACATTTTTACTTTTGCGAGGAAATCCGATTCGTTCAAGAAAGCCAAAACAGGGGCTCATATGCCAATGCAACGATCCAACATGGAAGATGCCGTTCAGGCATCCACCTCCATATCTGATTTGAGCTCTGCACCTGAGAGTGAGGCTGAGGGCGATCGTAGTAATGCGAGTCTGGGGTTTACAAAGTTTACCCTGGCGCAGGAGGTGGACTGCCTGCGCCAGGATCACAGACAAACCTTAAGACCTCGCGCACAAAATCGGAGACCGCCAAATGGATTAACCTCAAATGAAGGCAGCGCAGACAGTGCCACAAAATCAGATGTCAGCGCCAAGCCACAGCACAAGAAATACCAAAAGAAATGGAATCGCAAACAAACAGTCCCAATAGTAATTCTCTCTCCATCATCAACTTAACTGACATGCAGCTTACCAATAAAGAACAACAAATTTTGTCTCTTGGCCTGTCTTACTGCCCGCCCAATGATTTCAACTATGCACAAACTCACATTGATCTGTATAAATACACCCGCAAACTAAAATTGAGAAAATTCTATTCACTCAACAAGAAAAAAACCGCAAACAACTCAAGAAGTCAGGCTATATGACAACGTTAGTCCTGCTTTATTTACGGTTAAGGATTATGATTTACTAAGTGATTTACAGGATCTGCACAGGGAAGGGACATTGGACAGCACTAATATAACCATCTGTGGTGAGCCTAGACTGAACATGCCGGGTTTAACAGGTTTTAAACCAAAATCGACCTTTAACCCCATAATGCTGCACGATAACATTGATACATACAATGAATTGGTCACAACTGAGTTGAAGAAATTGCATATCTCTACTAATTGGGCGCAATGCAGCAAACTCAAACAAAACAACTGCTATGGTAGCCTCATGAAAAATTTACAGGACAAAGACAATTGATAATCCGGCAATTGGACAACGGAGGTAACATTGTGTTATGGCCTTGTTAAATGGTAGCGGCAGTCGTAGTCGATAACCTTTCAAGTATTGCCCGGCGATAATCGCCTCTTATACCATTCGATGCTAAACCAATAAAGAGGCAGGCGCCGGAGACTGGAAGGCAGGAAACAAAGTTTTATTCCGTCGGAGTGGAACACATCAGATCAGACAGCGAAGTATCGTCACGAGGTGCTCTAACTGCATCTCTGAGGCCTGGCCTCTTATACACAGGTTTATGACTTTATTGCAGGTTTATCATACATGGCACATTCTTGAGATTGTTTTGATACATGAAAGAACATCCTCGGAATCCCCACTTCGAGCTCGTTCCCACACATATCTACAGTGGAAGTCCCCACCCCACCCACAGTAGGAGATGGATATCACACAGCTGGACATTCCGCCAATTCCCGGGGGTGTGTGCGACCGGTCGGGTCTCAGGGGGTGGGGGGCCTTGATCTACTGTAATCCCTTTGATGTGGGGTGTTTCCCTTACAGTAGGGGCAATAAACTGCATCCGCAGGGCTAGGTGATGGCCTGGGATCGGTTCGGACAATGGGGCGCAGAGGAAGGGGGTTATCAAAGAGATGCATGACCATGTATGGGATGTCGGTCAGGCGTGGGTTGTGGTTCCATGGCAGGGTCGCGCAGAAGGAGAGGGTTTATGGCCCGTGTATGAGAGAGCGGGGGTGGCTGGCGCGCGGGGGAATGCTTGCAGCGCCAGGGGGACGCGCTGGCGATCGGCAATGAGCAGGGAGAGACCAGGGTGCCTAAAATGGCTGCCGTGCGCTTTCCTGTGTGTCGCGTTGGGGAGAGACAAGATGGCGCAGATAATGTTCAGTTCGCAAGCTAAATTTCCACAGTCCTCCCTTTTAACATATCTCGCCAGCTTGTTTAGTTCGGATCTATCCCCATAATACTACGAACTTCCACCTCATACAAAGCTTTCATTCGCTCCGCTTCAAAGTTTAAAGTCTTAGGGCAGATGCAGTTCATAAAAAGCGAACATAAAGGTGGCAGACACTGAATCCCCAAGCAACATCCACATAGTATCACAATTGGTATAAGGATAAATGAAAACAGCCTCCATCCCCAACTTCTAATAGTGTCCCAAAACCAACTTCCCAGTGACCATTCTTCTTGCTCCTGATGAACCTCTGTGGAAAGTCTGTGGAGGTGTTCAATTGCTTTGTAGACTGAGGGTGAGTTATCCGGTACGTAGGTACAACAGCTGGACCCAATGATGCGGCATGCTCCTCCACGATCAGCCAGAACCACATCTAGAACGAGGCGGTTCTGAAGAGCCACCAGGCGGACGGCCTGAAGCTCGGCGGTGTTGTTGGCGAGGATGCCAGCCGTAATGTTCATCGCCGTTTCGACTGCCTGGGTTAAGTGGCGGATGGCACGGCTGTTTGCCATTGGACCCCAGAGTGGAACAAGACCTTTTACTGCGTCCATGAACTGTGCTCCGGTGGAGTCGGCTTGCGCAATGTCTTTGGCACGTTTCTGTCGGTGATGGTTTGCTGGAGCCACATATGTCGGAGGAAGGACAAAAGCGATGTAGCAGGTGCCTCCCCAACCTTTCGGAAGCCAGGTGTAGGCCTTAGTACCACAGACGAAGTACATATTCGGGGAGGCGACAAAGGAGGGTGGATCAACTGAGTCCAATGTTCGGGTGATGAGGCAGGAGCTGTGGCCCACCAGCTGCGCCCCCATGCCTTCGAGGCACACAAGTCCAGTGATGTTGATGACGGATAGGGCCACTGTTAGGGTGGCGGCCGTTCGTTTCCGGAGGTAAGAGAAGGTGGGTCTGGCTGGGTTGTTAAACACCTGCATTTCAACTCGTTCTTTGGCAGGGATGTCCATGTGAAAGGAAGTGTTTGATCTCAGAGGACAAAAGGGGGCAGAAGTTTTTCCAGTTTTGTTCAGCCAGAACCCATGGTAGAAGTGTGACACAGTTTTGCCGGCATTGTCCTTGTAGCTTTCTTGCAGGAGGATTAGCCAGGCGAGGCAGGAACCATGGACAGAAAAATGTGAAGGGATGAAAGGGATAGAGTGTCCAGTGGCATGTGGTAGCAATCCACAGATCCAGCAATTAGTGGCATTGGCGGCAAGATTGTGTTGGTGGAGCAACTGCACAAAAGAGTTATTCCAGAACTCCTTACGCCTTTCTCGGAGTTGGGGTGAAAGTGAGATCAGATGGTGTTCTTTCATGGTGATAGGTTGAACGGTGGTCAGCAATGTCTTATGAGCGGGTGCGCTCTCCTCCATGATCCAGAAGGTGACCATGAGAAGAAGGCAAAAGAGAAGGGTAACAAAAAGTGCAATAGTCTTTGAGCTGTGCATTCTGTCAGTCTTTGGGTTTTTGTAGTGGATCTTCGGACGTCCGGTTGCTTCCATCATCTTCATGTTGGATGCTTCCATCACCTTCAAGGAACTCGGTAGCGGGCAGAACCACAGACTTTGTTTAGTTTCTCTCCTGGTGGCCTTTGAGGTGGCTAGGCAACCGCTCTTGAGATTTCAACTTAGTTTGTGGTCTGCTTAGCCGAAGTTCCCTCCTTTCGTCGTAGGTTATACCCTTCTTTGGATGGGACAGTAGGATCGGGATATTTCGTTAATTCAAGTGTCTCTGTATCCGGGCAGTGGCTCAGGGATGGTCGGTCTTTGTCCAGTAGTTCCTCTTGGGCGGTGATGTTGTCCGTGGTCGTCAGGGTCGATGATACCTTCTTGCAGTGGTGTGCATGCAGCCAATTGCGCTTCCCCTCCATTCGAAGAGCTGTTCGGGTGGTGATCAGGACTTGCAGAGGGCCCGTCCACCGGGGCTCCAGACTCTTGGTGCGCTGGAAGTTACGCACTAAGACAAAGTCACCCGGTTGGATGTCGTGCCCGGGGCCTCTGGAAACGTCAGGAATGGCTTGCAGCACCTGCTGATGGATAACAGACAACGTTTTAGTTAGGTTGTACAAATAGTCAGACATGAGGACGTCCGGGACGTCGTGGATGGATGTTGGTTTCGGTGCAGTCCAAAGGTTCATGGGCCGCCCGAAGACGACCTCGTAGGGGGTTAAGTGGTGTTTGGTGGGGGTGGAACGCATTGATAGCAATGCTAGCGGGAGAGCGTCTGGCCATTTCAGTCCTGTGGTGGCAACTATTTTTGCTATCTTAAGCTTCAATGTGGCATTATGTCGCTCAACCAAACCTGCAGATTGGGGATGGAAGACCGCATGGAATTTCTGTTTTACACCCAGCCCCTTTAAGATGAGTTGGATAACCTCGGCTACAAAGCGGGGGCCGTTGTCGCTCCACAAAATTCGACAAAGGCCGTACAGGGGGAAGAATTCTTTCAGTAGTACTTTTGCGGTAGTCATAGCGGTGTTGTCGCGGGTTGGGTAGGCTTCCACCCACTTGCTGAAGGCACACACAACGACAAGTACGTACTTCAAACCTTGGCACCTTTCTAACTGGACGTAGTCCATTTGTAGGACTTCAAAGGGGTGATTGGGAACCCCAAACCCTCCCCGGGGTACAGCAGTTCCTTTCCCAGGGTTGTGTTGGAGGCAGACCAGGCATTGTTGGACCAGACGTTTGGCTGAGTCTGAGATTTTGTCGTTGTGCCAGACTTTGGAGACGAGTTCGATCATGGGAGCAGACCCTATGTGTGCGGGGGAGTGTGCCATGGTCAGCATGGGGATCAAGTATGAGTCAGGTAGCAACCATTTGTTCGAGTCTTTAGTTCGCCAGCAACCGTCATCGTCCTTCAATCCCTCCCGGGCCCATTCAGTTAATTCGTGTGGTGAGCTGGCTAATTGGATGTCCCTAATCGTTTCTCTAGCATCCTTCCATTTCTCAGTTTGTGACCTGGTTACGTACATACGGGTCGTGGACCTATTCTTGGCTGTGGTTCGGGCAGTAATGTCAGCTAGTGCATTTCCCTGTCCTACAATGTCTGTCACTTTTTTGTGTGCCTGGCATTTGATCACAGCCAGCCGTGTGGGGGGGAGGACTGCTTCGGTCAGGGCAGAGACTAGATCTCCATGCAGGATGGGTGTGCCATGGGAAGTCAAGAATCCCCTCTCCTTCCAAAGGAGCCCATAGTGGTGAACTACCCCGAAGGCGTATTGGCTGTCTGTGTAAATGTTTGCGGTTGTCCCTGCTGCCAGGATGCAGGCTCGTGTGAGAGCAATCAGTTCAGCCGCTTGTGCAGATCGCTGTGTGATGCGGGCTGACTCAACAACTGTTCGGGCTGTGGTGACTGCATAGGCAGCGGAAGTGGTGCCATTGGGGAGCTTGATGCATGAGCCATCCACCCATAGTTCTCCGTCAGGGTCAGGGAAGGCAGTATCTCGAAGGTCAACCCTACTCTTGGTCTGTTCGTCGGTGAGAGTCACGCAGTCATGTATGGGGGGCGCATTGGGGTCAGTGTCAGGGAGAGGTAGTAGAGTGGCTGGATTCAGAGTGGTGCATCGTTTCAATGTGATGTGGGGTGCAAGCAGAGTCAGTTCATAGCCAGTCAGTCGTGCGCTAGTCAGGTGTTGAGTCTTGGTCTGGTTCAGGAGGGTGTCAACCGCATGGGGTACCAATACAGTGAGGGGGTTCGAGAGCAGGATCCCCTCACTTTGCCGGATAGAGACCGCAGCGGCGGCTACTGCTCGAAGGCAGGCGGGCAATGCTCTGGCTACAGGGTCAAGAGTGGCAGAGAAGTAGGCACAAGGGCGTTGTTTAGGGCCTATGGACTGGGTTAGGACAGACAACGCACATCCCTCCCTTTCGTGGGTGTAGAGGGAGAAAGGTTTAGTGTAGTCTGGGGTTCCTAGGACTGGGGCCGAGCAGAGGGCGTCTTGTAATTCTTTGAAGGAGGATTGGCATTCGGGTGTCCAGGGGAGGGGGAAGGGGGCATCTTTAGCCAACAGGGAAAGCAGAGGTTTTACAATAAGACTGAAGTTTGGCAACCATTGTCGACAAAAGGAGGTGAGGCCTACTAGAGACCGCACTTGCTTCTGAGTTTTGGGAACAGGGGTTTCTAGGATGGTCTGAATTCGGTCAGGGGAAGTTTCCTCCCATCCTTGGATAGGAGGTGGCCTAGGTATGTCACTTGGGGTTGGCAGAACTGTAACTTCTTCCTGGAGACCTTGTGACCGTTCTCCGCGAGGAAGTGGAGGAGGTGAAGGGTGGCCGTGTGTAACGCCCTGAACGTCTCAGGATCGTTTAACAGACACGACAATGAGGACGCAACCACTAGTGAAGGGTTAGTTGTTTTAATGAAGGCAAATATAATACAAAGAATAAACAAGTTATAGTCACTGGAATCCTCCAGGCTAAGTACGTTACCAGCCCACAGCACGGATGGTCCTAACCGTCCTCTGCATATACGCCGGTCCCGGCGTATGCCAACAGAGGGCAGAAATGAAATGGCCGACAATGCCAATCGGTAGGCTGTGAGGGGCACGAAGAGTGTTGGGGAGAATCGAGGAGTCAGGGAAACACCCAGCCGGGGTCTCTACCTGAAGGGAGCAGCCGCTCAACCTCTTCCTCAGTCTGCACCGGGACGCGGAGTCACCTCCTGGTGATGCGTCACCGATACCCCAATCACAAGCAAGAAGACTGAACCGAGAGCAGCCGCTCGATCGATCCTGTGGACTTCCGAGTCTGTAACGCGGCAAACACCTCCTGGTGTGCGTTACAGCTGGCAGTCCCTGTGTCTCTGGTCGGGCTGGGAGTTACGACTCCAACCAGCAAAAGCGCCACTGCGCTTGGACTCAGCCGAGTCAAAAAGCGAAGCTCAATGGTTGACCGGTAGAGCTTCCGGGTCCTTCACAGGTGACGATGGGGCAAGACACGGCCCAGGGAGTAACGACTCGACCTACCTCCGTTCTTGCCTTACTGGAGCACCACTCCGGAACACTGCTCTTCACGAAGCAGGTACGTCGGTGTGAACACAATATCCGACAGCATTGTACCTCCCGGTTCCTCCCTTTATAGGGCGTGTTTTCCTTGAGTTATGTAACAGCTCTCCTGTTTACATAAGGGCGTGTTTCCTTGAGTTATGTAACAGCTCTCCTGTTTACATAAGGGCGTGTTTCCCTTGAGTTATGTAACAGCTCTCCTGTTTACATAAGGGCGTGTTTCCCTTGAGTTATGTAACAGCTCTCCTGTTTACATAAGGGCGTGTTTTCCTTGAGTTATGTAACAGCTCTCCTGTTTACATAAGGGCGTGTTTCCCTTGTATGACAGGAATTCTTGACACCGTGACAGCAAGTGGGGTGGTGTCGGCCGCCAAAAGGATGTCATCGACGTACTGTATTAACACCACTCCATCGGGTAATTGGACTGTATCTAGTTGTCTCTTGAGGGCTTGGCTATAAATGCTGGGACTCTCAGTGTAGCCTTGGGGTGCCCTACAGAATCTGTACGACCGGGCTTTCAAAGTGAAGTCGAACAGGTAACGGCTGTCTGGGTGGATGGGGATGGAGAAGAATGCGTTCTTGAGATCAATAACAGTAAAGGTGGTGGCAGTGGACGGAATTAGGGTGAGGATGGTGGTGATGTCTGAGACCACGGGGTACTGAGGTATGACTACTTTGTTAACTTCTCGTAAGTCAACAATGAAGCGGTATGCTTTCTCATCTCCCTCGCCTTGCTTCTTTACAATGGGTAGGATAGGGCTGTTGCAAACATTACTGACTACTTCTTCTACTACTCCTGCATTGACTAGGGACTGGATGATTTCCACCAAGGCCTTCTCACCTTCGGACGATATTCGATACTGTGGAAGCTTTGGTAGCACTGCGTCCGGTCGGACGGTTATGTGTACTGGGTCGATCACCGTGCGCCCTACATCGGAGTCGGTTTTAGCCCATAGATGTGAGGGTAACGTGTCGAGTAGGGACAGGTCAGCATCAGTTATAGAGAGCATACGTCGTGTGTGACAAGGTCTGAACAGGTCTGGGTTATCGTGCAGGATGACTCGAACTCCATCTGGGGAACATCTGATGGTAGCTCGGAAATGTTTTAGCAAATCGAGTCCCATAATAGCATCGGGGGTGTTGGAGGAGAGCAGAAAGGTCGTGTCAGTGGCGTTATCTTCTAAGTCAAAGGAGATTGGTGCTGATAAGGGGTTAGTGGAGGGCGTTCCATCGAAGCCTATTGAGGTTACGTGTGAGCCAGACAAGGGTGCCCTAGGAATCAGTCGTTTAGATAACGCACTACGTGTCGCCCCAGTATCAACCAGGAATGGAGACTTTGTGCCCAAGACCTTAGCAGTGACGTAAGGACCTTGCTGGTCAACACGGAGTTCAACTGGATCCCTCCCTTGCCCCTGGCGGTCCTATGCGAAGTCATGGGTGCTTTCGTAGTCGGACTGCTGACACTGGTTTTGTCGGGGGCGATCAAAGGTGTTTGGTCTGCCTGGCCTGTCGTTGATGGTGTCGTTCGTGTACCCTCGTCCCTGTCCTCTATTTCTGGGGTCATATGCTGTGTCTCTGGGGTCCCTATTTTTGTTCATTTCCAGAAGGACCGGGCACTGGGATTTCCAGTGTCCGAACCCTCTACAGAACGCACATTGGTTCCCATCTAAGTCTCTCCGTCCGTTGTAGGGTGCAGGTGTATGGTCTCTAGGGGGTAGCTTTCTAGGGGCGGTTGGTTGGTAATTCCCTTTTGGGGGTTCCCTTCCTATGGTCACCCCTTGCAACTGTGCTATCATTACCCTCTCCTTCATTTCCTTTTTCTTCCTCTCTGACGCCCTATCGTTCTCATTCTTTTGGTTTTCGTAGTATTGGGCCATCTGGAGGATTGCTGCGGGTTTGGAGGCTGCCCAACTACTCTCGCTGGTCTGTAGCTTCTGGGAGACTTCTTGTGACAGACCCTTCACATAATTCTGGACAAAGAGGTGATGTCCGGTTGCGGTGGTCATGTCCTGGCCACTATAATCGGAAAACACGGTCTCGAATCGAGAGAAGTATTCAGACACTTCCTCCTGGGGTTTCTGGCGACAAGCCGTCACTATCGACCAGTCTACCTTTCTTTCTGGGATTAGAGTCTTCAACTTCTGTACAATCTTGTCTGGGAGCTCCAATATGGCTTTCGGGGGTTTCTGTCCCGGTTCTCGCTGTTTATCTATGGTATCGAGTTGTACCCAGGTATATCCGAACGGCTCAGCGTGGTCAACTTTCCGGATTTGCTTCTACACATCAGCCGGCAGACATAACCCGAAGAACAAGTCGATATCTGCTAAGGTCATTATTGTTGAACCTGAGGCTGTACCTAGTTCGGTGTAGAAGGCAGTCGGGTTCTTTCTTAAGTCGGGTAGGGTCTTTCTAAAGGTCAAAATGTCTTGTCGGTCCCATGGCTGGTAGACCCAATTATATACAACCCTTCCCTTCGCATCTTGGTGGTTGATGTCGTCATGTGTTCCCTGACCTCGTGGGGACCCAGTAGGGGGCGGCCTCTTTGATGGGCATCATGGCATTGGCCCTTCCTGCCTGGGGCTTAGTCGCTATGGGGGTTTATGCTTTGGTTGTCTGTCTGTGCTCTTTAAGGTGCCGGTAGACCTCGAGTGTACGAGTGAAGAGGTTCGTCACATCGCCCTCTCCTTCTTCCCCAATGTCTACCTTCCTATATAGGGCCGCTAAGCCTTCGGGACCTTTATCGTGGTACCTATCCTCATATGTATTCAGGGCGTGATAACAAAGTCGTACGACAAAGTGTCGTCTGCGGTTGTCGGCATACGAGTTATACACGTCTGTTATATACTCCTCACTTTACTTTCGCTCCACCAGTGTCCTTACCATCTTGTCGATTCCTGCTCGTTCATCCTTTGTTAGACGATTCATTCTGGTGGAATCTTTCTTTCTCATCTCAGGGTCATCCAACGTTATTGCCAACGTGGTGTTCAGTACAAGAGGCTCGGCCGGCGCGGAGGCCGTGAGGACTGAGGCCCCTGTACTGTTTTCGCTTGTGTTTGGGGGTTGTGGGTGTTGCACTACCGGTTGGGAGGGTGCGTATGGAGGGGGCATGTAAATGATCGGGGGACCTAATAGTAATTCGTCATTCGTTTGTTGCTTAGAAGACAACTCAGGGTAGAGCATAGAGGGGGTCCTAACAGGGTACTGGCCTGATGTTTCGGGCTCCTGTCTTAGTTTAGTTTCCCTTCTCTCCTTTATTTCTTCTTCTAACTTTCTAGCGGCAAGGTGAGCTGCCTTTCGTAATTCCTTTTCTGCTTTTACTTCTTCCCTCTTTTTCCGTTGTGTTGCTTCTTTGCGCCACATGCCGATACTGTCAAGCATAGTAGGCGTAGTTTTATTACTACGCAGAGCTATTTCTAGCATTTCTATTTTATGGTCGTCGAAGGATCCCATCAGTGGCCACTGACTCTCGGGGTCCTTCCTTGTATATTTATGCCATAGCTTGCTATAAGCTACGGCGACTAGTCCATATTTAGTGAACATGTCCTTATTAGGGGTGCCTTCCAGTGGAGCCGGATGGTCCACCTCTAATAAGCGGTCCGGGCAGAACCAACTACCAATCAGTGGGGAGAAGATAGGCATGACGGGTTACAACGGGGACAAAAGTCAGCACTACCTATCTTTTCACTGCTTGCAAAGACTAGACAGAATATCTCTATTCCTCGTTATTTGTAAGCAGAGAATACCTCCAAAGAACCAATATCGAACAACTAGTGTTCGGACAATCAATCAATCAATGGGGAGATAAAAATAGGCACGACGGGTTACAATGGGGACAAAAGTCTGCGTTACCTACCCTTCACTATTTGCAAAGACTAGACAGAATATTTCTATTCTACGTTATTTGCAAACAGAGTATATCTCAAAGAGCACTATCCTTCAAAACAATCAATGTTCGGACAATCAATCAGTGGGGAGATAAAGATAGGCACGACGGGTTACAATGGGGACAAAAGTCTGCGTTACCTACCCTTCACTATCTGCAAAGGAAGAGAGAGAGAGAGTATTTCTACTCCTCCCAGTTTGTAGACAGCGAATATCTCAAAGAGAACAATCAATAAGCAAATACTAGTATTTCAATCAACAATCAATCGTTTCGCAATTTGTCGTGTTTCACGACCTTACCCGGACCGCGTGGACAGTTTCTCGTCTTCCGCCTCCAGCGCCCGATCGTCCTCTACTCTCTGTATTTGCCGCGGCACTCCTGATGGTTCCCAGTCAGGACCGTAGATCACTCGAGAGAGAGGTCTGCTCGGAACCAGTGAAGTTCGGATGATCGGCTGCCAGACGAGGGTCTATCGGGCAGGAGCTCTCCCGATCGTTGCAGTCGTTCACTCTGTCGTTGGGACCTCTCCCACTGGATCCACGTGTCGCTGATGGGCCCCACGCTTGGGACGCCAATTGTTAAATGGTAGCGGCAGTCGTAGTCGATAACCTTTCAAGTATTGCCCGGCGGTAATCGCCTCTTATACCATTCGATGCTAAACCAATAAAGAGGCAGGCGCCGGAGACTGGAAGGCAGGAAACAAAGTTTTATTCCGTCGGAGTGGAACACATCAGATCAGACAGCGAAGTATCGTCACGAGGTGCTCTAACTGCATCTCTGAGGCCTGGCCTCTTATACACAGGTTTATGACTTTATTGCAGGTTTATCATACATGGCACATTCTTGAGATTGTTTTGATACATGAAAGAACATCCTCGGAATCCCCACTTCGAGCTCGTTCCCACACATATCTACAGTGGAAGTCCCCACCCCACCCACAGTAGGAGATGGCTATCACACAGCTGGACATTTCGCCAATTCCTGGGTGTGTGTGCGACCGGTCGGGTCTCAGGGGGTGGGGGGCCTTGATCTACTGTAATCCCTTTGATGTGGGGTGTTTCCCTTACAGTAGGGGCAATAAACTGCATCCGCAGGGCTAGGTGATGGCCTGGGATCGGTTCGGACAATGGGGCGCAGAGGAAGGGGGTTATCAAAGAGATGCATGACCATGTATGGGATGTCGGTCAGGCGTGGGATGTGGTTCCATGGCAGGGTCGCGCAGAATGAGAGTGTTTATGGCCCGTGTATGAGAGCGTGGGGGTGGCCGGCACGCGGGGGAATGCTTGCAGCGCCAGGGGGACGCGCTGGCGATCGGCAATGAGCAGGGAGAGACCAGGGTGCCTAAAATGGCTGCCGTGCGCTTTCCTGTGTGTCGCGCTGGGGAGAGACAAGATGGCGCAGATAATGGTCAGTTCGCAAGCTAAATTTCCACAGCCTAAAGAAATGTATATGAACAAGGCTTTTCAACATCTTAATGATCGCCAGTGCTATAGGCGGGCTAACTGGGAAATGGTTAAAACAGCATGGAACAGTTTCAATAGTAAATTACTTTCATGGAAAAGAGCCGGATTATTGAGCAGTGATGAGTTCAAATTTCTCAAGACCAATAATCCGGTAATTCCAGCATTTTACCTAATCCCAAAGATCCATAAGAACGCGGATGATCCCCTGGTAGGCCGATAATTTCAGCCAAAAACAGTATGTTGGAAAACACTTCCTGTTACATCGATTTCTTCTTACAGGAACATGTTAAAAGGTTCCCATCGTATTTGCAGGACACAGGGGATTTTCTGCGAAAGATTAAGTCTGTTGATTGGCAGGAGGACTTTTTCTTGGTTACCCTCGATGTCACCAGTCTTTATACCAGCATACATCACATGGATGGCAATAGAACAATGGAACATTTTTTACGAACCAAACCAATGCATATGTTACAACACAACAAAATGCTGCTGGATATGGTGATGACTTGTCTGAATAATAATTATTTTTTATTTCAGAACCAGATATTCCAACAATTGAGAGGAGTAGCGATGGGGGCCTGCTTCTCCCCTAGTTACGCATGTTTGCACATGGGACTGTGGGAGGAGCAGGTCCTCAGAGTAAAATTTAATGATATCATGAACGAGCATATCATAGCATGGTATCGTTACATTGACGATCTGTTCCTTATTTGGAGGGGACCTGAAACAGCAGCCAGCTCTTTTATCAGAGAGTTTAATGTAAATGATCTCAATTTGGAATTCACTTCCCATATCAGTAAGACTTCTTTTGCTTTTCTGGATGTTGAGGTGTATATACACAATGGCCAGTTACGCACCAGACTGCACCGAAAGTTAACAGCAGGGAATACAGTGTTACATGCCTCCAGCCACCATCCACAGCATCTGATACGTAGCATCCCTTTTGGGGAGATGTTGCGTATCAGACGCATCTGTAATACAGAGGAGGACTGTATTAAGGCCCAACAAGAAAGTAAGTGCAGGTTTCTGGTCAGGGGGTATCAGACCCACTTGTTGGACAGTGCCAATCAAAGAGCCAATAGCATCTCCCATGAGAATGCAGTGTGCATCAAAAATACTTCCATTGCTCAACCAACTGAACAGAATGTGATCATGGACCCCCCTAGATTAATTACAACTTTTAGTCGGCAGCACAACAAACTGCGCATGATATTTAACAAACATTGGGGAGTCATTCAGGGTGACCCGGTTATCGGGGAGACCCTCCCTAAGGCCCTGGTACTAACCTTTCGTAGAGCTCGGTCAATGAGCGATATGTTGGTCAGTAGTAGCCCAGAGATTAGATCTAAATCTTCCTGGCTTCAATCATCGAAGGGGTTCATTAAATGTGCCTCCTGTAAGGCCTGTAAATATGGTAGGAATAAAACTACGTATAAAACTCCCTTTAATGATGTTCCAGTAACTATCTCCAAGAGGTTAACCTGTAAGACTGACTTTGCCGTCTATGTGCTGGAGTGCACGTGTGGCCTGCAATATGTGGGGAGTACCAAGTTGCAGGTGCACAAACGTGTACTCCAGCACATGAGAGCTATAAGTAACCAGGATGACAATTATCCGGTGGCCAGACACTTTAAAGAGAAGCACAACAGTTGTCTGGACTATCTGTGTTACTATGTGGTGGATGCAGTATTTCCGCTTCGCCGGGGTGGTGACCGTGAATCCTTACTGAGAAAACTTGAGACCAAATATATTATTGAATTTGATTCTAAAACTCCAGTAGGTCTCAATGCAAGTGAGGATTTCCATACCTGGCTGTAATTATCCACCATATCGCACCTTTTTGTAAAACGGCATCATGGCCAGTGATATTAGTGAAATTGATATTAAATATCATCCAAATCCTTGTAGTTGTCCGTAACGCAGAGGACTTCATTTTTAAGGTACCAGACGTTGCCAACTGTTAGATACCTTTTTGTTGCCTACAATAATATTCCCAGTAACTTTATGTATCTATTTTTGAAATTTTGTCTTTGATAGTATTATTAGATTGGTAATATCTGTCTTTCACATTTCTTGCTTTTGCTTCCTGCACTTTTTATTATCATATTATATTCAAATATGTTAGAACGTGATTTAGGTGGGTCCGTTAGGTGGATAGGTTCGTGCAGTATAGGTTTGCGTCATTGCACCAGACTTAATCCATATTTAGTTGATATAATACAGTAGTTCCTCTAACGGATCGACAATTCCATATTTATTATTTTTACAGGCACAGGGGAGACCGAGAGAACAGACAGAGTTCTTGTTTAGGCGAATAATATCTCGTTTTTTGAACAATTAGAAGATGCTTTAAACATCAAGGGATGGGGCCACTTGGCATCCACCCGATGATTGTCATCCAGGCACAAGTTATACCCTTTCAGTACTCCGTGCTTTCAATAACAGGGCTTATTATGGCATATATGCTTTGTACGCTTGCGTATTTTGCACATGAAACATGTTCACAATTAGAATTTGCACAATATATCATCGTACTGTATTATACAAAGCTGCTATAGTTGCTTCATGTTTGCATATTTGCACAATTGACCCACAGGGGTGATGAGTCATTATGTACTGGAGTGGGGTAAACTGATACACCATTTCTAAAGTTGCACAGTTGCGCAATTTGCCCACTGGGGCATTGGAGTCATTATACATTGTATTATGAAATGCTGCTATTTTTGCTCTAAATTTGCACATTTACGCTATTTGCACATGTGATAATTATTTGTGGAGATATTTTTAAATTTACTTTCTCCTTCTGTCAAAATTAACAATTGTATTCACTTGGATATGGTTCTCCCCAACAATCGTCTGTTTATTGTTTATATGCTTTGTGAGTAAAGTTACGAGGAGTTTCACGATATGAAGTTCTGCTTTACACAAGAACTTTTCTATGTCTATTGACCCGCCTATCATGTGACTATTCACTGTGTTTGTTTCACTATATAAACCAATAGCTTTTCACTATAGCGTCATGTGATCAAGGCCTTCTTGAGGCCGAAACGCGTCATGGCGGTGTGTGGGATTCCTATGGAATAAACATTTTTGCACACAATTACTGGGTCCGTTTTCGTCTTTCCGAGCACGTTGGATACTAAAGGTGGAGTTCTTTGGATAGATATATATATATATATATATATATATATATTATCTACTGGCGGTCACCAGTAGATAGTTGTAGTTAGGACCGTGTTTCCATAGGAAATCTGAAAATTCTATTTTGAATAACTTTGGCGCCGGTTGACGAATCCTCGCGAATTTTTCAAAATAGGTGGGGCGCTCCGCTCCTACCCTAAAAGTCTCGGGGTGATTAGTCAAGTGGGGCCGAGAAAAAAGGGGGGTCCCAAAACACGTTTTCCCCATGCATTTTTCCATAGGGACCTTTAGTCCAAGGTACAGCATTACTTGAAATTTGGCAGAGAGGTAGTCCTCAGGTCAAGGATGTGCCTTTTGAATATCTGGAGTCAATCTGTTCAGTAGTTCCTGAGAAAATTTCAGTTAAAAGTACATATATATCTAAAAGCGCACACCGTGCGCGCACGGTGACGTGCGCGAGCGCAATTCTGATTGATTGTTAGATGTCAGTAAACATTCGAATCAGTCGAAATCAGGAAGTGTCGGCCCCATTTTGTCTCTCACAGTCTGAGGCAGTGAAAAACAAAGGTGGAGAACGTGAAAAAGGGGCAGGGTGGACAGTTCCTGACCCCCTAGCCTTTGTCAGGGGGTCACTGAAGGACCCCCAAGGGTGAAAAAAACACGTATTTTTTTGACGAAAAAGTGCGGCGTGCGCGCACGGCGCACGCACGGCACGCACAACGCATCGTGGGCGCTCGGTGAAAAACCTGAAAAAAATATATAAATTTATACATAACTTAGCATTTAAAAAACCGTACGAATTCACTTAAAAAACCATAGGTTTCACACACGTTATAGTTAGGAATTAGCATTTAAAAAACCTTGCAAAAACCTTGCAAATTCATTTAAAAAACCATAGGTTTCACACATGTTATAGTTAGCTGGACATTTCCCTCGTAAAGTACCAATGAAATTCCCCCGTTAGTGCAGGCAACTATAACTCACGCAACCGCAATCCTCTGCTGATGACGTCAGATATTACATCACTGATTACATATGTGTCTTTCTGAAAAATAAATATTTGTAATATATGTGTAGGTAAAGACTAATGGAAGAAGACATGGGTAGATAGGTGTCTAAATATAGTGATGGTTTTTTAAGTGAATATATATATATATATATATATATATATATATATATATATATATATATATATATTCACTGAAAAAACCATAGGTTTCACACATGTTATAGTTAGCTGGACATTTTACTGATAAAAAACCAATGAAATTCCCCCGTTATAGTTACTGCAGGCAACTATAACTCACGCGACCGCAA
Source organism: Triturus cristatus (assembly GCF_964204655.1). Taxonomy (NCBI): domain Eukaryota; kingdom Metazoa; phylum Chordata; class Amphibia; order Caudata; family Salamandridae; genus Triturus; species Triturus cristatus. The sequence goes on along the minus strand of NC_140590.1, from coordinate 694,230,340 downwards.
TCCTCTGCTGATGCTAATACTGTATTTAGACACTTATTTGCCCATGTCTTCTTCCATTAAATTTTAGCTTTACATATATTACAAATATTTTTTTTTCATAAAGACACATATGTCATCAGCAGAAGATTGCGGTCGCGTGAGTTATAGTTGCCTGCAGTAACTATAACGGGGGAATTTCATTGGTTTTTTATCAGTAAAATGTCCAGCTAACTATAACATGTGTGAAACCTATGGTTTTTTCAGTGTTTTTTAAATGCTAAGTTACTTTACGCCATTCGTGGCGTGCGCGTCCAGTTAACGCAGTTCGTTCCGTGCGCGCACGATGCGCTTCGCGCACCGCGCGCCCACTTTACGCAGTTAGTGCCGTGCACGCACAGTGGTCACGCGGTGCGCTGCGCGCACCGCGTGCCCACGTTAAGCGGGGTGGACCATGTACGAACGATGCGCTTCACGCACCGTGCACACATGGGGGACATATTTTGCGCATCTTTGTGAAATGTATTCTTTGTTAACTTCTTACATGTTTTATGCCATACACAAATGGTGCCCTTCGGGCACCATTTGCACACGGGGTGGGGAGATTGTGGATAATTTTTTTTTTTTTACAATTTTTTACCGTACGCGTACGGTAAGCGTAATCGGCGATTTTCCGAAAAAAAAAATGGTTTTTTTTTTGGGCTTGGGGGTGGTTTGGGGACCCCTGTATCAATGCTGGGTGGTTAGGATCTCATGAAACTGCCTCTTTACACATTTTTGGGGTTCGTTTTTGCTGCCCAACTCAGGAAGCGAGAGAGAAAATGGCGGCCGCCGCTTCCTGGTTTCGACCGATTCGAATGTTTACTAAGATCTAAGAGCCAATCAGAATCGCGCTCGCGCACGCCACCGTACGCGTACGGTAAGCTTACGGTAAGCGCACGGTAAGCGCACCGTAAGCTGCCACAGATATATATATTGATTTAAAGGCTATTTTCTCAGAATCTACTGAACAGATTTACACCAAACCTACAAAAGGCACTTCCTTGACCTGGGGACTACCTCTCTGCCAAATTTCATTAAATTCTGTTCAGCCGTTCGGGCTGTAGCCCTGTCTAAAGGTCCTATGGAAAAATGCATAGGAAAAACGCGTTTTGGGACCCCCCTTTTATCTCAGCCCCCGCTTGACGAATCCCCCCGAGACTTTCAGGGTAGGAGCGCCCCACCTATTTTGAAAAATTCGCGAGGATTCGTCGACCGGCGCCAAAGTTATTCAAAATAGAATGTTGCGGATTTCCTATGGAAACGTGGTCCTAACTATAACTACCTACTGGCGACCGCCAGTAGGTTATATATATATATATATATATATATATATATATATATATATATATACACACAGCTACCAAGTTACACCAGATGAGCCAAGGCACTCGTAGGCGGGTGCTACCACGCGGCGGTGTCCCGCGTTGTCAATACAAACGTTGTCAATACAAACGCTTCCAACAAAGTTCAGCACTCACGGGGAGCTTCGTATCAGTTAGTCTTTAATCAGCAGATAGACCAAACAGCAAACAACCGCGTTTCGGAAATTCCTTCTTCAGTGTCTAATTGAAAGCGCTGCGCGCGGACATTTTTAAAAGACTAATTCATTAACGTCACTTCCGCCCTTTTAAACGGCGAAATGCGCGCATGGTGTGCACATCCTACCGCGTTGGGTGCACGGATTCTCTTGCGTTGGGTGCGCGGATCCACAGAATTTTTTTTTTTTTTAAAAGACAAGAAATCATTGGTTGTATGACTACTTTCTACACTGACTTTTAAGACTAGTTTAGAGTTTGTCTTCAATTAATATTCACATGAAATACATATATATGTTTTTTTAAATGTTAAATACTTCGCGGGATCCACGCACCTACCGCGTCATAGACGCAGATGACGCATCGCGGAAGCGCGTTGTCAGGCCTCCAGAGGACGAAGAGGCGGTAATGGGGGCAACATTGGGGTCTTTCTGCTGCCCAAGACTGAACAGAAGGGCAAAGAACAATTCATGGACAGAATTACTACGAAAGAGGAATTCCAAGATGGCGGCCGCGCTGGTGTCCAGAGGTTAGGTGAGGCGCGCGCTCCAAGAGGAATGCGCACTTCACTGAGGAGATTCAGAGAGTAGCAGCTTGAAATTAGAGTTCCTGAGGAAAGAGTTAGAGAGAATAGAATTAGAGTTAGTTAGTTAGCGCCAGGGCTACAGAATAGTTTTCCTAGTCAGAAACCTTTCACAACTCCGAGAAAATAACTGAAGAGATTTTCAGAAAGATTTACAGAGACAGAAAAGACGACGAAATTCTTTCCTACCTTCGTGAAGACTTCCAATACACCTCCGTGTTTCCCGAGCAGATAGTTGGAGGTCTTTTGGCGCCATCCTGTGACAGAAAAAAAGAAGACTGAAGCTAAGTACATTTGAGAGGCATGAGAGATGAATGGGAAAAGTATATGACAGAAAAGATTGCATAGAAAACGTACCTGATAACTCTAGTAATCTGAAATTCACCCTGAGAAGAAAGATAAATGTGCAGTTAATTAGAGTTGAAGAACGCAATACAATAAATATACTCACCTATGTTCTCTAGTACAAGATAACTAGAAATAAGGAAAAGTAAGGTAAAGACAAGTTTAGGGCTAGAACAGTATAGCGTGAGAGGATTACAATGCTAGACGAATACACAGAAGAAGAGGACAAGCAAGAATTATTCCACTCTAGAAGTAAGCCAAAAACTAATAATTTTCAAGTTAAGAAACAATTTAGAAAAGGTAAAAAGGAAAGAGAGAAAGAATTAATAGAAAGATGTTTTGTAGGAAGGAGAGTCGGAAAGAAGTGTCCAGACCCACAGAAAAGAATTGAAAAAGAAACACCATACAACAAGACTGACATACAGAAGAGGGGCACAGTGCTTGAAACCCAGGGTAGGTGTTAACACATAGGGAGAGAGTTTAGAAGTCGAAGGGAATAGAAAGTTATTGTGTTGTGTTTTGTTTCAAGGTTCTCATTTACAGGAGCTGGCAACAGCATTAAGAAGAAGCTGAGGAGAATAGTGAAGAACCGGAGTTTCAGGACCAGTCTCTTCTTTGTTTATTATTTTATCCACTTCCCCCTTCCCCCTGCGGAGTAGTTACAGAGTCCAGGTGAATATTACTGGAACTCTGGCTGCCACGTAGTGGGAGTTGGGAACCAGCATCTCTGTTCCTGTGCAAGCACTTCTGGATATGTCATCTTGACCCTGACAGAGTGAAGTGCCCAAGTGGTAAACTTGCACCCGGACAGAGATGGCAGAAGGAATAAACTTACAGACCTTGGGAGTAGTGTTAGAGACCATTCAAAAAGAGTTGGTGGCAGTGAGAGAGGAAAAGCAAAACCTGAGGCAGGAGGTGATGAACTCGAGGAAAGAGACAGCAGAGTTAGTTCAACGAGTTAAGCAGCCATTCGGCTCAGGAAGGAACGCTTTAGACCCATCCACTGAAGACCCAAATAGAATAACTACACAAGTGATCCATTCACTGTCCCCAGTTATTCCGTTGGCTCCTCCGGAGCGTTTTAGTGGGGACCCACAAAAGGCACAGCTATTCATCACACAGTGTTCTTTGCACTTCATGTGTCGCCCTTCCATTTTCACAGATGCGCAGTCTAGGGTGGCCTTTGTTTTATCGTACTTGAGCGGAGATGCAGCGTCCTGGTCAATGCCTCTGGTTTCCCGGGATGATCCTCTGTTACAAAACTATGAAGACTTCAAACAAGAATTTCTTCGAATTTTCGACAGGCGGAGAATATCTCAAGCAGTAGATAATGAATTATTGGATCTAAGACAGGGAAACCGAGATCTAGTAGCATGTCTAGCCCAATTCAATAAATTAGTCGTAGAAACGGACTGGCCAAAAAGCAAGAGAGCTGCAGTTTTTTATAGAGGTTTAAGAGATGAACTTAAAGATGTGTTGGCACAGATACCAAATAGACCCACAGAAATCTCAGAATTAGTGGAACTGGTCTTAGAAATAGACTTTCGTCAAGGAGAGAGGAGAGGAGAAAAAAAGAAAGAATTCAGGCCAATAGCTCCAAGATTTGATCGGGTTCGGCCAGAAGGGAATAAGGCTGTGGAAGGACAACAAAGTTCGGAGCCCATGCAAATTGGAACGATAAGAGGTCCCCTAACCAAAGAAGAGAAAGAAAAAAGATGAGCAGGAAATCTATGTATGTATTGTGGCTCCAGCGGGCATTTTGTTCGGGGTTGTCCAAGAAAACCGAAGACCCCCTTTAAACCGAAGGAAAACTCGCAGCACCACCAGTAGCGGGGGTTGGACCGGTGGATGCTAATCAGAAATCAACTCCAAAAGAACATCTAGTGGCTAACACTCTACAGTCATCGGCCCCACATCTAATTTTATCCATGGTGCTCAAGTTCAGACAAGAAACGTTGACGGAAGTTTCAGTAATGATAGATTCCGGAGCCACCGGAAACTTTTGTGATCTAAAGTTTGCTGCTAAGGTGGGGTTACGAGCTATCTTGAAACCCAAAAGTGAACCGGTCCGGGCAGTAGACGGAACAAACCTCTCATCTGGACCAATAGTAAGTCATACAGAACAGGTACAATTGATCTACTGTGACGGGCATGAGGAAGTCATTCAATTCAATCTAATTGACGCACCTCAGTTTCAACTCATCCTGGGTCTTCCATGGCTCACGGAACATAATCCAACGATAAATTGGAGCACAAGGACCATAGTGATGGATTCAGAATATTGTCGGAAAAATTGTTTCGGAACGAAAGGGGAAATCAGAGAGTGCAATCCAGCTCAGGCCTTGTGCACAGCGGAGACGTCTGTCTGTGTGATAGATTCTCAGGAGATTCCGTCGGAATATGAGGACTTTGCCGATGTTTTTAACGAAACAGAAGCAGAACAATTGCCACCCCATCGGGCTTACGATTGTAAGATAGATTTGGAGCCAGGTTCTAATCTCCCCTGCAGCCGGGTATACGCCTTGACAGAAAAAGAACATCACCACTTGAAGGAATACTTGGATAAATATTTGGCGAATGGATTCATTCGTCCATCCCAGTCACCAGTATCCTCGCCTCTTTTCTTCGTGCCCAAGAAGAAGGAGGGAGATCTCAGAACCTGTATTGACTATCGTTCGATCAATAAGATCACCAAAAAGAACCGATACCCACTTCCTCTCATTTCAGTTTTATTGGATCAGTTGAAGGGAGCGCAGATCTATACAAAATTAGATCTTAGAGGAGCCTATCATCTTGTGAGAATACGCGAGGGAGATGAATGGAAGACAGCCTTCAGGACTCGATTTGGGCTGTTTGAATATCAAGTTATGCCTTACGGTCTGTGCAACGCCCCGGCTGCCTTCCAGCATTTCATCAACGATGTTCTCAGTGAGTATATTGATCAATGTGCAATAGTGTACATAGACGATATTTTAATCTATTCATTGGACACGAGCCAACACCAGGAACAAGTAAGAGGAGTACTACAGAAGCTCAGAGAAAACAAACTATTTGTTAAATTGGAGAAATGTGCATTCGGGGTCTCCCAAGTGGTATTTTTGGGTTTCGTTCTATCGCCGGCTGGAATGAAGATGGACGAGCAGAAGGTGAAGGCCGTGGTGGGTTGGAAATCCCCGGAGTGTGTCAAGGAAGTCCAGAGTTTCATCGGGTTCGCTAACTTCTATCGAAGATTTATAAGCGAATTTTCACGAAAGATATTACCTCTGACACGCCTACTGAGAAAAGGAGTGCGTTTTGAATGGACGGAAGAATCAGAAAGGGCCTTTCAACTCCTAAAGAAGAACTTCACTACCGCACCGATACTCCTACACGCCGACCCTACTGAACCTTTTTACGTGGAAACAGACGCCTCAGACCTGGCAGTTGGAGGGGTATTATCCCAACGGCATAAGGTAACAGGTCAATTACATCCAGTCGCCTACAGATCACGAAAGCTAACGTCAGCAGAGGTGAATTACACCATAACAGAAAAGGAGTTACTGGCAATCAAGGATGCGTTTAAAGAGTGGCGACACTATCTCATGGGGGCTCAGCATCAAGTGACAGTTTTCACCGACCACAGGAATTTGAAATTTTTGAAGTCAGCTCGGACACTAACACCGAGACAACTCCGGTGGTCATTGTACTTCGCGGACTACGATTTCGTGATTACCTATAGGCCAGGAGCCCAGAATGGGAAGGCTGACGCTCTATCCAGATTGGGAACAAATGACCAGAAGAATCAAATCAAAGATCAAACTATAATTCCGAGTGAAAAAATTGTTGGAGCTACAATATCTTCTGATTTAAAGGAGCAGATCCTCAAACAAATGAGCCCAGAGGAAATACAGAATTGGGTTGCGGAAGACAAGGAAAGAAAAATTCAGCATCAGTTGCCTTATTATAAGGAAGCCCTGTACTTGCCAACCCCGGAGTTACGGAATCAGGTGATGGCTGAATGTCACGACAATCTTTTGGCAGGGCACAAAGGAGAAACAAAGACAGAAGAGTTAATCAAGAGACATTATTGGTGGCCACATATGACCAGAGACATTGACGAGTACGTTAGAACTTGTGAGATCTGCGCACAGGGAAAATCGGAACGGCAGGCCCCCAAGGGTTTGCTACAACCTCTATCCACTCCACCATATCCATGGCATACCGTTACACTAGATTTAATAGTGGATTTACCTTTGAGTTTGGGTTATAATACTATTCTAGTGTTCGTAGATGCATTTTCTAAGATGGCGCACTTTATGGCCTTGAAGGGAGTTCCTACAGCCAAACAGTTAGCCCACCACTTTAGTACACAAATTGTAAAGATGCATGGGGTCCCCAAGGTCATTATTTCAGATAGGGGAACACAATTTGTATCTCATTTTTGGAAGGCCTTTGTGGGTGGATTGGGAATTGAAGCTAAGTACTCGACTAGTTATCACCCAGAGACAGACGGGCAAACAGAAAGAGCGAATCAGGAGTTAGAGCAGTATTTGAGATTGTTCCTTCTGAAGCAAGAAGGAGAGTGGTCAGAGTTATTATGGGCGGCAGAATTTGCACATAACGCCAAAAATGTCTCGACAGGATATTCCCCATTTTATTTAAATTATGGAAGACACCCAAATGCAACCATTAGACAAACTGATATCTCAGTTCCAGCAGTAAAAGATTTGGTTTCCCATCTAGATCAGGTACATCAAACTGCTAAACAAAATTTACAACAGGCAAAACAGAAATACAAGCACTATGCAGATAAAAAGAGACGAGAGGGTCCTTCCCTTGAAAAGGGAGATAGAGTCTGGCTAAGCACAAGGAACCTTAGACTAAAAGGAAACCGGAAATTCCAGCCCAGATTCATAGGACCATACCTGATTGAAGAGAAAACCTCACCAGTTAACTATCAGTTAAAATTACCTCCTAAGTTGAAAATTCATCCCGTTTTTCATGTTTCTTTGTTAAAAAAGGCATCAGCAGGCTTACGCAGCGAATTGACACCAAAACCCATTCAGTTAGAATCAGGGGTAGAGTACGAAGTGAAAGAAATTCTGGATTCCAAAGTAGTAAAAGGAAGACTATATTACTTGATAGACTGGAAAGGCTATGGGCCCGAGGAGCGGTCTTGGGAACTAGAATCAGATGTTCATGCTCCAAGATTGGTGAAATCATTTCAGCAAAGATTCCCTACCAAACCAGAAATGGGAGGACCTCCTTTGTTTGGGGGTACTTTCAGGCCTCCAGAGGACGAAGAGGCGGTAATGGGGGCAACATTGGGGTCTTTCTGCTGCCCAAGACTGAACAGAAGGGCAAAGAACAATTCATGGACAGAATTACTACGAAAGAGGAATTCCAAGATGGCGGCCGCGCTGGAAGCATAGCGGCAGTCTAGTCTTTCTCCCACAGGTGTCCAGAGGTTAGGTGAGGCGCGCGCTCCAAGAGGAATGCGCACTTCACTGAGGAGATTCAGAGAGTAGCAGCTTGAAATTAGAGTTCCTGAGGAAAGAGTTAGAGAGAATAGAATTAGAGTTAGTTAGTTAGCGCCAGGGCTACAGAATAGTTTTCCTAGTCAGAAACCTTTCACAACTCCGAGAAAATAACTGAAGAGATTTTCAGAAAGATTTACAGAGACAGAAAAGACGACGAAATTCTTTCCTACCTTCGTGAAGACTTCCAATACACCTCCGTGTTTCCCGAGCAGATAGTTGGAGGTCTTTTGGCGCCATCCTGTGACAGAAAAAAAGAAGACTGAAGCCAAGTACATTTGAGAGGCATGAGAGATGAATGGGAAAAGTATATGACAGAAAAGATTGCATAGAAAACGTACCTGATAACTCTAGTAATCTGAAATTCACCCTGAGAAGAAAGATAAATGTGCAGTTAATTAGAGTTGAAGAACGCAATACAATAAATATACTCACCACCGTTCTCTAGTACAAGATAACTAGAAATAAGGAAAAGTAAGGTAAAGACAAGTTTAGGGCTAGAACATTATAGCGTGAGAGGATTACACCGCTAGACGAATACACAGAAGAAGAGGACAAGCAAGAATTATTCCACTCTAGAAGTAAGCCAAAAACTAATAATTTTCAAGTTAAGAAACAATTTAGAAAAGGTAAAAAGGAAAGAGAAAGAATTAATAGAAAGATGTTTTGTAGGAAGGAGAGTCGGAAAGAAGTGTCCAGACCCACAGAAAAGAATTGAAAAAGAAACACCATACAACAAGACTGACATACAGAAGAGGGGCACAGTGCTTGAAACCCAGGGTAGGTGTTAACACATAGGGAGAGAGTTTAGAAGTCGAAGGGAATAGAAAGTTATTGTGTTGTGTTTTGTTTCAAGGTTCTCATTTACAAGAGCTGGCAACAGCATTAAGAAGAAGCTGAGGAGAATAGTGAAGAACCGGAGTTTCAGGACCAGTCTCTTCTTTGTTTATTATTTTATCCACTTCCCCCTTCCCCCTGCGGAGTAGTTACAGAGTCCAGGTGAATATTACTGGAACTCTGGCTGCCGCGTAGTGGGAGTTGGGAACCAGCATCTCTGTTCCTGTGCAAGCACTTCTGGATACGTCATCTTGACCCTGACATGCGTAAACGTCGCGTTACGATCGAACATGTCGCATATAGGCTGGGAGTTGTGTACCGGTCGCATTGCGATCGCGCACTAAACACGTACCCAGCGCATTCCGTGCGCGGATGCTTTCGCGTAGGGATCGAGAACGGTGCGCATAGTGTGCGCAGATCCAAAAACATTGAAAAAAAATAAAGTTTTGAACATATAGTTAAAGAAATATTTTTCAAAATATAAAAAATATATTTGAAAAACCCAATAAAAACACATATTTTGTATTTTTTTTAAAGAATTAAATACATTTTAAAAATGGTGATAAACAAGAATTTCAAAAAAACATAATTAATGAAATTGACACACTGAAATTGAAAAATATAGGAATCCAATGAAAATCATTAAACATGATATCTTTAGAGATAAGTTATAGATAGGAATTAGCATTTAAAAAACCTTTGAAATTCACTGAAAAAACCATAGGTTTCATGCACGTTATAGTTAGAAATTAGCATTTAAAAAACCTTTGAAATTCACTGAAAAAAACAAAGGTTTCAGAGGCGTTATAGTTAGGAATTGGCATTTAAAAAACATTAGAAATTCACTGAAAAAAACATAGGTTTCAGGGGTGTTCTAGTTAGCTGGACATTTCTCTCGTACAAAACCCTAGAAATTCCCCTGTTATAGTTAGTTCAGCTAACTATAACTCGCGCCCCCGCAATGCACTGCTGATGACGTCACATATTACATCACTCATGACATGGTCAGTGACATCACTGATGACATCACTGATGACATCTCAAATGACATCACTGATGAAGTCATCCAGTGACTGTGTGTTTCTGTAAAGTTTAAATATGTTTTATATATTTATAGTAAAAGGCCTGTGGAAGAATGAGTGAAAGGCAGTATATATGCGTGTAAGAGTATATAAGTGGGTATATGTGAGAGTGTGCGATTGTGAGAGTGGCTGTATGGATGAGTGTGTGCTTGTATCAATGATTGTATAAGAGCGTAAGAATGTGGTACTATTTTTATGAGTAAGTGAACTTGAGTATGTATAACTGCATAGGTGAGTAAATGGGAGTGTGATTAATTATTTGCATGACTGACTAGGTGTAAGAGTACCTCTATGGATGATTGGTGGTGTGCGAGTGTCTATGTAGGTGTATAAATGCACATGATAGTCTTGTGCAGAGTGACTGCAAGTATGAGTGACTGTACAGGTGAGTGAGTGGAGGTGTACGTAGACCTATGAGTTAATGAGTGGGTATGTAGTTATTGGTATTGGAGTATCTATGGTTTTGAGAATGGACGTCTGATATTTGAGTTGGTGTATAAACGGTTAAATTAGGGTGTGAGAAGATGCAGTAATTTATCACATGGATGATGTCATGAGTGATGTCATGAGTGATGTCATTTGAGATGTCATCAGTGATGTCACTGACCATGTCATGAGGGATGTAATATGTGACGTCATCAGCAGTGCATTGCGGGGGCGCGAGTTATGGTTAGCTGTTTTTTTCAGTGAATTTCTAAGGTTTTTTAAATGCCAATTCCTAACTATAATGCCCTGGAAACCTTTGTTTTTTTCAGTGAATATATATATTACCTACTGGCAGTCGCCAGTAGGTAGTTATAGTTAGGACCTATTTTCCATAGGAAATCTGCAACATTCTATTCCCAATAAGTCTGGCACCGGTTGACGAATCCTCGCGAAATTTTCCAAACTTTTGGCCAGCTCCGCTCCGCTCCTACCCTGAAAGTTTTGTGGTGATTCGTCAAGTGGGGGCAGAGAAAAAAGGGGGGTCCCAAAACACGTTTTCCCCATGCAATTTCCCTTAGGATCTGTTGTCGTAGCTACAGCCCGAACCGCTGAACGGAATGACACCAAATTTGGCAAAGAGGTAGTCCTCAGTTCAGACTCATGCCTTTTGCATAAATGGTGTGAATCTGTTCAGTAGTTCTTGAGAAAATTAGAGTTAAAAGTACATAAATATCTATGGCCGGGGAGGATCCGCGGACCCTACCTGCACCGTGAGCACACCCTCCCCGAACCGAGCACGCACCCTCCCGATCGCGCGCTGAATGCTAATTGGCTGTTGAGTGTTTCTCTACATTTGAAACCAGGAACTGTTGGCGGCCATTTTCTGCCTCGGTAGAAGCGAGGCTGAAGAAGCAAGGGAAATAAGTGTGTAAAACATATAAAGGGGGCAGAGTGGAAATACTCTGACCCTCTAGAGGTGCTTAGGGGGTCCCAGAAGGACCCCCTGGGGCCCCCCTTTTTAAAAAAAAAAAACGGCGAAATGCGCGCATGGTGCGCGCATCCTATTGCGTTGGGTGCATGGATCCACGGAATATTGTTTTTTTAAAAAGACAAGAAATCATTGGTTGTATGACTACTTTGTACACTGAAAGGTAGGGTGTATATTTCTGTTTTTTAAAGGTAGGATTCTTACTGGTTAACAAAAACAGAGTGTAAGGAACATTATATATGATTAGCTGATATGTTGAAAAGTGAAGCACACTTCCTCTCTTGTGTAGCAACATTGTGTGCTGAACTTCTGACCTGTGTGCTCAGTGCAGTGTTCCATGACCTGTTTCTATGGTAACAGGCAGAAGGCAGATTGGGGGAAGGGTTGAAATGTTTTTCAGTTGGAAAGGGTTGAAATGGTTAACCAATATAAATGTGTGTTTGCTTTTGAGTTTATGTGTGAAGGATTGTGATTTGATGTTTACATGTATATGTGTGGAAAATGAAAGGGAAACTTTTCTATTCTTTGTTTTTGCTGAGAGGTGCACAGTGCAGAGATTCTGTAAAAGAAAATATGGTGAGTGACTGATATACTTCTCAATCGACAAAAGAACTTGAAAGATGAGTTATTTAATTGTGAGGGGATGTATGTAGACTATTTTGATTTTAATCAGACTAATGTATTTCTCCTGCTAAAGTGTAGGGAGTACTTTTTTTCTCTACAATCTTATTGACAGTGTGTGTGCATGTAGAAACCATTCTGTGATAAGCATTTGTGTTTTTCATGTGTTTGCAGACAGATAACTGTGCTGTTTTTATATTTTGGTAGAATTAGAAACCAGTCATTGTTTATGAATTTGTGAAATGAGTTATGTTATGTTTCTATACTAAAATGTAGTACTTCTTCTAGATGAAGAAATGTGTTTTGGTATAGTGCAAGGGATAGTGTTGTTTGTCTAGAATCACACAGTGAGTATGTGTGCATTTGGGAACCACTGTGAGAGAAGCATTTGGTAACATTGTGTATTTGCTGACAGATAACTGTTTTAACCTGTCATGTTGTGAAGTTTTAGTAGCATTAGAAGACAGTTATGGCTTATGCTTTGATTAAATGAGTCAGGCTTTGACAGAAAAGTGCAGTCCTGAAATATGTAGATTGTGTGCAGTTCCCTTACCACTTGCACTGTAGTGAAGGAGTTTTGGTAAACTCCTAGGGATAGTGGTGCTTGTCTAGAATTACACTGTGAGTTAGTGTGTATTTGGGATCACTGTGAGAGAAGCATTTGGTAACATCATGTATTTGCTGACAGATAACTGTTTTAAAACCGGTTATGTTGTGAAGTTTTAGTAGCATTAGAATCCAGTCTTTGCTTATGCGTTGATTAAATGAGTCATGCTTTGACACTGATGTGCTGTACTTAAATATGTAGATTGTGTGCAGTACCATTAACTCTTCCAGACTAGTGAATGAGTTTTGGTAAACTCCTAGGATAGTGTTGCTTGTCTAAAATCACACTGAGTCTGTGTGCATTTGGGTAAGGATTGTGAGAGAAGCATTTGGTAACATCGTGTATTTGCTGACAGATAACTGTTTTAAAACCGGTCATGTTGTCAAGTTTTAGTAGCATTAGAAGCCAGTCTTTGCTTATGCTTTGATTAAATGAGTCAGGCTTTGATACAAAAGTGCAGTCCTGAAATATGAAGATTGTGTGCAGTTCCCTTACCACTTCCACAGTAGTGAATGATTTTTTATAAACTCCTAGGTATAGTGGTTGTTGTCTAGAATCACACTGAGCCTGTGTGCATTTGGGTAAGGATTGTGAGAGAAGCATTTGGTAACATTGTGTATTTGCTGACAGATAGCTCTTTTAAAACCTGTCATGTTGTCAAGTTTTAGTAGCATTAGAAGCTAGTCTGATGCTGAGTGACTGTACAGGTGAGTGAGTGGAGGTGTATGTACACCTAAGAGTCAATGAGTGGGTATGTAGTTATTGGTATTGGAGTATCTATGGTTTTCAAAATGGCCGTCTGACATTTTGAGTCAGTGTATCAAAGGTTATATTAGGGTGTGAGAAGATGCCCTAATTTATCACATGGATGACGTCATCAGTGATGTCATTTGAGATGTCATCAGTGATGTCACTGACCATGTCATGAGTGATGTAATATGTGACGTTATCAGCAGTGCATTGCGGGGGCGCGAGTTATAGTTAGCTGAAGTAACTATAACAGGTGAATTTCTCTGGTTTTATACGAGTCAAAGGTTCAACTAACTATAACGTCCCTGAAACCTATGTTTTTTTTTTTGTGAATTTCTAAGGTTTTCTAAATGCTAATTCCTAACTATAACGTCTGTAAAACCTATGTTTTTCTCAGTGAATTTCGAAGGTTTTTTAAATGTTAATTTCATATTTTAATGTTTATAAAACCTATATTTTTTCTATTATATTTTTAAATATTTTGGAACTCTATTATACTTCTTGTTTTTAACTTTAAAAATCATGTAATGTTTTATATCTTCGCAAAAAAATATGTATTTTTTTTTGGGGGGGGGGGGGGGGAAACTGCACTCCCATACCGGTAGCGTACCAAGCTCCATCACCACACGAATCCTAGCCGCCATATTGCTTAACTCGTAAATGATGCGCATTTCGTATCCGGTTTTTGTACGAGGGAAATGTCCAGCTAACTATAACGCCCCTGAAACCTATTTTTTTTTAGTGAATATATATATATTTGTTTTTTTTTTCTCACTGTAAAAACCAGAGGTTTTACAGACGTACTAGTTAGGAATTGGTATTTAAAAAACCTTAGAAATTCACAAAAAAAAACATAGGTTTCAGGCACGTTATAGTTAGTAGAACATTTGACTCCTATAAAACCAGAGAAATTCGCCTGTTATAAGTTAGTTGAGCTAACTATAACTCGTGCGCCCGCAATGCGCTGCTGATGATGTCACATATTACATCACTTATGACATGTCAGTGACATCACTGATGACATCTCAAATGACATCACTGATGACATCACTCATGACATCATCCAGTGAATGTGCGTTTCTATAAAATGTAAATATATTTTTTATATATATGCCAAGGGGTATTGAAGAATGAATGCCTTTACAAGTGCCTAAAGGAATTATTTTCTATGTATGTGACTGACTGTATAAGTGAGTGATTGAACGTGTCTTACTGAATGCATGGGTTAGTGACTAAACTGTGTAAAAGTCTGTATTAGTTTCTCCATTGGTGTGTAAGCAACTGCATGGGTTGCCAAATACCTACATGAGTGTCTATATAGGCTATTGATTTGTTGTCTGAGTATCTGTATGGGTCCCTGATTATCTGTGTCTGTAGGAGTCTGTGCATAGATGTCTGAGTGGGTGATTCAGTGGTTGTATGGATTAAAAAGTGCATCTGGAAAGGGCTGTATTGGTGAGTTAGTGTGTCTATGGGTGTGTTGGTGAGTGAATAAATGTCTCAGTGGTATAACTGTGACTAACTACATATGTTTTAAGCCACTATATGTGAGTGTTGGAGTATATAAATGAGTGTACGTGAGACTAAGTTATTTCAAGAGTGGGTGTAGAAATAAGTGTCTGCTTCTATCAGTGATTGTATAAGACAGTAAATATGTGTTAGTATCTGTATAAGTAAGTGATGTGGTATGTCTAAAAATAACGAAGTTGGTGTGTATAATTGTATACATGATTAAATGGGTATGTGATTCATTCTTTGCATTACTAACTAGGCGTGTGAGTAACTATGGATGAGTGGCAGCGTGTGACTGCATGTATAGATGTATGAGTGCATATTATAGTCCTCTATTGATGAGTAACTACATGTATAAGTGACTGGATGTGTGTGTAGACCTAGGAAATAGTGAGTGCTATGTAGTATATGGCATTCTTCTTTGTATGGTTTCGAAAATAGTAGTCAGCATTTTCAAATGGGTGCATCAAAGTTTATATTAGAGCATCAGTATGTGCCTCAGGTTGTCACGTGGATGATGTAATGAGTGATGTCATCAGTGATGTCATTTGAGATGTCATCAGTGATGTCTTCACTGATGTCACTGACCATGTCATGAGTGATGTAATATGTGACATCATCAGCAGTGCATTGCGGGCGCGCGAGTTATAGTCAGCTCAACTAACTATAACAAGGGAATTTCTCTGTTTTTATACGAGTCAAATGTTCAACTAACTATAACGTCCCTGAAACCTATTTTCTTTTTTGTGAATTTCTAAGGTTTTCTAAATGCTAATTCCTAACTATAACGTTTGTAAAACCTATGTTTTTCTCAGTGAATTTCGAAGGTTTTTTAAATGTTAATTTCATATTTTAATGTTTATAAAACCTATATTTTTTCTATTATATTTTTAAATATTTTGGAACTCTATTATACTTCTTGTTTTTAACTTTAAAAATCATGTAATGTTTTATATCTTCGCAAAAAAATATGTATTTTTTTTTGGGGGGGAGAAAACTGAACTCCCATACCGGTAGCGTACCAAGCTCCATCACCACACAAATCCTATCCGCCATATTGCTTAACTCGTAAATGATGCGCATTTCGTATCCGACGAGTTTGTGCACCGCGTCCCACGTAACATCATATATGAATAAAGTCACCCCAGGTACTACTTTGGTATCTGATGGGTACGCAGTACCAAGCCACGCGTTACGTCATGTACGTATGGGGTCACGCCTGCTGCGCGTTGCGTATTCAACGAGTACACACTGCCAAGCCTGGTGTTACATCACAGACGTATAGTATCGTGCCGAGTACGCCATTCCCTTTCTTTTTGTCCCAAAAGTATATCTAAGTAACTTTAAACAGTATATGAGAACACGCGAAAATGTAAATTATTTGAAACATTTATATATTTCTAACTGAAATAAATTTATATTATGATAAATATATTTTGTCAATATTGCGTCGGGTGTGGCCTCCTTGCGCACTCTGTGCGCGATTGCCATGTGACCTTAAAAAAAGCATTTGATTGGTACATAACATTTCCCATTGTAACAGTTGTATGACCCCACCCATTTTACTCATTCTCTCTACAGCGTTTGATGAGAGACACCCCTTCTGCTTAGAAAGCTTTTTTGAAAAGTGTTTTCCTGTATACACATATCTTATACTACACACAACATGCAACAATCATCTTGATCAATATTCATGCTCTGTACATTAGCCTTCCAAGTGTGATTGCCATGCACCTCAAACGTTCCATCAAAAAACAAATGTGTTACACGATGCCCCTGGTGTGTGTGTCTGCACATTATTGTGCTGCCTTTCGGCCTGGGTATTGCTGGCTCTAAGGAGCATCATCAGCCACGGGCAGACTGCACATCCTAGATCACATGCCATCTCATTAACAATAGTTTCTGCCCTCCCGACACATGCTACACTAATCTAAATTGCACACTCTGCGAGGTGAAAACTACAAAAGAAACACACATAAGTACACTTCCTGGCCAGGCAGGAACTGAACAACGCCCAAGTCCCCGGAATAATTATTCACACCCCTACGCTGGCCTGTCGTACGCACGCCCAGCCCACGTTGCGTACATATAAATAGGATAACCACGACGCCACACGTCCCTCTCCTTCCACACTACCTCAAATGATTTGCCGCATTCACCTCGCATATCACAATGCGCAATAAAAAAAAAGAAATGGATCCATGTGGTGTACTCCATCCTGGCAATCAACACGGGCTCTAAATTGTGAGCCCTACAGCCCGTAGTCTACAAAAGGGATCCATGAGGTGTACACTCTCCTGCAATCAACACTCCATCTCAATTGTGAGCACTGCTGCCCGTAGTGTTTGCTCACACAACAATGATCGCAGGTAAGCAGAGTGGCCTGGGTGCACAGGGCCTCCAATTGAGCGAGCTGCGGCGAGAGGTGGGGTGCTTCAGCCTAGCTGCGCAGGTCTGAACAAACGATATTGCCATGTGTTATGATGTGATCTTTGACCTCATTCAGTCACATCTCTGTCTCATTCTAAACACCTGCTGGACTGTACTGTAGGCCTGAGCCAGCGGGCAGTGCTGCCCTACAGACACCTCTTCAGCGCGGTGCTGCGGGAGGGATGGGATGCATCAGCCAGACTGCGCACACGCGAATAAGCAATATTGCCATGTGTTATGATGTGATCTTTGACATCATTCAGTCACATCTCTGTCTCATTTTAAAGACCTGCTATACCATACGGTAACACCCGGGACATGTATCGGGTCTAGAGATCAACAAGTACTCACTTGCACCCACTGGGGTGAACCACTCAAGAAACTTCATGTACCAGCTTCCCTTGGGGCGACCCGGAGGAGGAGCTAGCGGAGTGCGGTCCATTGCGTTTGTTTATAAAATGGCTCCTTCGAGCTTTGAGCTGACGAGCTCCTGGACGACGCACCTGCGTGCCTGTGTGGGCACTGAGGCCCTTGACGGTTGCTTGGCGGCTCTCTCTTCTACCCCTGACTATTTTCTCTACTGAGGAGGGAAGTTATCCCGAAACCCGAGCCATGTCTCGGGCGATATTTTAAAACCCGGGACATGTATCGGGTCTAGAGATCATCAACAAGTACTCACTTGCACCCACTGGGGTGAACCACTCAAGAAACTTCATGTACCAGCTTCCCTTGGGGCGACCCGGAGGAGGAGCTAGCGGAGTGCGGTCCATTGCGTTTGTTTATAAAATGGCTCCTTCGAGCTTTGAGCTGACGAGCTCCTGGACGACGCACCTGCGTGCCTGTGTGGGCACTGAGGCCCTTGACGGTTGCTTGGCGGCTCTCTCTTCTACCCCTGACTATTTTCTCTACTGAGGAGGGAAGTTATCCCGAAACCCGAGCCATGTCTCGGGCGATATTTTAACACCCGGGACATGTATCGGGTCTAGAGATCATCAACAAGTACTCACTTACACCCACTGGGGTGAACCACTCAAGAAACTTCATGTACCAGCTTCACTTGGGGCGACCCGGAGGAGGAGCTAGCGGAGTGCGGTCCATTGCGTTTGTTTATAAAATGGCTCCTTCGAGCTTTGAGCTGACGAGCTCCTGGACGACGTACCTGCGTGCCTGTGTGGGCACGGAGGCCCTTGACGGTTGCTTGGCGGCTCTCTCTTCTACCCCTGACTATTTTCTCTACTGAGGAGGGAAGTTATCCCGAAACCCGAGCCATGTCTCGGGCGATATTTTAAAACCCGGGACATGTATCGGGTCTAGAGATCATCAACAAGTACTCACTTGCACCCACTGGGGTGAACCACTCAAGAAACTTCATGTACCATCTTCCCTTGGGGCGACCCGGAGGAGGAGCTAGCGGAGTGCGGTCCATTGCGTTTGTTTATACCATAAGGTAGGCCTGAACCTACGGGTAGCGCTGCCCTACAGACACCTGTTGAGGGCGGTTCTGCGGGAGGGGTGGGGTGCATCATCCTGAGTACGCACGTGCAAAAAAGCAATGTTGCAGTGCATAATGATGTGATCTCTGACCTCATTCAGTCACATCGGTCTAATTTTAAGGACCTGCTGGACCGTACTGTAAGCCTGAGCCAGCGGGAAGCGCTGCCCTACAGACACGTGGCGTTGGCTTTTAGGACACTGTAGTGAGCTCCTTACTAAGTGTACATGCACACAGGCTCCCGCCACTGCATTACACGCGCACATTATGCTTCTTGCATGCGTTCACTTCCTTTGTATGTGAATGTTGGCATAACATATAATTATTTAACCTTGTGTATTCTCGTGCACTCCAACTCCTCTTTGAACTACGATTACCACTAACAGTTGGTAGATCGTACTTCAAAAACGAAGGATGCACTCAACTCCTATTTTCTATCAAGCTTGAAATAGACCTTCATTTACCTCCAGATGTTTCCACCATTAAATTATTTCTCCCTTTTCAGATATTCCATTGATTGCCACAAGAAGGGCAGAGCGAGAGCTGACCCTGCAATGATGCCCTGGCATTCTGACACCTTCCATCATGGTAGCAAGACACCGTCCCCGACCGGAGACATGGTCTATCGTACAAACATACCATGGACCAAGAGCTTGCACCAACACGTCATGGGACACAACAGTTGTGGCAGGTGAGCAGTGAAGCCTCGCTGTGCAAGACCTACAATTGAGCACAGTGCAGGGGAATGGGTTGGGGGTGCAGCACCCTGGGTGCACAGGTGCATGCAAGTGATTTTCCCATAGCTAATAATGTAGGACTATATTATCAAACAATGGCGATAGCATTATCACCACTTTAGCGACAGGAAACTGCCCTTAAAGCGACGATAAGGGGTTGATAATATGCCCTTGTAAATTCCCATAGAAGCCCAGGCTCACACCAGAACCTGGGCTTTTAAGGGAATTCACAAGGGCATATATCAGCCCCTTATCGCCGCTTTAGCGGCCGTTTCCTGCCGCTAAATCGGCGATAATGTTATCACCCTTCCTTCATAACATGGCCCATAATCTCTGGCCTCATGTATTTAATTTTAAGGACTTGCTGAACCACACTCTTTTTCGCAGACTCCAGCGTCCTAGACAAACGGGTGACGGAGGGTAAACACTAAGGGCTGGTTGCAATAGGCTGAAACTCTGTCTCCTCCTCCTCTCTTCTTTTGACTCTCCCTCCCCTTCTCCCTTCCACGCACTCCCCCTCCCTTCCATTCGCACTATTGTCCTTTCATTCGGACTACCTTTCTTTACCTCTTCCACATAGCACACTTGCAGGTTTCCTATGCTGCTTCCACAGGAGTCCAACCCACGTTTTTTTTTATTATACTGTTCTATTAAAGTTACATTTCTATTTATTTCTGTTTTAATAAAGGTTACTTATTTTTTCAAATAAATAGCTGAGTGTATAGGTCTTTTTCTGACAACACTGGTCTATTGTTTACTGTGAAAATCATCTGTTTATAGGAGATTTTAAGGACAACATTATTTAATATTAGAGTGCCCCTACCAAACATAATCTAACTGACTATTAGACAAATGAAGCCTGGGTAATTGTACAACTGCAAGAGTTCTATGAGTGTATCACTTTATAACACCATAAGTACTGCCCGTGTGATTACAGAACAAATAAGGCACTGCCTATGACCACCGAGGCTTCAGCCTGCATATTTAAATAAAGACCCGGCGTGTGGCGATTCCCGGACTTCAGTTGGCCTCGAACTCCCCTAACAATTAGTAAACAATACCTGGGAAGGTGGTGCTCCCCTAGGCTGCAAAACGTCTCTGTGCCCTTCCGCGCCTAATTTACATGTGACATTAAGATCCCCAGTCCTACAGAGACCCCGCAATATAATAATTGGATTGGCCACGGAACATTACCCACCCACCAGGGACCTCCATTAAAAGAACGGGTGAGACCCCGCTTTTTTGTTTTTTTGTTCTTTTCTCTCCATTTTTACCATCCGCATCCCCTGTATTACCGCGATTCAAGGTTTTCCTCCTCTCGCTTCAAGTAGTCGAACAAGTATTTGCTATCACAGGGTGGAAGCCATGCACCACCTTCTAATAGCAAACACAAATGTCCAGCGAATGCACACCCTGGGACATTGTATGAGCTGCGCCTGAGAGGTCGCCCTCCCTACTACCATGATGCATTTGTTAGTATAAACGCATACTAACACTACTTACACATGTGTAGTACAGCGACCAGAATGTAGTGAAGAAGCAGAGGAAGCGCAAAATCTAAAAATATAAATCCTACCAGAAGTCGGATGACATAGTTCAATGAGCCGACGACCCTGGCATGAGTAGAAACAGCTACACGAACAAAACGGGTCTTCAGCACAACGCAAGCAATTTTGAAATATTGCTGAGTGGTGCCTTCTTTTTGCCTTCTCCCACTCGTTGCCAAATTTATGTAGTGAAGAGGCAGACAGCAGTGAATCCAATAAGTAGATTTATTACAAGAAAACTAGACACCTGAAACAACCACCAACAGGAGCAGACAGCAAAGCAACCGTCTAATCCAGCACCGTGTCCAAACTCCGCAAGGTTCCCCTCATGACAGCCCTACATTCTAACATGACATACTGAGGGCCATATTATCAAGGAACGGCGTTAAAATTATCGCCGCTTTGGCGGCAGGAAACATCCGCTAAAACGGCGATAATGGGCTTGATAATATGCCGTAGAGAATTCCAATAGAAGCCCATGTTCTCGTGTTAACATGGGCTTCTATTGGAATTCTCTACGGCATATTATCAAGCCCATTATCACTGTTTTAGCGGCATTTTACTGCCGCTAGAGCGGCGATAATTTTAACTCCGTTCCTTGATAACATGCCCGTTAGATTCTAGTAGAATTACATACTAATATTCTACTATGACTTACAATGGAATACTACACAGAGCACATGACTTTACAGCAATGAGTTCATAGTTTCATCCACGAGTCTTGACACCGGTAGGGGTAAGACTTTCGCTTCCCACTCCCTATATTGTATAAACGTAAACTAACACTTCTTCCACAAGTATGCTACAGCGCCCAGAGCACATCACTTTACAGCAATGAGCTCACAATTTAGGCTCACGGTTTAATCCCTGAGTCTTCACACCAATAGGTATGAGTAGTTCGCTTCCCACTCCCGATATAATATAAACGCATACTACAGTGGCTAGTATCCTACACCACCCAGAGCCCAACACTTTACAGCAATCAGCTTGGTTTCATTCCCAAGTCTTCACACCAGTAGGTGTAACTACTTCGCTTCCCGCTTCCGGTATACTATCAACACAAAGTAGCGGTCAGTAGTTCGCTTCCCACTCCCTGTATGGTATAAACACCTACTAAAACTACTTGCACACGTATGCTACAAACACCAGACCACATCACTTTACAGCAATGACCTCACGGTTTAGACTCTCGGTTTCATACCCAAGTGTAGCACCATATCATATCACCACCATGCCACTCTGAGCAACACCACACTTTCAGACCGTTAACAGTGATAACTACCTACTGTCCACCGCCAGTAGGTAATCAAGAACAAATTACAATAGTTCCTTGATTCTTTTAGCTTTCAAAAATTCTCTCTATTACTGTCTTTCTACTTTTCCATATAAATAGTTTTTTAAATATTCAAGTACACATCGCAGTCAGAAATGCAACGTATTCTATCAACACACTTTCTAGAACATTCTATAACATGTGGAGGCTAAAAGTTCTTAATTTTTTTTAAACCCAACTATATTTTTTTGCAACATTTTCTCGAACATTTAACGGCACGTGCAGGTTAAAAGTTCACGATTGTTTTAAGTTCGAACAGTGCCTTCCAAATGCAAGTAGCAGGTGTGGTTGAGTTTTATCTATAATATGTATTATAATATGTACGTGCAAACTGCTTTTTCTTAACCAATCACAAACCTACTTTTCCACAAAACGAATGTACACCCTACTTTTACAAAACAATGCTTTTCATCTCCCAATCAGGTACCGTTTTGTATGCGAAAAGAAACTAGTTCCCCATCTTTAAACATATCTCTTATTCTACGAAGGAACTGCATGAGCTACAGACATCTTTCCATACATTCCAGCCATACCTTCAAAATGCTAGTGTGGATCGTAGGACATAGCTATGTTTTCCGGTGCAAGAGGTATGCAGAACAGAGACGTATTGACTTAGACCTAGGTTTACAAAATGTGGACAATAAATGGTTTGGACAGAGAGGATTGAAGTGGCACCAAGTGTTGCCTTTGGTTAAAACCTGTTTGCATCTCCAACACTCTGACCTCATGATTGTGCACTGTGGTGGAAACGACCTAGGCACATTGACTGGGGTAGATTTGGAAATGTTTATGAAGGACACCTTTGGACAATTAATGTTACTTTTGCCTCAAACTGTCTTTGTATATTCCAATATATGCCAAAGACAGAAGTGGAAATGGTCCAAACAATTTTGTCCTCAGGTTGAAAAATCTCGGAAAAAAGTCAACGCCGCTGTCTCTGCATACCCCAGAGACCACAAAATGGGGTTCATATACAACAACAACATAGGTTTTGATATGGTGGATATATACAGAAGTGATGGAGTACACTTCACAGATCAGGGAAACTGAGTTTTCCTGAATAACTTGAAGCTGTGCATCCGCACTTATATGTAGCTCCAACTAATGAACGCAAGGGCTCTTTTATAGCCACCCTATAACTTACAACTTATGCCCCCTATTTTAGGGCCATATAACGCCAACTCCCGCACCCTCGCCAAAATGTATTCTCCACACAGCTGTGGCGCAGCGGCCAGACCATCTCACTTTGCAGCACAGACCCCGCGCTTTGATCCCCAACTCTACTCACCCATAGGGGTGAGTAGTTTGCGCTCTACAAATACCATAATGATTTACCTTCGCACTCCCTATACAACGCCACCTAAGCACCATACTCAAGCTACAATGTTCTAAACAAAAAGTTCATCCAAGTACCTATAACTACATGCTGACACTACTTGCACAGATGTGGCACAGTGGCCAGAGCACATGACTTCACAGCATATGACACACAGTTAGGGCTCACGCTTTAATCCCAGACTCCGGCAGCAGCTCAGCTTAGCAACATGAGACACTAGACAATACCTCACATATATTCCGTACCCCAGGACTTTCATACCAGTACGGGTCAGTAGTTTGCCCTAGTAGCTATAAACACATTTGGACACTACTTCCACAACTGTAGTGCAACAGCCACGGCATATGACTTCACAGCAAAAGACACACAATTTGGGCTCATGCTTTAATCCCCGAGTCCCGCACCAGCTCACCTTACCCGCATCAGACTCTACCCAATACCTCACTTAATTTCCATAGCCCACCACTTACACACCAGTAGGGGTAAATACTTCGCTTCGCACCCCCCTATAGCACACCCCACAGAGGTTACAGTGCTCCTACCCTCCTTTTCCCCCACTTTTTTCACCTTAAATCGCTTCAACGGAATCACAAAATGGCGGCCAATGCTTCCTAGTTGCAACCGCTCGCAACGCTTGCAGCCAATCAGCAACAAGCTCGTGCTCGTAACGACTCAGCCAATCAGATGGCAGAATTCCCAAATATCGATATCTGTAAATTACGATATTTCTCAAAAACTACTGAATGAATTTACACCAAATAAACAAAAGCGTGCTTTCTAGACCAAGACCCTTCTCCCTGCCAAATTTGGGGTAATTCCGTTCACCCATTCGACCTGTAGCCTTGTCTAAAGTTTCCTATGAAAATTAACATGGAGAAAACACGTTTTGGGTACCCCCTTTTTTCTTGGCCCCTCCCTTGACGAATCATCCCCAAACTTTCAACATAGTAGCTGATCTCAACAAAGAATTAGTTTTAAGTATTTCGCAAAGATTTTCTCAATCGGCGCCAAAGCTATTGGGAATAGAATGTTGCCATTTTCCTACCGCCAATAGTATGTATATATACTCAGCTCCTTACACACGGTAAAAGATGACCAGCACTCGCGCTAGGTTAAATCCCATTCCGGATTTTATTGCGAAACGTTTTGTTCAAACAAACGGGTTTCGGCGTTGGCCTTTGCCAATATATATATATATATATATTCACTGAAAAAACCATAGGTTTCACACATGTTATAGTTAGCTGGACATTTTACTGATAAAAAACCAATGAAATTCCCCCGTTATAGTTACTGTAGGCAACTATAACTCACGCGACCGCAATCCTCTGCTGATGCTAATACTGTATTTAGACACTTATTTGCCCATGTCTTCTTCCATTAAATTTTAGCTATACATATATTACAAATATTTTTTTTTCATAAAGACACATATGTCATCAGCAGAGGATTACGGTCGCGTGAGTTATAGTTGCCTACAGTAACTATAACGGGGGAATTTCATTGGTTTTTTATCAGTAAAATGTCCAGCTAACTATAACATGTGTGAAACCTATGGTTTTTTCAGTGAATTTGTACGGTTTTTTAAATGCTAAGTTACTTTACGCCATTTGTGGCGTGCGCGCCCACTTAACGCAGTTCGTTCCATGCGCCGCGTGCCCACATTACGCTAGATGGGCCATGAACGCACGATGCGCTTCGCGCACCGTGCGCACATGGAGGACATATGATGAGCAAACTCTTAATTCTGCTTTTCATTTATTTATTTTTATTTTTTTTACCGTACGCTTACCGTAAGCTTACGGTACGCGTACCCCGTGATTTTTTTTAAAATCAATAAATGTTTTTTTGTACTTTTCTGTCCTTCTTTGACCCCCTTACAAATGTTAGGGGGTCTGTAACTCTCCTCATTGCCCCCTTTCCTTGTTTTCTCAGTTTTTTTTCTGAGTGAAACACACAAAATGGCGGCCGCCGCTTCCTGGTTTCGGCCGATTCGAATGTTTACTAAGATCTATGGGCCAATCAGAATCTCCTTCGCGCACGCCATGTTTCTTCCGTACGCTTACCGTAAGCTTACCGTACGCGTACCCCGTGATTTTTTTTAAAAATCAATAAATGTTTGTTTTGTACTTTACAGTCCTTCTTTGACCCCCTCACAAATGTAAGGGGGTCTGTAACTCTCCTCATTGCCCCCTTTTCTTGTTTTCACTCTTTTTTTTTCAGAGTGAAACACAGAAAATGGCGGCCGCCGCTTCCTGGTTTCGGCCGATTCGAATGTTTACTAAGATCTAAGAGCCAATCAGAATCGCGCTCGCGCACGCCACCGTACGCTTACCGTAAGCGTACCGTAAGCGGGCTCAGATATATATATTGATTTAAAGGCTATTTTCTCAGAATCTACTGAACAGATTTACACCAAACCTACAAAAGGCACTTCCTTGACCTAGGGACTACCTCTCTGCCAAATTTTGAGTAATTCTGTTCAGCCGTTCGGGCTGTAGCTCGTTCTAAAGGTCCTATGGAAAAATGCATGGGAAAAACGCGTTTTGGGACCCCCCTTTTATCTCAGCCCCCGCTTGACGGATCCCCCCGAGACTTTCAGGGTAGGAGCGGAGCGTAGCGCCCCACCTATTTTGAGAAATTCGCGAGGATTCGTCGACCGGCGCCAAAGTTATTCAAAATAGAATGTTGAGGTTTTCCTATGGAAACGTGGTCCTAACTATAACTACCTACTGGCGACCGCCAGTAGGTAATATATATATATATATATATATATATTCACTGAGAAAACCATAGGTTTCAGGGGCGTTATAGTTAGCTGGACATTTCCCTCGTACAAAATCCTAGAAATTCCCCTGTTATAGTTAGTTCAGCTAACTATAACTCGCGCCCCCACAATGCACTGCTGATGACATCACATATTACATAACTCATGACATGGTCAGTGACATCACTGATGACATCATCCATTGAGTATGTGTTTCTGAACAGTTTTATTATGTTTAATATATATAGGGAAAGGCCTGTTGAAGAATAAGTGGGTGTACAAGTGTGTGAATGGATGATTTTCTAGGTGCGTAACTGACTCTATAAGTGAGTCATTAAATGTATCTTACTGCAGACTAGTGACTAAACTGTGTGAATGTCTGTATGTGTCTGTGTGTTGGTGTGCACGTGGCTGCATGGTTTTGTGAATAGCTATATGAGTGTCTATATGGGTTATTGATTGGTTGTCTGAGTATCTATATGGGTGCCTGAGTGTTTGTGTGGGTAGGGTGTGTGTGACTCTGGGACTAGATGTGTGAGTAGGTGATTCAGTGGGTGCATGGTTTTAAGAGTACATCTGTGATGGACTGTATGGTTGGGTGAGTGTACGTATGGGTGTGTTAGTGATTGAATGTATATCTCAGTTGTACATGTGTCAGTAACTACATATGTGAAATGCAGTGTATATGTGTGTAAGAGTATATAACTATCTATATGTGAGAGTGTATGATTTTGGGAGTGGCTGTATGCGCCATAGTGCAATGATATCTGTGTCATGTGCGGTTTATTTTTCTGCAGGAAGACACAGAATTTGTTAGTATTTTTATGAGTAAGTGAACTTGAGTGTGTTTAACTGTATAGGTGAGGAAATTGGACTGTGATTAATTATTTGCATGACTGACTAGATGTGTCAGTACCTCAATGGATGATTGGCGGTGTGGGAGTGTCTATATAGGTATATAAATGCACAGAGTGACTGTAAGTATGAGTGACTGTACAGGCGAGTGAGTGGACATGTATGTAGACCTAAAAGTCAATGAGTGGGTGTGTAGTTATTGGTATTGGAGTATCTATGGTTGTCAAAATGGCCTTTTGAAATTTTGAGTCGGTGTATCAAAGGTTATATTAGGGTGTGAGAAGGTGTACTAATTTATCACATGGATGACGTCATCAGTGATGTCATTTGAGATGTCATCAGTGATGTCACTGACCATGTCATGAGTGATGTAATATGTGACGTCATCAGCAGTGCATTGCGGGGGTGCGAGTTATAGTTAGCTGAACTAACTATAACAGGGGAATTTCTAGGGTTTTGTACGAGGGAAATATCCAGCTAACTAGAACGCCCCTGAAACTTATGGTTTTTTCAGTGAATTTCTAAGGTTTTTTAAATGCTTATTCCTAACTATAACGTGCCTGAAACCTATGGTTTTTTCTGTGAATTTCAAAGGTTTTTTAAATGCCAATTAACTATACCGTGCATGAAACCTATGGTTTTTTCAGTGAATTTCAAAGGTTTTTTAAATGCGAATTCCTATCTATAACTTATCTCTAAAGATATCATGAAAAGCATTCTTTTTTAAAAGTAGGGTGCACATTAGTTTTATGGAAAAGCATCTTTGTGATTGGTTAAGAAAAAGCAGTTTCAACGTGGAGTACATATCATAGGATAAAATTTGCTCAGCTCAACCACACCTGCTACTTGCATTTGGAAGGCACTGTTCGAACTTAAAACAATCGTGAGCTTTTAACCTGCACGTGTCGTTAAATGTTCAAGAAAATGTTACAAAAAAATATCGTTAAGTTTTAAAAAAATTTATGAACTTTTAACCTGCACGTGTCGTAGAATGTTCTAGAAAGTGTGTTGATAGAATACGTTGCACTTCTGACTTCTATGTGTTGTTGAATAGTAAAAAAACGGTTCATATGGAAAATTAAAAAGAAACCAATAGAGAAGTTATGAAACCTAAAAGAATCAAGGAACTATTCTAATTTATTCTTTACATGTATTTATGTGTGCAGCAACAAAATTATAGACACAACAGCACTAGGAAGAGGAAGAAGCAGGGAGTGGGGGGAGGGAGGGAGATGGGCAGAATGGCACACATGCACAATTAAGTACAACACACATATAGACTAACAATGGCCAAAATGAAACACACCAACAAGGAGCACAAGTCACACAACCCGCCAACATCACACCACTGAACGAGCATAGAAGTGAAAACCACGCTGCATTCATACAGGATGTGTACAAAGGCCAGTCGTTGGTGTTGTGGGATGTCTGCGACCGTGGTCATCATGGATGAGATGCCCCGCATGTGGCACATGGTCGAGTTCACTCTGTGTTATGCTGCCAAACGGCTGCTCCTCCCTCCCACGAGCCCCCACACTTTTGTACGGTGCGCTGTTGTATTTCGTGCACTCGTACGGCACACCATTGTAATGCCTATTTGCGCATGTCCTGCTACATTCCAACTACAACATCACAGTGCCGTTTGGAGTTGGTGCATGCCACTTTACAACATCGACTGCTGCGGCTCTTGTAGCAGGCCACACCAGAACACAGAGACACACTTACCGCACTTCCTGTACATGGACATGTACGAGACA
This sequence comes from Triturus cristatus, assembly GCF_964204655.1. Taxonomy (NCBI): domain Eukaryota; kingdom Metazoa; phylum Chordata; class Amphibia; order Caudata; family Salamandridae; genus Triturus; species Triturus cristatus. Next base: position 694,201,266 of record NC_140590.1, on the reverse strand, counting down.
CCCGGTTCCCCTTGCCGTATAGGCACACCCCTGCACTGACCTGTGAACCCCAGACCAGCACACGCCAGTTGTGCATGCAGGAGGATGCGTACGTAGTTACACATCCAGGCTCCCTGCCAACGTTGAGGTGACAGCACACTGTGATGTTGCAGGGCTCATGCCTATCATGCTAAGACAATGACCACAGGGACACACTTACTAAGATGTGGGTTTGGGGGGCATTGGCGGTCCTGGAGTTGTTGCGATGAGTCTTCTGGCCCTCATGGGTATCCCTGTATCATGCTCATTGACTCTATGGCACCTGTGGGTGTTCTGGTGTGGCTCTTGGCTGTGTTCCCTTTCATGGTGCAGGTATTTGTCCTGCTTAACACCAGCAGAAAGCAGGTGTAAAATCCCTGGTGCTAACATGTCTTATCGCCGGAATTTGTTTCGCATTGCAATTGGTGTGAAAGTTGTGATGTGATTTTTTTCGTGTGCAGAACAATATACGAACTGAGCAGTGTATCTCGTCAAGATCCAGCACCTGACGCGCTATTCCCAATCAATATAAATACAATAAGATTTCTTAATAGATTTTGTGTGTACACTGTAAGTGCAGCCAATACCTCAGTGCAATTCAATACAGGATTTTAGTATTTAGAATAAATCGGAAAGGTGCACCTCGTGTCTTTTTGCACGGGAACGGCTACTCTCCATTTCATTATCAGCACTTTAATAGAAGTAAAGTTGAGATCAATCTAACACACTATTCAGAAGTTGGTGCAAACTGCAGATATCACAAGTATTCCAGCGATAAGTGCCCCAAAATATAACACCATGGTGGACTCCATCAAATAACAGTAACAAGAACAAGAAAGAGTCACACAGCAGTTAAGAGAACAACCAAAAACGTTATTAATTGTTTTTTCAAACTTTTTTTTTATAATAATAAATATATTAACGATAAACTATTTTCAAACTTTATTTTTTTATTAACATATATATGAACAATAAACTAATAAACTAAATGTAACAACAATAATACAAAACAACAAGGCGGAACACTCCTGTGGGGACCATGGATGTCGACGACAGACCTGGAAAATCAGAAAGATTGTTAAAAAAACAACAACATGGTATTCTCAACAAAATACCACAAGAAACAAAATCACAGATATATAAAATGCATACAGCTAACAAAATTAACAAAATGTTATAAGTTTACCTTACAAAAACTGTAAATGTTGCCGCTTTAAAATATTTACCGAATCTGAGGAATTTTTTTTTGCAGAAGGCACCACGCCCACAACGTTTTTCTTCAGTGGTGAGGACATTTTTTACTTTTCCCAAGGGGCAAGCAAAGACCAATGCCACCTTCGTCACTCGCAAGATTTGCCAAAGAGTTCTGTTACGAGGGGATCCTAACAAAAAATACTCGTGCGGCACAGCAAGTATGATGAAACACCTAAGGACCCTTCATCCAAACAATCTTGCACGAGAAGACTGCAAACAGATGAGAAACACTCCTGTTCTGTATCTGTAAAAAAGAATCACAAATAAATGTATATTAATAACTTTCAAATGTATACTATTCCATTACTGTACAAACACATTTTATATAAAAACTGACTAAGAAACTATAGCCCTGAACCACAAGTGTGACGATCGTTAAAACACTACATGCATAGTGCATACTACTTTGAAGCAGTTCATGCCCTAAAGCCTACCTCACTAAAAGACTACATGCTAACTGACTAAATGATTACAGTACTATAAGGAGACACACTGGGTGAGTGACAGGGTGTTTGCTAGAAGAGTATGAATACTAACTAGGGAATAGAAGGTGTGAAACACAACTGTGTAGGTGATTAGAGGACTGCATCCATACTGCATAGGCATTTAAAGCAGTCCATGTGCTAAGGCCTGGCTCACTGTATGACTACTTGGGTACTGACTGAATGATTAGAGTACAGCAAGGAGAGTGCCTAGGTGAATTTATAAGTGCTAGGCTTTTCGCACAGGGAATTGATTAGTACTTGGTACTGAATGGGTCACTAGAGGAGTGCAAAGGCAGTGACAAGTGCTGGACTGTATGGATACTGACTAGGAAATTGAAAATGTGAAAGACAAGTGTCTAGGTGGTTAGAAGACTGCATGCATAGTGCATAGGGGTTTGAAGCAGTCCATGTGCTAAGGCCTGGCTCAGTGTATGAATACTTAGGCACTGACTGAATGATTAGAGTACTGCAAAGATAGTATCTTGGTGAATTTATAAGTGTTTGGGTTTTAGCACAGTGAATGGATTAGTACATGGTGCTGAATGGGTCACTAGAGGACTGCAAAGGGAGTGACAGGGTATTTCCTGGAAGTGTATGGATACTGACTAGGGAATTGAAGGTGTGAAAGACAATTGTGTACGTGGTTAGAGGACTGCATGCATAGTGGATAAGGGTTTGAAGCAGTCCATATACTAAGGCCTGGGTCACTGGATGAGTACTTGGGTACTGACTGAATGATTAGAGTACTGCAAGGAGAGTGCCTGGGTGAATTTATTAGGGTTTGGTGCAGTGAATGGATTAGTACATGATGTTGAATGGGTCACTAGAGGAGTGCAACGGCAGTGACAGGGTGTTTGCTGGAAGTGAACGGATACTGACTGGGGAATTGAAGGTGTGAAAGACAAGTGTGTAGGTGGTTACAGGACTGCATGCATAGTGGATAGGGGTTTGAAGAAGTCCATGTGCTAAGACCTGGCTCAGTGCATGAATACTTAGGCAGTGACTGAATCATTAGAGTACTGGAAAGAGAGTGTCTTGGTGAATTTATAAGTGTTTGGGTTTTGGCACAGTGAATGGATTAGTACATGCTGTTGAATGGGTCACTAGAGGACTGCAAAGGGAGTGACAGGGTGTTTCCTGGAAGTGTATGGATACGGACTAGGGAATTGAAGGTGTAAAAGACAAGTGTATAGTATGTTAGAACACTACATGCATACTGCATAGACATTTGAAGCTATCTATTTGGTACTTAGAAACTGACTAAATATTCAGACTACTTCTAGGACAGTGCTTAGGTTAAACTTTTTAATTTTCAGTTCTGCCACAGTGAACAGAATAGTACATGGTACTGCACCTTAGTGTCAAACCCCGACTCATTTTATCAATGCATAAGCAAAGACTAGCTTCTAATGTTACTAAAACTTGACAACATGAGAGGTTTTAAATTAGTTATCTGTCAGCAAATACACGATGGTTCCCAAATGCACACAGACTCACAGTGTGAGTCTAGACAACAACCACTATACCTAGAAGTTTACCAAAACTCATTCACTAGTCTGGAAGAGTTAATGGTACTGCACACAATCTACATATTTAAGTACACCACATCAGTGTCAAAGCAGGACTCATTTAATTAACGCAGAAGCCATAACTGTCTTCTAATGCTACTAAAACTTGACAACATGACTGGTTTTAAAACAGTTCTCTGTCAGCAAATACACGATGTTACCAAACACTTCTCTCACAGTCGTTCCCAAATGCACACAGACTCACAGTGTGATTCTAGACAAACAACACTATCCCTAGCAGATTACCAAAACTCATTCACAACAGTGGAAGTGGTAAGGGAACTGCACACAATCTACATATTTCACGACTGCACTTTTGTGTCAAAGCCTGACTCAAGTTCAAGTTCAAGTTCAAAAGCTTTATTCGGTATGTAAAATACAACCATATAAGCAGAACAAAACACATAAAAATACATAACATCCAATAAATACCTTATACACTGGACATGACTGAGAACAATATGTAAACATTGTTAAAGTGCATAATGCTACCATGAACAGTGCAAAATTAATCTAATTTATCCACGAAGCATATACATTATATTTTTAGCAAAGTGCGTGTTCCATATAAGTGTCTAGTATGTGCAGATGTGCAAAAGATGCAAAGCCTAAAAACAAATCCAAAAATACATCATTCAGAATTCATTTGAGCTACAAGATGCATAAAAAAAGTCTGGGCGATACCTAAGTGTACAAAATACATAACAAAATTTGACTAATCGATACAGACTATGGACTTCCTTATATTTATGCATTTGAGCACATAAGATGCCACGAAAAAACAGGTATCAGGACTTTCCAGAGTTGTTAAAAACTTCATTGCTGATTTGGTAGAACGTATCTTGTGTTTTAAAAGGATAGGTTTTAGATAAAATTTCCTAAAATAACAATAAAATTTACAAAACAATAAAAAATGACAGCAGCTTTGTTTTGAGATATTATCACAAGGACACAGCATACTAGATTTGATCTTCATATCCGGGAATGAGACTAAAGGATGCACAATCCCTAACCTTAGACGGGTTAGGACAAATCTGTGGGAGTTATAAGTCACAGTAGACAGTAAAATGTGGTCAATATATGAGTTAGCTCCTCTACCAGTAAAAGTTGGACAGATTTAGTTAGTACTATTTCTCGTACAACTTAACATATCCAAATCCAACTTGGCTAGCATCATATTTAGGGCGGTACCATACGCACAATGTGGGAAATGTAAACAGTCGTTTTCCCCCGTATTACCAAATTCCCTTCTTAATCCACATAAATTACTCGTGGCGAAAGGACAAGGGCTTATATTAAAATCACCCACCCAAAGGACAATCGACTGATGGCCTGAAACTGCTTGAGTCCTCACAATTTCATTTTCTAGCTGAATCAGAATTTTACCTCTGTCAGCAGTGAATACATTGTTATAAAAATTTATCAGCAACAAATCCTTCCCTGTATCAAACTCTAGACATAATACCTGAGAATAGACATCCACTGAAACACAACTTTTGATTTTACAGGAGTTTCGTTTGGTTGATATTAAGATCAAGAGACCACCTTTGGCTCTTCCAGCGGTCGAGCTCACTGCATTCAAGCTATATGCTGAATATCCCTCAATAAAAATAGGTTCCTCGCACCAAGTCTCCTGAAGACATATTATATCGTACCCTTTATTAATAAAATCCCTCCAAAAAGGGGAATCTAATTTCCTTTTCAAACCTGCAATATTCCACGTAACAACGTGGTAACCTGTATTGGAATCACAGTTTGACACTATATAATCATTTGCTCGTTCTACAAGGCAGGGTTCTGGAATTAAAAGGGAGTCTGCAACGGAGGGCAAGGTTGCAATCTTTGTCCGTTTAGTTCCTGAGCACACCATGACAGCATCCGCTTTATTGGTTTCAAATGGAGAGTGCGAAAAAGCAGTCGCCACTATATTAGACTGCTCACTGGTGGCCTGTTTATCGTTCGACTTCCAGATATTATTAAACAGTCAGTCGTTTTCCTCCAACGACGACAAGGCAGAATAACGGTTAAAAAGGGGGAGGGTGTAATCCCTCGGCCTACAGAATGGCTCATTTCCATATATATCCCCTCTGTTACAATGCATCGGGACTCTCGGTAGCAAGTTAGGAGGATAACCAACCCCCCCTCTAGTTAAACCAGCTGCATAGTGCTCATCCTGTTGATGCTGTGGTAATTGCTGGCAGTTCAAATGACTATAAAAATAACCCAAAGGTTTAGCAGAGACTGAATTAACTTGGTTGGGTAAGGAGGCGGCTTTTAGGAGGACAGTTGCCACATGCTGTGGGTATTTAAAATTAACTATAATACAGTCCCCTCTGGTGGTTTTCCTGCCTTCCCCTATCCAGCCAACTCTGCGAGTGGACAAAATATCTTTAGAAAATGCCAGCGGAAAACCACAGTTTTTGTTGAGCCAGGCAAGAGACTTATTTTTTAACGAATCGTGAGTTTCCTGCCTGGGATTAAGCATACTGGAGTCGACCTCAGGGACATTAATCAAAACCACTGCATAAGGTGCACACTGTGGTGGGAGATTAACGATATGATTTCTCTTGTGATTAATAAAACCAGCATCTCCATCAGCTACAGGTTTTTGTACATTCTGTGGGCGCGTACATACAGGAAGAGATGTGCTTGATGATGAAACTAATAAGGAAGAGGAAGGTACTGCTGTTGCAGTAGGTGGTACATTTACAGACGGACTTAACTGCCTGCTGTCCCCCAAATTCGCAGAGGCTCCCTTACTATAAATACTAGACGTAGGTCCCAAGGCACCATCCATTGAATTATGAACCCCAGAGGCCGAAACGGCCAGTTTGGTGTTTACCAAAGGTCGATTTTCATAAGAGGCCAAGAGACCCTTTAAACAGGCTACTTCTGCAGAGACTGAATTTAACTTTACCAGCAGGGGGCTAATTAAGGCCTCTAGTTTTGACTCGATGATAGATACCAAATGTCCTATTGAGGCTGTATGAAGGAAAACCCCCTCAGCTTTATCATTGGTCCCCAGTATATCTTTTAACGAGTCTGGTGTAGCCACCCTGCTCAGTTGGGTTGTACCCTGCTTTTTAGATTTGTAAGACACCGCCCTCTTCGCTGGGGCTTTCCTACATGCCCGCACTTTCCTCAGCATGGGGGAAGGAGTTGGGGTGATTTTGGAACAAGATGCTGTGGTCTGTGAGGGGGTAGAATCATTTAAAGAGATAGATTCATCAATGCTTTCAACATTAACCACATCAGGGGGTACATCGACCATTAATTCTACAGTCTCAATGTCAGTATTACCCCTACAACTTTCTAAAGTAGATGTTTCAGTATTAAGTGCTAATGTATCCACTAACGGTACTTCTAAGCTTGATCTGCCCAATGAGAGTCTCCGTTCTTTGTTGATCTTATTGACAACTTTTACCATATAATTATCCATGGTCCTCTTTTCTCCTGTACCAGACTGGTTAGTAGACTTGGACTTCGGCATCATAACATTAAGTCCAATAGCCTGTAACACAGGTATACGCGTAGAACAATACACTTACAGGTCCGTGGAGTCTGTAGATGATCAAGGGTCCGTGGCCCTGCCCTGCCTCTTCCTGCCCCGGACGGCCACAGACGGCCCGCCCTCTGCCCGGGCTCAGCCCGGCGTCGCCCGCGCGCGTCCCGCGACGCGGAGGCTGCGTCGCTCTTTTGAGCGCCTCGTGGCGCGAACGGGACGTCCGCGGGTCCGGTGGCGCTTGGGCTGCTGGGAAGTGTAGTTTTCCTGTTCTTTTCCCCACTCTGCGGCCGCTGATGTAGGTGGCGGCGGCGAGGGACTACAGGACAGGACAGCAGAGGTATGTCTCCAGCAGGACGCTCCTCGGAAGGGTGAAATGCACAAGGGGACCCGCTCCACCGAGGCTGCGTCGCTCTTTTGAGCGCCTCGTGGCGCGAACGGGACGTCCGCGGGTCCGGTGGCGCTTGGGCTGCTGGGAAGTGTAGTTTTCCTGTTCTTTTCCCCACTCTGCGGCCGCTGATGTAGGTGGCGGCGGCGAGGGACTACAGGACAGGACAGCAGAGGTATGTCTCCAGCAGGACGCTCCTCGGAAGGGTGAAATGCACAAGGGGACCCGCTCCACCGAGGCTGCGTCGCTCTTTTGAGCGCCTCGTGGCGCGAACGGGACGTCCGCGGGTCCGGTGGCGCTTGGGCTGCTGGGAAGTGTAGTTTTCCTGTTCTTTTCCCCACTCTGCGGCCGCTGATGTAGGTGGCGGCGGCGAGGGACTACAGGACAGGACAGCAGAGGTATGTCTCCAGCAGGACGCTCCTCGGAAGGGTGAAATGCACAAGGGGACCCGCTCCACCGAGGCTGCGTCGCTCTTTTGAGCGCCTCGTGGCGCGAACGGGACGTCCGCGGGTCCGGTGGCGCTTGGGCTGCTGGGAAGTGTAGTTTTCCTGTTCTTTTCCCCACTCTGCGGCCGCTGATGTAGGTGGCGGCGGCGAGGGACTACAGGACAGGACAGCAGAGGTATGTCTCCAGCAGGACGCTCCTCGGAAGGGTGAAATGCACAAGGGGACCCGCTCCACCGAGGCTGCGTCGCTCTTTTGAGCGCCTCGTGGCGCGAACGGGACGTCCGCGGGTCCGGTGGCGCTTGGGCTGCTGGGAAGTGTAGTTTTCCTGTTCTTTTCCCCACTCTGCGGCCGCTGATGTAGGTGGCGGCGGCGAGGGACTACAGGACAGGACAGCAGAGGTATGTCTCCAGCAGGACGCTCCTCGGAAGGGTGAAATGCACAAGGGGACCCGCTCCACCGAGGCTGCGTCGCTCTTTTGAGCGCCTCGTGGCGCGAACGGGACGTCCGCGGGTCCGGTGGCGCTTGGGCTGCTGGGAAGTGTAGTTTTCCTGTTCTTTTCCCCACTCTGCGGCCACTGATGTAGGTGGCGGCGGCAAGGGACTACAGGACAGGACAGTAGAGGTATGTCTCCAGCAGGACGCTCCTCGGAAGGGTGAAATGCACAAGGGGACCCGCTCCACCGAGGCTGCGTCGCTCTTTTGAGCGCCTCGTGGCGCGAACGGGACGTCCGCGGGTCCGGTGGCGCTTGGGCTGCTGGGAAGTGTAGTTTTCCTGTTCTTTTCCCCACTCTGCGGCCGCTGATGTAGGTGGCGGCGGCGAGGGACTACAGGACAGGACAGCAGAGGTATGTCTCCAGCAGGACGCTCCTCGGAAGGGTGAAATGCACAAGGGGACCCGCTCCACCGAGGCGGCGTCGCTCTTTTGAGCGCCTCGTGGCGCGAACGGGACGTCCGCGGGTCCGGTGGCGCTTGGGCTGCTGGGAAGTGTAGTTTTCCTGTTCTTTTCCCCACTCTGCGGCCGCTGATGTAGGTGGCGGCGGCGAGGGACTACAGGACAGGACAGCAGAGGTATGTCTCCAGCAGGACGCTCCTCGGAAGGGTGAAATGCACAAGGGGACCCCTTTGACTCATTTAATCAAAGCATAAGCAAAGACTGGCTTCTAATGCTACTAAAACTTGACAACATGACTGGTTTTAAAACAGTTATCTGTCATCAAATACACGATGTTACCAAATGTTTCTCTCACAATCCTTACCCAAATGCACACAGACTCACAGTGTGATTTTAGACAAGCAACACTATCCTAGGAGTTTACCAAAACTCATTCACTAGTCTGGAAGAGTTAATGGTACTGCACACAATCTACATATTTAAGTACAGCACATCAGTGTCAAAGCATGACTCATTTAATCAACGCATAAGCAAAGACTGGATTCTAATGCTACTAAAACTTCACAACATGACATGTTTTAAAATAGTTATCTGTCAGCAAATACATGATGTTACCAAATGCTTCTCTCACACTGATCCCAAATACACACTAACTCACAGTGTGATTCTAGACAAGCACCACTATCCCTAGGAGTTTACCCAAACTCATTCACTACAGTGCAAGTGGTAAGGGAACTGCACACAATCTACATATTTCACGACTGCAATTTACTGTCAAAGCCTGACTCATTTAATCAAAGCATAAGCCATAACTGTCTTCTAATGCTACTAAAACTTCACAACATGACAAGTTAAAACAGTTTTCTGTCAGCAAATACACAATGTTACCAAATGCTTCTCTCACAGTGGCTCCCAAATGCACACAGACTCACTGTGTGATTCTAGACAAACAACACTATCCCTTGCACTATACCAAAACACATTTCTTCATCTAGAAGTAGTACTACATTTTAGTATAGAAACATAACATAACTCATTTCACAAATTCATAAACAATGACTGGTTTCTAATTCTACCAAAATATAAAAACAGCACAGTTATCTGTCTACAAACACATGAAAAACACAAATGCTTATCACAGAATGGTTTCTACATGCACACACATTGTAGAGAAAAAAAGTACTCCCTACACTTTAGCAGGAGAAATACATTAGTCTGATTAAAATCAAAATAGTCTACATACATCCCCTCACAATTAAATAACTCATCTTTCAAGTTATTTTGTAGATTAAGAAGTATATCAATCACTAACCATATTTTCTTTTACAGAATCTCTGCACTGTTCACCTCTCAGCAAAAACAAAGAATGGAAAAGTTTCCCTTTCATTTTCCACACATATACATGTAAACATCAAATCACAATCCTTCACACAAACTCAAAAGCAAACACACATTTCTATTGGTTAAACATTTCAACCCTTTACAACTGAAATACATTTCAACCCTTCCCCCAATCTGCCTTCTGCCTGTTACCATAGAAACAGGTCATGGAACACTGCACTGAGCTCACAGGTCACAAGTTCAGCACACAATATTACTAAACAAGACAGGCAGTGTGCTTGACTTTTCAACATATCAGCTTATCATATATAATGTTCCTTACAATCTGTTTTTGTTAACCAATAAGAATCATACCTTTAAAAAACAGAAATATACACCCTACCTTTTAGTGTAGGAAGTAGTCATACAACCAATGATTTCTTGTCTTTTTTCAAAAAACATTGCCGTGGATCCGCGCACCCAACGCGTGAGAATCCGTGCACCCAACGCGGTAGGATGCACGCACCGTGCGCGTATTTCGCGTTTAAAAAAAAAAAAAAAAAAAAAAAGGGGCCCCAGCGGGTCCTACTGGGACCCCCTAAGCACCTCTAGAGGGTCAGAGTATTTCCACTCTGCCATCTTTATATGTTTTACACACTTATTCCCCTTGCTTCTTCAGCCTCGCTTCTACCGAGGCAGAAAATGGCCGCCAACAGTTCCTGGTTTCGAATGTAGAGAGACACTGGTCAGCCAATTAGCATTCAGCGTGCGATCGGGAGGGTGCGCACTTGGTTCGGTGAGGGTGCGCTTACGGTGCGGGTAGGGTCCGCGGATCCTCCCCGGCCATAGATATCACTAACTTTTTCATCCTAATTTTCTCAGGAACTACTGAACAGATTCACACCATTTATGCAAAAGGCACGAGTCTGAACTGAGGACAGCGGTTCGGGCTGTAGCTGCGACAACAGATCCTAAGGGAAATTGCATGGGGAAATGTGTTTTGGGACCCCCCTTTTTTCCTCGGCCCCCGCTTGACGAATCACCACAAAACTTTCAGGGTAGGAGCGGAGCGGAGCTGGCCAACAGTTTGGGAAATTTCGCGAAGATTCGTCACTCAGCGCCAGACTTATTGGGAATAGAATGTTGCGGATTTCCTATGGAAAATAGGTCCTAACTATAACTATCTACTGGCGACCGCCAGTAGATTATATTATCTACTGGCGGTCGCCAGTAGATAGTTATAGTTAGGACCGTGTTTCCATAGGAAATCTGAAAATTCTATTTTGAATAACTTTGGCGCCGGTTGACGAATCCTCGCGAAATTTTCAAAACTAATGGGGCGCTCCGCTCAGCTCTGATTCTGATTGGTGGTTACATGTCAGTCAACGGTCGAATCTGTCGAAATCAGGAAGTGTCGGCCGCCATTTTGTTTGTTGTGGGTGCGAGAGTGAAAAAGAGAGGTGGCGATAGTGAAAAGGGGGCAGGGTAGAGAGTTCCCGACCCCCTAGCCTTTGTCAGGGGGTCCCTAAAGGACCCCGAAGGGTGGAAAAACTTTTTTTTTTTTTTTAAATCGCGGGGTGCGATATATATATATATATATATATATTCACTTAAAAAACCACAGGTTTCACACATGTTATAGTTAGCTGGACATTTCACTCGTAAAAAACCATTGAAATACGCCGCGCGCCCGCAATCCACTGCTCATGACGTCACATATTACATCACTCATGACATGGTCAGTGGCATCACTCATGACATCACTGATGACATCATCCTTGTGATAGAGTGGCGGTTGCGCGAGTTATAGTTATCTGAACTAACTATAACAGGGGAATTTCAATGGATTTTTACGAGTGAAATGTCCAGCTAACTATAACATGTGTGAAACCTATGGTTTTTTAAGTGAATTTGCAAGGTTTTTTAAATGCTAATTCCTAACTATAACGTGTGTGAAACCTATGGTTTAAGTGAATTTGTAAGGTTTTTAAAATGCTAAGTTATGTATGTTTTATTATATTTTTTATATATTTATTTTACAATAAGCTACCTATGTATATAGTTATAGATTGACTGTATCCTGTAATATGGAATGGCTCGTTTAAAATGTTTTTTTTCAAGGTTTTTCACCGTGCGCGCACCCTGCGATTTTTTGAAAAAAATATGTTTTTTTCACCCTTCGGGGTCCTTCAGGGACCCCCTGACAAAGGCTAGGGGGTCAGGAACTCTCTACCCTGCCCCCTTTTCACGTTCTCCACCTTTCTTTTTCACTGTCACACACAAAACACACAAAATGGCGGCCGACACTTCCTGATTTCGACCGATTCGAATGATGACTGACATGTAACCACCAATCAGAATTACGCTCGCGCACGTTATGGTGCGCGCTTATAGATATTTATGTACTTTTAACTGCAATTTTCTCAGGAACTACTTAACAGATTGACACCATATATGCCAAAGGCACATGCCTGACCTGAGGACTACCTCTTTGCCAAATTTCAAGTAATTTTGTTCAGCCGTTCGGGCTGTACCTTCGACTAAAGGTCCTATGGGAAAATGCATGGGGAAAACGCGTTTTGGGACCCCCCTTTTTTCTCAGCCCCCGCTTGACGAATCACCCCGAAACTTTCAGGGTAGGAGCTGAGCGGAGCGCCCCATTAGTTTTGAAAATTTCGCGAGGATTCGTCAACCGGCGCCAAAGTTATTCAAAATAGAATTTTCAGATTTCCTATGGAAACTCGGTCCTAACTATAACTATCTACTGGCGACCGCCAGTAGATAATATATATATAGTTCCGATCAATTTCGCACCTGGTGAAGAGCTTTCTTTTTTAGTAGAGGACCGCCGGCAAACTCTGAGACCACGCAATCAAGCGCAGAAACCAGAACAAGAAGGAATCAACGGAGGAAACAGAGGCGGAAAATCAAACTACAAAGGAAGAAACAAGAAAAAATTCAACAACAAGAAATAAGACAGGTACCCAATGATGAGATTGACAATACTGTAATTAATTTGTCTGAGATTACGATTACTTTGGCAGAGAAGCAATTATTGGCCCTAGGACTTTCATATTGTCCCACTAATTGTTTTAAATATACACAAACAAGAGTGGATGTGTTTAAATTTATTCAAAAACTAAAATTAAGAAAGCATTTCCAACTTAAGAATGCAGCGGATATTGCATCTCAAAGTAGATCCGTATCAGGATCTAGTTCTAATCTGCAAGCAGCGGATATGGGCACATTGTTGGCTATGCAATGTTTGGCTGATTCAAGTGATTGATATTCCAGATGATTCAACACAGGTGAACTTACACGCAGCGGGTATTACCTGTAACACATCAAGTACAAGTCCATTTAGACCCCCTTCTACTTTCATCCCAATGATGCCGAGGGATGCGATTGATGTTTTCAGTGAATGCATAGTTAATGAATTGAAGAAACTAAATAGTACTGTCATGCAAAAAAAGAGACAGCGTAAATTTTCTGAAATGCAATACACTAAATTAATCCGTAAACTACAGGAACACACGGAGGTTATAATTAACAAAGCTGATAAGGGAGGGAATATTGCTTTGTGGCCAAGAACCATGTATATGGAGGAAGCCTGGTCACATCTCAATGATGTTAATTGTTGCAGGAGAGCCAATTTTCAGGAACTTTTAAAAAAATGATCATCCAATGACTCCTTTTTTATACTTTATTCCAAAAGGGCATAAGAAGGTGGTACCGGTCCCTCGTAGACCAATTATTTCGCACGTAAAAGCCTTTTGGAGGCAATGTCAAAATATGTTGATCATTATCTACATGAGTTTGTGGAAGAATTGCCATCTTTTATCAGGGACACAGGACATTTTCTAACTAAACTGAGAAATGTAAAATGGGAGGAGGATTGTCTTCTAATAGCAATGGACATTAGTTCTTTGTACACCAGCATCCATCATTGTGATGGGATTAATGCAATTCGCTATTATTTGGATAAAAGAAATATTGTCATGTATGAACATAACAAAATGTTGGTCAAAATGATAGAGACTTGTTTGACTCACAATTTTTCTTATTTAATAAGGAAGTGTTCCAGCAATTACGCGGAGTGGCGATGGGGGCATGTTTCTCCCCCAGTTACGCGTGTTTACACGTGGGCTGGTGGGAGGAACATGTCCTGAGGACTACTCATCAAGATATTTATGACCAACATGTGCTTCACTGGTGGAGGTTCATAGATGATGTGTGCATTATCTGGAAAGGTTCTATTGAAACAGCCCAAAAATTTGTGAATGATTTAAACATTAATGCCCTAAATCTCACTTTTACATCGGATATTAGTGACAGTAAGATACAGTTTCTAGATGTTGAAATTTTTGTAAAAGACAACATGATCCATACCAAATTACATAGAAAAACAACAGCTGGAAATTCAGTGCTACATGCGACTAGTTCACACCCTCAACATCTCATACGAAGTATTCCCTATGGGGAATTCTTGCGAATTAGGCGCATTTGTAGTCATGAAGGGGACCTCAAACAATGCCAAGCAGAAGCATTTGGAAGGTTCTTAAATAGAGGGTATAAAGCTTCTGATCTGACAATAGCTCGTGACAAAGCTAATGAAGTAATTGATGTCAATGTTTTACCTGATATCTCAAGCTCGTCTGGCTGTTCAGTCTGTTGACAATATAAGACTAATTACAAATTTTTGTCGGCAGGAGAGACAAGTCCGTAAGATTTTATATACAAATTGGCCAATCATTCTATCAGATTTAACTTTGTCTCGAATTATGCCTAAACTACCTAGCCTAACTTTTAGAAGGGCACCCTCAATGAGGGATGCATTGGTAAGAAATAGCCCTGAAATTGTAACTTCTAATAGTTGGCTCTCGGCTAGATCAGGTTTCTCCAGGTGCAGTTCATGTCGAGCTTGTAAATTTGGAAAAAATGTTTCACAATATGTCACAGCTTTTAGCCCAGAACCAGTTAAAATGCAAGGTCACTACACTTGTAGAACAGACTTCGCTATTTATGTCCTAGAATGTACCTGTCACTTACTTTATGTGGGCAGCACTAAATTACAGGTGTTCAACAGAATATTACAACATCTGAGAGCGATTGTGAATTCTGATCCCAATTATCCTGTGGCACGGCATTTTAAACTGGTGCATAATAACAATTTGAATGATCTTAGTTATTATGTTATTAGTGCAGTACCCAAAAATATGAGAGGAGGTAATCGGGAAAAGAGGCTGAGACAGGTAGAGTCGGAATTCATTATGTTACTTGACACAAAGATGCCCAATGGATTGAACAATAGTGATGATTTGCACAACTTTTTATAATTATTTATTTTAGATAAAATGTACCCTTTGGGACGACTCCTTTAATCGATGTTTATTCTCTTTGTATGTTCCAGTTTTTAGTCTATGTCATCTTAGATTTTAACTGGTTTTAAGAGAGATATATTGCCGCTTTTTAAGCTCTGTGAGTTTTATCGTAATTATAAAATTTGATGTGTAGGAGTGTTTTTTATCATCTGACAGTTAAAACATTTGTTCTTTTAGATCGCAGTTTTACATCCTTTTATGGGCTGGTAGGGTAGTGTTTTAATTCAGTGGAAAGGTTTTGTCTTACCCGGTTTTATTAAGGGGTTTCTTAATTTTACAGGGTTTGAAGAGACTTTTTTGCCGGCATCAATCACATGTTTCTAATCTTTTTGAGAAAAAGTAGGATAAAAAAAGAGTGAAAAAAACACTATCTGCAAATCAAGTTGTGGTTATACCGTAGAAATGTTAGGAATAATATCAGGAGCATATTTTTCTATATATTTATATTTACAAATTTATATAAATATTTATTTTGCGTGTTGATTTTGTATGCTCTTAATAGGTTGAAGAAAACTGAATAGTTTGGAAACTGAGATCTCAATACTTATTTGAAAATAACGCAGGAGAGGAAAAACCAGAAAAGAAAAAAAGAAGGAAATTAAGATGATCAAATAAGAATTAGACTTAAGTGAAGTCTATATATATGCTGCTTTGTCTTTGTATGTATTTTGCACTTGCACATTAGCACTTTTTTGCATATTTTTTGCACATTATTACATTCCATTTTAGTGATTATAAAGACTGATTTGTCTAAGCATTTAACGGTGAATCTAATCTAACTTAAAACGAGAATACCAGTATTCTTAGTGGCATTGATGGTTCGAATTAGCAAAAGCTCTCAAAATAAGAACTTTCTTTTTAAATGATCTTTACCATGTTAGAATTTTTGGTTCACATTAACACAATGATTTGAGATGGATGTCATTAAAATTTGGAGCATTTATGCCATTATTTTTGACACTATATATATATCTCAAATATGATGCATTATGGTAAAGTTAGTATGCTTTACAAATGTAATTGTCTGTCTTCATTGTCTATGCTTGTGTCTTTAACTAATTGGAATTGTTATATCATGCGACTCTTTAGTTTTAAACTATATATACATTGTCATTGGTCCAGCGCGTCATGTGATCAAGACTGGCAGTCGAAACGCGTCAGGCTGGGCACTTGCTGTCAAATTACTTTGCACTGGCACTTTTAAATCTGCACAATAAAAGTCACCACGCTGGAGGTCCGTACCTGTTTTCTTGATCCTAAAAACCGTGATCGTTTCAGGACTGTGGTATATATATATATATATATATATATATATATATATATATATATATATATATATATATATATATATATATATATATATATATATATATATATATATATAATTTCTTTTTTATTTCACTGAAAAAAACCATAGGTTTCAGGGGTGTTATGGTTAGCAGGACATTTCACTCATACAAAACAATTGAAATCCCTCCGTTATAGTTAGTTCTACTAACTATAACTCGCGCGCCCGCAATCCACTGCTGATGATGTCACATATTACATCATTCATGACATGGTCAGTGACAAGAGACCGGTTCTTCAGAGATGGTTACTCGATCTCCTGGGAGGCCAGAGGGGGAGCCGGGGAGTCTAGTAACTCCTAACTGCTTTGCTGCTGTGGAAACCTGTAGCGCAGATTGTTGCCGGCTCTGGAGAGGCTTTCGCTTCAGCCATCCCCACGCCCCGAGTGGGGCGGTCACTGTGAGGCTGGGAAAAATCTTGAGAATGTGTAGTTCAGAACCCAGGCCTTCTACCTTTGTGCATGTGCGTGGAGCCCTGCTGCCACATCGGCCCCTGGTTGCTTTCACAGGGGAAGGTCGCTAATCACCAGACCGAATCAATGGCGAAGCTACATCAGTGGAGCAAGCTTTTTCAGGGTTGGGCTGTTGGCGCTGGCGGTCGGTCTCTTGCTCCCATGTTTGAAGCAGTGCTTAATTTGTAAAATATGAAGTGCAGGTGCTGAAATGTTTGGCGGATGCCACACCTACTTTTCTCTGGCTCCACCCACTCCCTCCACTGGCCCCACCCACTTACTATATTGGCCCCACCCACTTACTATATTAGCTCCACCCACATCTTCAACTGGCACTGCTAAAAGTCAGATGTAATACCTGATCTGAATTTTAGAAAGGGAGCCCAGGCCAGAAAGCATGGAAATGTCACACATACGCACCCATGCGATGAACCATGGAAATGTGTGTGTCACACATAAGCATCCATTCCAGGCCATAAACTATGGAAATGTCACACATAAGCACCCATGCCAGAAAGCATGGAAATCTCACACTTACGTACTCAGACAAGGAAGCATGGAAACGTCACACAAAGGCACCCAGGCCAGAAATCATGGAACCATCACACAAAGGCACCCAGGCCAGAAAGCATGAAAATGTCAAAGAAAGGCACCCAAGCCTGTGGCGCTGGAACAGGTTTCAGAGTGTTGGTGCTGCCCTCAATGTTACATCACTGAAGAAATCATAAGATTGTGAAAAATCTAAACATCACACTAAAGACAAACATAGCAAATGAGCCTTGCCCATTCTGGCGGAAGTGGTGAGAGTGTGGTATGTTCTAGTGGAGCATTTTGAAGGCCACTGCTTGTTGTGGTGTTGGTGAACTCTATGAACCAAATCTTTCCACAATCCTAAACTCACCAACCCCAAGTGCCTCAACTTCCTGCTCTATCCAGTGCTGTGGTAGAATTCCAGCATATCGGCTGATGCTTTGGACAGCTGAGTAGCTTCCAGACATAGCTGGTTGTTATTTGTTGATGATATGCATGCAAGAATAGGCTAGCTCTATGAAACACAAGTGAAGCAAAGTTAGTCCTGTGACAAAGGCAGGTTGTATAGGGACCCTACTCCTGCCATCACATTCGGTATGTTTACTTTGGTACCTCTAGGGCTTGGCACTTTAACTTCAGGCAATCTCAGGAATGGACTGGTGAGGGGAGCTCAGCTGGCCTCCCTCGAAATGGGGAAACCTCACTTACCCAGATCAGAAAAGCAGACCCATGCCTTGGGTTAAGCAAGGCCTCAAGGGGCACTTTGCAGGCAGCATGTAGGCCAGGCCTGTGTTCAATGGTAAGAAGAGTGAAACTGCATGCTATCCTGATTCCTGCACCTATACCAGAGATGCAGTGCTGGCAGGGATTCTTTGTTGAGCTTCTTGCAACAGCTGTGTGTTGTAGCTACTATTAGGTGTGTATCAGTGAGGGATAACTTTACATCTATGTTCGGGTGTGAGCACCTGTGCAGACTTATTTAACACATCAAACTTACACATTTCAAAAATAAACTTCAATGTAATGACATTCGGGAGGCGGAATCCAAGGCCTAAAGTATTATAGATAATTTGCACTAGAGTTTTGTTGCGGGCCACACTAGAGAAATATTTGTTCTATGCAGCAAACTAGAGTACATTTTCACCACAACCTTGTTGTCCTAAAAATTACAAACATCGCTCAAAGTTGTTGAACAATCACAGACGTGTAACGCCCTGTTTGGGAGCATAATGTAGCAGAGTCCTCATTATTCTTTCTCTCTTACTCGCTTCAATATTTTTCTCTAACCCCCACACTCTCTGTCTACCTCTAACACTGATTGTCTTTACTTTCTCTCTACCTATTTCTCCCTCAACACCCTGTCTTTCTATATATCTTTCCTTCTCTCCTCACCCATCTCTTTGCTCCGTCATCTCTCTCTCTTGGTATCTGACCTCACGCCTCACCCCTCTTTACCTCCGTCTCTCTCTGCTGCCTACCCTTTCCTCCCTACCCTCTTCGAAGTTATTCTTCACCTCACCTCCCTCTTGCTACTATGCTTCTGCAGCTGGTAGTAATAATGAAGTGAAGAAAGTAGAGGCATAAATAAACATCATTAAGCCCAAGGTATTTTCTTAGTAGACACATACTGCAGCTCTGCCGATCTCCGCCATAAATAAAAGCAAACAATTCTTAGGAAAAATAAATCTGCACAAACTACTCAAGAAAGCCAGTTGCACGAAGAGTCTACTAGACAGGCCGCCTGTTTTAATCAAATACTTAGGTGATGTGCGAAGCGCGATATAGATTGCTTCGAAGTTCGAATTAAATTAATGGAGGACACTGTGAGGGCGGCTGATGCTGACCTACTCCTGTCAGTTGTTTTTGCACATAATCTTTAACACGTACTAAGGCACTGCACAATTACATTACAAATTTAGATGCACAAACCATGGCATGCCGCACACTTAAAGAGTCTTTAAGACTATGGGCGCATAGTCGCTCGCGCTTGACGAGAGACAGACGCTGACACGGTTTGTAAGAGGAGCGCATGGGAAAGGGCTCCCATCAGGCTATCTCGCTACTTCAAAGCACTGCTTTTTAAATACCACCTAATGCTTGTATTTTGCACTGTTTTTAAAAAAAGAACGTTTTACTTGCTTTTAAATTAAACTCACTGCCTCTACTTGCAGTGTCCCCGGTCCACCACCGATTATTCGGTTTGTGTGGAGGGACCGCAACGTGCCACGGGAAGGGATTTGCGACTTCCGGTCTTGGCCACCAATCAGCTATTCTGCAGCCGATCGCTCACCCTCCTTAAAAGCAGATGCCTCTTGCTTCGCGCAGCGGACGCGCATGACAAGAGACAGACGCTGACACTGTAAGAGGAGCGCCTGGGAAAGGGCTCCCATCACGCTATCTCGCTACTTCAAAGCACTGCTTTTTAAATACCACCTAATGCCTGTATTTTGCACTGGTTTTTAAAAAAGACGGTTTTACTTGCTTTTAAATTAAACTCCCCGCCTCTACTTGCACAGTGTCCCCGGTCCACCACCGATTATTCGGTTTGTGTGGAGGGACCGCAACGTGCCACAGGAAGGGATTTGCGACTTCCGGTCTTGGCCACCAATCAGCTGTTTTACAGCTGATCGCTCACCCTCCTTAAAAGCAGATGCCTCTCGCTTCGCACAGTGGACGCGTGCAGTGGGCGCGCCACCGGCGCGCCAAAGGCAAGCCCTTCTGCGCCTGTCCGCGGCTGAATGGGGCCTGGGGCCAGAACCCCTGCCCAAATCCATAATGGCCATAGTACTTATTCCTGCAAAACACTTCAGGCCCTTCGGCCCAAGCCCGGCCCTCAATGCTCACCTCTCATTCCCGACGCAGATCCATCAAACTGTCCCTGCTGTGGATACACCTTCACACCACAATCCCACTCGAAATCTACTTGTCGTAATTATAATTTGATGCCAATTTCGACCAAGAAGAATAATGATACCCATACTGAATTCACTTTTTTTAGTCTCAATTGTAGGTCACTCCCAAAACATAAGGGAGATATCCTTGACCTCCTCACCGACTCTAAACCTGATGCCATCTTCCTAACAGAGACCTGGCTAAATGAGAGCTCCGGACCCGATATTGCGCATGCACTTCCCCCAAACTACATGTATCTTGGAAAGAATCGCGCAGTTAGGAGTGGAGGAGGCATAGCAATCATTTTTAAAACCTCCTACATGAGTAAATGGGATGACCTGGGCTTCATGGACTGCGAAGCTGGTCTGTTTAAGCTGTTGCTGTCCCCTAATTTCACCCTTTCTGGGACCTTAATTTACCGCCCCCGGGACCGGCTGGACCTTGGGCAGCTGCATTCCCAGATCTTATTGCCCTCTTACTACTAGAAGACACTAATTTCTTGATTTTAGGTGACCTGAATTTACATCTTAATGAAGCTTCTTGCACTACCAGCGCCACTCTCATTGCCGATTAAGCCGCCATGAATGTCTCTCTCCACAACTCAGCTCTCACTCATAAGGCTGGACACTTATTGGATGCCATTTTTTCCAACCTTACCATGGTCTGTTGCAAGCATGCTATCCCCTTTCCTTGATCTGACCCTTTTCTGGTGGAATTTAAGGTTACACATGAACTGTTTCTTAAGAATTCATCTTTTCTCTCTGGGTCAAGAAACTGTAGAAATTGGAAAAATCTAGATGTTAACAGTCTGAACAACACCATGCCGGTTACCTCGATAGTTAACCTAGATGACGATGAGGTCATCCACAAATGGCTAACCTCTTCTATTGACGCATATCTCCGATTGTCTAACAAAAAATTGGATCATCATCGCCCTCCAGCTCCTTGGTTCTCAGAAAAACTTAAAATGGAAAAAACGAAATGTAAAAATCTAGAAAGACGCTGGCGGAAAAACTACGAGCCGGCAAAAAAATCCACATATAAATTAGCTCTAAATAACTATCACTCAATGTGCAACACTGCTAGGGCTGAGCACGCCAATCACACTATTTTACATTCACAAAACTGCCCCAAAGTTTTCTTTAAAGTAGTGAAGGAACTATCTGGTGCCACTTGTCAACCTGAGCCTCCGGGTCTCGACTCTAAACAGTGTGATGATCTGGCGGAATTTTTTGTGGATAAAATTGATAAAATCTACTCTGAATTTAATAAACATATGACTACAATAATAAACTTGCAACCTAATTATTCTGCAACACAATGCCTCTCACAGGAAGTCGTTCAAGTCAGCAGTCACATCCTGCTAGACAAATGGACTCCCCTTGACATATCTTCCTTTCGTAGTATTCTTAAGAGCATCAAATATGGCTTCCCCAAGGATCCGGTTCCCTCTTCTGTGCTTCAAAAACTAGACCTCTCTATACTTACTATCATCATGGAGCTCCTCAACGCATCACTATACGAAGCTAGGGTTCCTGCGTCCTGGAAACATGCTATGGTCCTCCCCTTGCTTAAAAAAGACAACTCTGACCCCGAGGTCCTCTCTAACTTTTGCCCCATCTCTCTGCTTCCTATCCTCTCCATGATTCTGGAAAAACACATTAACCTCCAGTTGACGAAGTTTGTTGAGGCACAAAACATTCTACATCCGTCTCAATCAGGCTTTAGGGCAGGTTTCTCCACAGAATCGACACTTCTGGGAGTTACTGAGAATATTCGTCAACAGTTTGACAAAGGAGATACGGTGGCAATTATTTTATTGGATTTAAGTGCCGCTTTTGACACTGTTTCCCACACTTCTTTTCTAAAAACCCTTCAATCAAAGGGCATTGACAGTATGGCACTCAAGTGGCTGTCCAGTTTTCTATCTAAAAGTACCTCTAGGTGTTCTCCTCAATTTCTCATTCCAAGACTCAGGTTTCCCCGTATGGAGTCCCTCAGGACTCCATACTCAGTCCATTGCTTTTCAACATCTACGTCAGCCCTCTGGCTACGATAGCAGAGCAAGCAGGGTTAACAATATACTCCTACGCGGATGACACTCAGCTCATCTTTTCGCTTTCCTCCAATGGGACTTCGAAGACATCTTCTCTCCAGCCGGGGCTAAAAAAGATAGCTGACTGGATGCTCGCAAATAAACTAAAACGAAATGGTGGGAAAACTGAACTCCTCATCTTCGGTGGTAATAAAACTCTCTGGGGCCCCCAACATTGGCCGCCACAAATGGGCCATCTTCCCCTCCCAACACAATCGGCCCGCAACCTTGGCGTTATTATTATTGACCACCAATTGTCTATGAAGCAGCAAGTGATTAAAGTTGCCTTCACTTGTTTTGCTATTCTAAAGTGGCTTAGAAAAATTCTCTGGATGCTTCCTTCCTCTATGCAAAAAACTGTTGTCCAGGCCCTAGTAGTGTCCAGATTATCTGGGTGCTAGTAAGGAAGTGCTCTGCAAGCTGCAGGTAGTCCAAAACTCCGCGGCAAGACAGCTCTGCCAACTACCCAGAATGGCCTCCACTTCAGGTTCACTTCGTGAACTACATTGGCTGAGAATTGACAATCATGCCAAATTTAAAGCCCTTTGCTATATGCACAGAATAAACATGGGCTCAGCTCCCCACTATCGAAGTGCTTTGGTGCACCATTATCGTCCCTCACGCCTACTACGATCCTCTAATCAATTAAATTTCCAGGTGCCCAGGATCAAACGAGCCAGAATGGGAGAACGTTCTTTTGCCTATCTGGCTCCCTCCCTTTGGAACTCTCTTCCAATGCATTTATGCCTTGAAAAGCACTACATGTGTAAACAACTAGAGAGTAAGGAAAAAGTTAACTTGTCATTTTCCCTGGGTAGCATATGAATAAACAAAATGGACAAGTCCTTTTATGAGGTAACTGTGGTCAAAAGATCCTTTCCACCACACTCACAGCACACTTTAGGGTGTGTGCTGATATTTAAACCCACGTGGCCGCCGTTTTTGGTCACTCACTCATTTGGTCCTGACGAAAACCTTATGGTCTAATCCAAAGGCTGAAACTAGTAGACCTAAAATCTTAGGGATACCGAGGTACATACTAAACCTCTTAGAGATCCCGATGCTGTTTTTACATATGTCCTAGGACCCTTTTATTAAAACTTTTATAAGGGTTATTCCTAGAGACATTTTTAACTCATAACTGCACTTCACATATCACTTCACTTTCCTTCACAAACAACCTGCTCCGCTGTAACTCAGGCGTTGAAGCACAGCTGGATTGCATTAGGTGATCCAGCTGGGCCCCGATGATGAAGCATGCCACCTACCAGGTAGGTGGGTGAGGGGTTTCCTAAAAACTGTCTACAGTTGTTTGCACTCCTTTCTTTTGAAGGTAGTGGCAAGGATCTTTTGACCACAGTTACCTCATAAAAGGACTTGTCCATTTTGTTTATTCATTGAAAAGCACTACCTCAAATTTCGCAAAGATTTGAAAACTTGGCTTTTTAATCAGTAGAGCCTTTCAATAGCTTCTGGCCCTTACCTCTTGTCTTGCGTGTCCATAGGCACCGGGAAACCTCTGGGTAGCTGTGCGCCATATAAATTTAATAAAATAAAAAATATATATATAATTAGGTGTGCAACGACTTACTTACTGGTAGAAAAAAGGCAACCCGTTTATTTAACATCCTGCTTTTCATGATACTCAAGGAAGCTGGAGTTAAGTCTTCCAATGCAGTGCGAGCACTATATGTGGATTCATACTAGAGCTCTCAACTGTTCAAATGTCAGGCAATGGAGCCATGGCCGTCACCCATCACCCACAGTTAGAGGTTCTAATTTCCTGTCTGTGCGATTCCCGATAGTGGGCATTCCAGCCAGGACTGCCAAAGCAGCGAGACAGGATGATGGCACCTCTACTGGATGGCATGGCACTGGTCCAGGATGCTGGCGTCTGTGAACTTATGATGTCGGGGAAAATACCATTTTGGAAAGGAAACCTGATCAGTGTGATACAAATAATAATACATTCCTTCCCATCCCAAGGCTTTCCATTCAGTTATTCAATTGTTCATAGGCACAGGCTAGAGGTAGATTGCATTAATGTGCACGAGTGATAGGAAATTTAGGATTTGCATTTCAAAAGATCGTCCAGAGGGATATTTATTTTTGTAGCAGTCGGTTGTTGAAAATGTCTTTTAGTGCACTTTTTAATTGTTGCAAATTATGTGGCTAAATTGCCATTACTGCCTCAAATTGATGTAATTTGGCCCCATTATTGCAAGTTGGCCTCTGCCTACTTAGGTCTCGTGACACGGTGGAACTGCTGTCTGTGGGCGAGAAGTGAGCATGGACAGGAGTATGGCCTGCAGGCAGCTTGTCAATAGAAGCTATTTCTATTCCCTACTAACGGACTAGAAAACTCTCAAAAGCGTGCATTTGCCCTTTCTAATTGTATTCTTCAAAACGTTCCAAGGTGCCAAGGTTGTGGCCCCTGTGCACTAGAAACTCCATAACTTTTTTATTAGATCATTTAATGGGATCGTTGGTAATCCAGTGGGATATTCTTGAAAATGGACATTTAACACAAAATAAGTGTTCATAGCAAATCATCATGGGAGGCCCACTTACAAACTCACAAAGACTCTACACCTGTCAAACCTTTCTATGCCTGTACATTTATTTTCATTACACATTTATTAAATGTATTACTTTTTGTGTAGATGTTTTATTTTCACCAGTTTCACATTTTGAAGTACCTGCCTTCGTGCACTGACGAGTATCATTTGTCCAATTGTTTAATAAACCCGTTCATAAGTTCAGTTTTCCGCATCAATTATTGCTAAAATATGCATGCTAACATTGCTAAACTTGTATTCTCTAGTATGAGCTCCACTGCAAAGATACGTAGCCACGTAGTGCATTCTCCTGCTGTGTACTCAAATAGTTGCTGTTGCACCAGTACTGTGTCTGTGCTGCATTTCATCCATGCTCAGTCAGTCCCATGCTTGCAAACTTTTTTCAAGAAGTGCTTTTACAACGATGGGGTGCCGGACTGCCGGTGCGTGCACTGTCCTTGCACAAGGTTTCAACTTTAAAGCCTAGAATCAGTCTAGAATATGGCTGGTCAGGAGGACTGCCAGGAATCAGGATGCCGCCAAGCATCTGAGCGAGTTGCGAGTGAGGGCAAACTATTCTTTAATAAAATTATTTTAGATGCGCTCGAGTTGATAATTCCAGTCAAGGTGTGTGTGACGTGACGCCTCAGAAATTCAGACGGAGCGTTATTTTACAGTTCATGATTTGATTTTAGTAACTCAACGCAGACGCATACTATACATAATTGTTTGTTTGTACCCTGATGGAAGTTAGGTAATGCCTCTGCTTACCTATCCTTTAGACAACGCCCGGGGTCACTCGGAGCAGTTTGCCGACTGTGAGACGATGGTGACCATACCTGAGAAAGTGAAACCAAACTGTGGGAACCTAATTAGTGCGTAGCTGCGCGCCATGTTTGGACAAATCAGTGAGCCTACCAGGGGCTTTTAACTTAAACCCGGCAGGCCAGTACTGCGGTGCTGGCAGGTCCTATCGAGATATCCTCCAGTCACATAAGTCAGTGTACCACTAAGGGCGCCGTGCGGTGGCTACTACTAGGCCGGCACTGGTCTGGCATTCAGTGAATCTGAATCACATCCTATTAATCGTATCTGGTATGAATGATATCTTATGGAGCCGCCAGAGGCAAGCTGCCTGCCTGACTGCCTGCCTCCCACCACGCCGGTGATCTGACAACTGGACCGTCACGCCACCACACTCCCAAAGAAACCAGCGTTGGTTTTGGCACGGCAGGCACGGCATATTATTGGAATTGCAATGGCATCGCTAGTTAGTTGGCTTAGTGAGCTATGCCTACTAGTAGTACTAAGTGAGTTAGTTTACTTGTTAACTTCTTACCGTTACTTGGTGGGCCGGCTGGCACTGCCTTTAATAACGGAGTGATTACGATTAGGCGGCCTGGTGCTTGCTACCACCAGACAATACTGTACTGCTGGCTGATCGATGCCTGCACAGCACAGGCTGCCCTGTCCTCAATGTCATCGTCGGTCTGTTGGGTCAGGACTCGGGCTGACTTGAACGACGACGATGACTCGTGGTGAGCTGCGGTGGTTATGCTGGGGCGTGGCAATGTAAAAATAATCTGCGCACGCACGCTACCACGTGCACAGCCCCAACCCCATCAGAACCAAATAAATAAGTGTAAGTGTGTGTGTCCTGCCTGCCCGCCCACCTGCAAGTGGCAACAGTGCAACACTGGCTGAATTTAAACTAAGGGCGGCGGCCACCATGTTCAACATATTTATTATTATTAATTTATATTAATCTTCTCTTCGGCTCAGCCACCGGGCAGGCTAAGTGACTAAGAAGGCTCACAGCCGCCTGCAACACTGTTAACCGCCGTCAGTTACTCGGGAGACGTGAAAAACACGCTGCGAGTACAGTAAGGTAAATTTAATAAAACATCAAAATGTGATGTGCGTAGCAGATGCGTAGACCCGGACCTGATAATGATGTGCTGGTGCTAAGCACCGGAAAGCACCAGCACAAATTAAGCACTGGTTTGAAGCTCTTCCCTGTAGCAGCAGGTATGGCCTCACCACCGGTTCAGCGCAGTCTGTACCCTCGTGCTGTGTTGGAGGGGTGTGGCACGAAATGCGCATCTTAGGCAAATGTTTGCCCTGCAGGGTGTCCACAGATTCACTGGTAGCCACTTCAGTCAAGCGTCTCACCTCGTGACCTCTGTGGCACATGCCAATTTGAGTTCCTGCAGGCGATCATTCACATTTGTTTTGGTGCCACTTGACGAGTCTGCTTGGGCTCACCTCATCCTCCAGTAGTTCTTCACCCTCTGAATATTCGGAAATCTCAGCAGAGAGACCGAGACTGCTTGCAATCAGGATTGGGTGGCAGAGCGTCATGCTGGAGCCACTTACTCGGTAGCCATCTTGGCCATGCCACACTACTCTGCAGTTTTTACAGAAATTACTCATTACATTTGCATTATTGGAATTGTCCTTTTTTTTGTTTTGAAATAAATGTCCTACCTGGAGAAGTCTTCTTTTTTCAACTGCAATTTTTTAACGATCCACTCACCAACAGTCTATAGTCATTCTAAAATCCAGCTATGGTAAACACTCTCCTGACTCCTGAATCCATCCTCGTTGCACCCAAAAAAATATCCTTTCAAATCCAAGGAAACCTGAAAATGTAAAATATTTTAAAATTAAAATAGTATTTCATAACTCTAAAAAAAATTTTTATGCGGCTTGGAAGTCTCTGCTATCTATCGTTGAAAGTTGAGCACCAGAAAAAAAACTGACACCAATAATTAAAAAATAACGTTTTTTTTAAATATAAGTTTAACAAGAGGTATTTTCAATTTTAAGATTCTTCTATTCAAACCTAATATTTAAAGAAAAAAAAACACCAGATGTGAGCACACTATCAACACCTGCATAGGGTCTAATACTGGTTAAAGTCATGAACAACATTTTACCACATGTTGCCTCCCTGTTTACAATAAAGTGCCTAACCTATAACATATTTTTATTATTAATGAAGTCATTCTTACCTGACCGCAGCTTGTCTGTGCTCCGATCTTGACAACGCTCCACTAACTGTAGACACAGACAAGCAAGAACATAACCCTGAAAAGTAAAAAGGACAATTTTTCTCATTTAAATGAATATGAAAGCATCTTTTACAATTAGAAATTTAATGTTATTTTGTTAAATACAGATATATTTTTATAATATTAAAGTATTTTAAAACAATTCTCATGTAAATAAATTATTTAACTTACAAAACAGTTTGCTTTATGAATTTATTTATATTTTAAATATATATTGTGTAGATTATAGTTTGATACATTTGACATGTTTTTATGATTTTAATTGTTTTATCTTTATCCTTTAAAACCAATAAATAAATGAATACCCAAGCATTCATAGTTAATACCCGAGTATTAATACACTTCCCCACCCAATTTCTATCCTATAAAAGAGGTGCCTGTATCATTGTATGATTGCGCTATTGAAAGTCAACTCAAATAGAGCAGCGGCAACCAGTGCTTCATGGTTGACAGAAGGCAAGGCATGTCGAGAGGTCAAGCAAGACAAGGAGTGGTTGCCATTGTCTGATCTGAAGAGCATTGCCCTATGCTTGAACAGTTGTTGCTGTGTACCAAAGTGTTGGATTGGGTCTTCTTAGAGTTTGTTGGCAATGATCTTCTTGACAACACTTCTATTGAAGATTGCTGAATGTTTGGGTAGTAGTTATCATGGTTAAGGCTCAGATTTGTTTTTTAATAGTGCAGGCTTAGTCCAGTCTTGATAGCCTATCGGGTAGTCTAGTAGTATCCTTGAAAGTCTGTATACAAAGCCGAGTTGATAAGAGTCCAATGTTGGGATGCCCAGATATTCAATAACACAGCCCTGTGAACTTAGTTGCCTTAAATTGCTTCTTGATTAGAAGAAATATGTGGATAGAATATTTGGTAAAGACAAATTTGTAGTTACTTCCTAAAGGTGAAGTGTTTTTTGTTTGTGTGGATGGTCACAAGGACTGTGATCTACAACCACTACGTACAAAAACAACTCACTACTTCCTCTTTCAAATCCATTCCCATCATCC
Organism: Triturus cristatus; assembly: GCF_964204655.1. Lineage (NCBI taxonomy): Eukaryota > Metazoa > Chordata > Amphibia > Caudata > Salamandridae > Triturus > Triturus cristatus. The sequence continues at coordinate 694,172,064 of NC_140590.1, read as the reverse complement.
TATTCCCTACTCTAATCTCTACTAAACACACAAGAAATCAAGAGCACAAACCCAACACAACCAATGCACAAAAAGAAAAAAAACATTACTATACTAACTATAAACCTCTAATCTTGGGTTCCAGAGTAGCGTGTCACTCAATGCAAAGTGCTCCAAGGCATCACCAGTGGTAGTAAGCGCTATATAAACACAATTTACAATAACAATACCCCTATATCCCTTACATTGTGTGTCTAAAATCTATTACACAATATAATTAAATATATTTCATCACAAATTTAATAATTTAATTTTTTTAAGTAATACTTGACTATTGTTAGTTAATTTCTGAGTATTAATACATTTACCAACTCAACACCCCTATATACCTAGTATCCAGTGGCTAAAACGTAATATACATTGTAATTAAATTTATTTATTCAATACATTTTACAATAGTTAATTTTTTTAATGCTCAAGTATTAATGGTTAATAACAGAGTATTAATATAATTCACAACCCAATACCCCTTACATCTCATGCCTAAAACTTACCATACTTAAAAAAAAAAAAAAAAAAAAAAAATCAACATTAAATTTAGTAATAAATTAATCATTAAAAAAATGAAACCCTACCAGTTAATTCGACACTAATTAAAATTACTTACCAATATGTGTGGTAAAGACGTGTGGTAAAGGCGTGCATGGTAATGACACACCTATGCTAAAATACTGCATGATAAAGGGAATTAGTGGTAAAGAGCATATGGTAATGGTTGTTTTCCCACAAGAAGCAAGGCAAACCTCTAAGGTGGCTGCTGCAAATCAATCTCAAACCAAGATCAATGCAGATATTTTGGTAGCAATACAATCAATATTGAAAGGAGAGAAGCCTCCATATGGCTTTCCTTCCATACACTCCTACTTCCTCACTTAAGATAATTGTTCCAATGGTTACTGTACCCAGAATAGGAGATAGACATATTCCCAATGGAAGAGCTAGGCTATATTTAATGTGGGCACTTAATGAGGGGATAGTGTCTGCACATGCTGGCTTATAGGCTTTTGTATCAATACTACAGCATCAACACTGGTGGCCATCTTTACCAATGAAAATTAAAAAATATATACAACAATGTATCATTTGCCAGCAGATCAAACACTCTACTTTTGTTAGAACAGTGCAGACTCCCATGTCTTCGACAGACCCTTTGGGGTACATTTCCTTGACCATACAGGGCCAATCCCAAGCACAACCCAATATAAATACATTTGGTTGCTATCAATTCATGCTCCAAATGTTGATGGGATTGGCCGCAAAAGACTTTCACTGCTCGAGCAGTCATTAAAGACTTGCAGTGCCTGCTAGCTATAGGAGCAGTTTATACCTTTCATTCAGACAATGGTCCTGCATTCATCAGTAAGGTGTTCATGGGTGCCATGTTTGCTCTGGAAATATGCCTGCTATATTTACAGCCAGCCGGAATCAAACAGAAGCATAAAAAAACACTAACTGTAGGCTTAAACAAGCCATGGCTGCTAGGATTTTGGATACAGGATTGAGCTGGCTGCAAAATCTGTACATCCTAACTTGCAAATAGGAGTACTGGATGGCCGCATCCCTCACAAGATACACTTCTGGGTACTGCTCTATGTGCCAGATCTTGATGTCCCTGGAAAAGTGGCAGAGTGGAAATGTCCTGAACCATCAGTGTGTCTAAATCTGTTGCAGAAGATCCAAAAAGTCAGAACTAAACTTCCTAAGATGAAGCACTGCGAGTCTGTCACCCATGAAGATCGGATTCATAATGCTGCTAAAGGATGGCAACCCAAAGTGGGAGAGTTGATGCAAGAAAAGATCCCCGATAAGCAGGTCCTCGAGCCATCCTACAGACCATTTGTTACAATTCTTATGGTAGAAGGCTCTTAAACAGAAACTGTACTTCCCCTGCCTGGATCAAAGACAAAGAGTAAGCTGTCCATCAATCACATTAAAAAGCTTTATGTGACCCATTCTGTTCAACAGATCTCCACTGACATCAAGGTGCCTCTGGAGTAGAACAGCACATCATCTCCGCAAAAGCTATCCCAAAAAGAGTACAGCAATGCTGAAATGATGAGCTCGATTGTGGGAACTTCAGAGCATGCTATATCTCCAACTCAACACAAAGTGCCAGCTGCCATGAAGGAATTTGAGGCTGGTATTTCTACAGACCTCATGGCTGAAACTAATGCTGTAGTTTACTGTAAGCCACCAGCTGAACCGAATGAGCCAACATCAACTGACATAATGGCCTGACTAGAAGTTGTGCTGTATGTAAATGATTGTGTTCGAAATGAGAGATATAATAAACTGCTCTACAATTAATTAATGTTGCTGATGGCTTACTGGTTGCTGTTGGCTTCATGACAGATACCTTTTTCCACATTGGTCCTACATTTGGATGGCTACTGGAGTATTTTTAGGTTCCCGTCTACGCAGCGCGCATGCGCTGCTTAGGAGGAGACCTTTAGGAATCGATTCACTTTTTGGGCCAAAAACATGCACGCTTTGCATTGCTTTAAATGGCAACGCTTGCACGTTTGGCTAAGTGGCAGTCAGAGCCTGATCGCGCTGCTTGTCCTTCAAAAAACTAAAATATTGGCATAGCCAATAGGTCTCCCCTTTGGGACCTTATAAGTGTTTAGTTATCCAGTACAATATCCTTGGTGCAACAACATCAAGTGTTGCATGGCTAAACACTTATGTAATGTAATGTAAAAGTTATTTGTAAAGCGCGGCATTCACCGGACGGTTTCTTGGCGCTATTCACTTTAATCAACAAGAGGCAGAAGCAAGAACGAGGAGAAAGAGATTTATGAATAGATACCGAGAAAAAGGTGGGTTTTTAGGAGGGACCTGAAGTGAAGATAAGAGGGAGAAAGTCTCAATTCCAGCGGTAGAGAGTTCCAGAAAGAGGGTGCCAGAAAGGAGAACCTGAGACCGCCGTGTTTCTTGCGCTTGAAGCGGGGAGTCTGAAGGAGCGCAAGATGAGAGGAGCGGAGATTCCTAGAGGGGGTATAGGGATGCAAGAGGGAGGAAATGAAGGAAGGACCGGTGCCTGCCAGAGATTTATGGGTTAGGCAGCCAAGTTTAAACTTGCAGCGCTCCGAAATAGGAAGCCAATGGAGGGCCTTAAGGAGGGGACGGACGTGGTGGTGTTTCGGTTGGTGATAGATAAGGCGAGCTTCTTGGTTCTGAATAAGTTGTAGTCTGTTGATTTGATATTGTGGGATGCCAACGTATAGGGCGTTGGCATAGTCGATTCGGGAGATGACTAATGCCAGTAGTACCAGGGTGAGGGCTTCAGTGGTCAGAAGGTGGGCTATTTTTCGAATCTTCCGGAGCTGGAAGAAGTAGGAGGACACGGTGGCACTGACCTGATGCTGCATTGAGAGGTCTTGGGAGATGTAGACCCCAAGGCTTTTCACTTTGTCAGCAGGGTGGGGGGGAGGGCTGAGGGAGGAGGGCCAGAAGGTGGAATTCCAGGGATTGGAAGGGCCTCCGACAAGAACGAGCTCCGTCTTGTCAGGGTTAAGTTTAAGATGGTGTGTGCCCATCCAATTACTGATGTGACAGAGGGTGGACTGGAAATCTAGAGCCGCTTCATCCGAGGAGTCGAGATTGAAGACGAGCTGAATGTCATCTGCATAATTAAATGCAGTGACATTCCTACCGCGGAGGGAGCGGATCAGGGGGGTGAGGTAAAGGTTAAAGAGAAGGGGTGACAGGGATGAACCCTGCGGGACACCGCAGGTGACTCTCGTCTGGTTTGCCGTGAACTGAGAGAGACGGACCGATTGATGGCAGTCTGCAAGGAAGGAACGAACCCAATTAAGGGCCGTCCCGCTAATGCCTGCCTCTTTGACACGGTCGACTAAGATGGAATGATCGACCGTGTCGAAGGCTGCTGACAGATCTAGAAGCACCAGGGCTTGACTGGTGTTAGAGTCGGCGCCTCTACGGAGTTCCTCCATAACAGAGAGGATAACAGACTCTGTCGAGTGGGCAGATCTAAACCCAGCTTGCTGTGAGTCTAAGAAGTTGGAGTCCTCGATGAAGGAACTGAGGACGCTGGTCACGTGCGTCTCGAGTACCTTGCTTAGGTAAGGCAGGAGAGAAATAGGGCGGAAGTTGCCCAGGACCGTGGGATCGGCGTTGGGTTTTTTTAATATGGGGATAACTTCGGCGTTCTTGAATTGGCTGGGGACCACGCCGAGCAGCAGAGAATTATTCAAGAGGGCCAGTGGGGGGCCAGGGCAGGACAAAAAGGCAGTCCGGAGAATTGCTGGGGGACAGCAATCAGTGGGGGAACCGGATGAGACTTTATGAAGCAGGGGGAAGAAGACTTCGTCGGATATAGGAGGCAGCTGTGACAAGGAGTGAGAATTGAAAAAGGGAGCAGCCTCTGGGGGAGACATTGCTGGGGGGCTGGAGGAAATACTGTTTTTGATTTTACTGATTTTGTCAATGAAAAATTGGTTAAGGGAGTCACAGAGTGCCTGAGAAGGGAGGGGTTTGATGGTCACTCTGTCCGGGTGTGAGAGTTCCTCCACAATCGCAAAAATGTCTTTGGATTTATTCACAGAGTTGAGAATTTTTGTGGAAAAATAGACAGATTTTGCGGATGAGATTGCGTGTTTATATTCTCCGGATAGTTTGAGGAAATTGACTTTTTCTAAGGGGTCGTAGTTTCGACGCCAGCGGCGCTCAGCTTGGCGAAGTCCCAGTTTAAGGGATTTGAGGCTATCGGAGAACCAGCGATGAGCGTCGTGAGGGCGCTTAGTTCGGATAGACTTGAGAGGGGCGACTATGTTACTGGCAGATTCCAACCAATCGACGAGAGCAGCTTCCTGGGAATCTGGAGGGCCTAAGCCGGGTGGGACGGAAGAGGTTAGGGAGGAAAGGAAAAGGTCAAGGTTGGCTTTATTCCAGTTGCGAGCCAGAAGGCTAGCGCCACGGCTACGGGAGGGCGGTGGGGGGACCAAAAGAAGGAAAGAAATTAAGGAATGGTCCGACCAGAGGCAAGGGAGGATTGTGAGTGCTGTGATGTCAAGGTTGTAGGTCCAGACCTGATCTAGGGTGTGGCCTTTAGAGTGGGTCGCTGTGTGGACGTGCTGACGGCCATTGAGGCTACTTAGTAAGTCAGTGAAAGCCAGAGAGTGGGGGCTTTCAAGTGGATCAGAAGGCCAGTAATTGAAGTCTCCTAAAACCAGGAGTTTGGAGTTGTTGAGTGTGAGCTGGGATAGAAGGTCACCAAAAAGGGAGAGGAAATTGGGCATGGGTTGAGGGGGACGGTATACCAGGACGCAGGTGAGCGGGGACACCGAGGATTCGAGTCTAATAACCAGGCAGTCAGCCTGGGGGATGGTGAGTAGAGAGAGGGAAGAGAATCTGAGAGGAAGTTTAATAATAGCGGCTACGCCGCCTCCGGATTTACCAGCTGGACGGTTGGCTTGAAGAATGTAATAGCCAGGAGGAATAGCTGCCAAAATGTCAGGAGAGGAGTCCTCTTTCAACCAGGTCTCGGTTAGAAACAGGATGTCGGGGCGGTCTGAGTCCAAAAGGTGGTATATGTCGTGTTGGTGGCTGATAAGAGACCGGGTGTTGAGGTATACAATTGCTAGCTCCATGTTAACAGGTAACTGGGCAGGCTGGGTGATGAAGGATGGAAGGGCCCTGAGCTCAGGAAAAACACTACGAGCGTTAAGAATCCCCAGTTGAAGGAGTTTTGAATGGCAGGAGGGGTCTAGCGGGAAATGAGAGTGTAATGCAATCAAGTCCCTAGGGGCATAGGAGGTAATTGGGGCAGAGTGACGGGCCCCGGGCCCCTGCCGGCCGCGGACGGGCGCAGACGGGCTTGCCCGCGCCTTCGTCGCGCCCGCTGCACTCGTCCGCTGCGCTGCCGGGGGTGACACATTTATATACCAGTGAAGGGAAGGGTTGGGAGGGGGTGTGGCCTGCGTGAGTGGGCGTGGCCTAAGGCTCGCGGTAGAATGGCGGCAAGAGTGGTTCAAGCACCTCACCCGAGGCAGCGAAAGCAGCGCTGTGCGGGGGTGTATGAGCCAGCTGGAAGAGAAATGCCAGGGGGGGGTTCCAGCACACAGGTAAGAAACACACAAAATACAATCTTTAAAAATAAATGCAGCGAAGCGCGCTACTCCCGGCTGTGCCTCAGGAGAGCAAAGTGAGTCTGGGGGTGGCGCTGGTGATCAGCGCTTAAAAGCAATCCTGGCGGAGGGGGCGTGGCCTGCGTGAGTGGGCGTGGCCTAAGGCTCGCGGTAGAATGGCGGCAAGAGTGGTTCAAGCACCTCACCCGAGGCAGCGAAAGCAGAGCTGTGCGGGGGTGTATGAGCCAGCTGGAAGAGAAATGCCAGGGGGGGGTTCCAGCACACAGGTAAGAAACACACAAAATACAATCTTTAAAAATAAATGCAGCGAAGCGCGCTACTCCCGGCTGTGCCTCAGGAGAGCAAAGTGAGTCTGGGGGTGGCGCTGGTGATCAGCGCTTAAAAGCAATCCTGGCGGAGGGGGCGTGGCCTGCGCGAGTGGGCGTGGCCTAAGGCTCGCGGTAGAATGGCGGCAAGAGTGGTTCAAGCACCTCACCCGAGGCAGCGAAAGCAGCGCTGTGCGGGGGTGTATGAGCCAGCTGGAAGAGAAATGCCAGGGGGGGTTCCAGCACACAGGTAAGAAACACACAAAATACAATCTTTAAAAATAAATGCAGTGAAGCGCGCTACTCCCGGCTGTGCCTCAGGAGAGCAAAGTGAGTCTGAGGGTGGCGCTGGTGATCAGCGCTTAAAAGCAATCCTGGCGGAGGGGGCGTGGCCTGCGCGAGTGGGCGTGGCCTAAGGCTCGCGGTAGAATGGCGGCAAGAGTGGTTCAAGCACCTCACCCGAGGCAGCGAAAGCAGCGCTGTGCGGGGGTGTATGAGCCAGCTGGAAGAGAAATGCCAGGGGGGGGTTCCAGCACACAGGTAAGAAACACACAAAATACAATCTTTAAAAATAAATGCAGCGAAGCGCGCTACTCCCGGCTGTGCCTTAGGAGAGCAAAGTGAGTCTGGGGGTGGCGCTGGTGATCAGCGCTTAAAAGCAATCCTGGCGGAGGGGACGTGGCCTGCGCGAGTGGGCGTGGCCTAAGGCTCGCGGTAGAATGGCGGCAAGAGTGGTTCAAGCACCTCACCCGAGGCAGCGAAAGCAGCGCTGTGCGGGGGTGTATGAGCCAGCTGGCAGAGAAATGCCAGGGGGGGGGGGTTCCAGCACACAGGTAAGAAACACACAAAATACAATCTTTAAAAATAAATGCAGCGAAGCGCGCTACTCCCGGCTGTGCCTCAGGAGAGCAAAGTGAGTTATAAGGTCCCAAAGGCGAGACCTATTGGCTATGCCAATGCTTGTTTCTTCTAATTTGGATCATGATTCTGATTGCAATTTTACTACTGATAAATGGGAACTATATTCCTGATACTACCGTGCCATCTCCCATGGGCCAGGAATTCAAATTGCATTATTATCTCAGAACCAGTCAGGATCATCAAGTGGTGAACACCACTGCGTATCTGGTGTATGATGGTGTGGCTTGGAAAAAGGTTCCCTAATGGATTATAGGTGCAGCAATAATCGTCCAGATTCATTGTTTTGGAAGTGTATATAGATAATGTTATAACTCCACATAGATGCTTTTGAACAGCTAATGTTAGTGTGATCTTCCTACACTACATTATATAACGAAGAACCTTATTTAAACGCTGATAATTACCAAAAAGTATTTGTTTCCATCATTATGGACATCACTACATTCACAGAACTATTAGCCCCGAGAAATTCTCATAATTACACACAGTGGGAGCATTTTAGGATCCCCTATCCATGAACAGGCCCAAAAGATTTCAGTCAAAAAAATCCTTTCATTTCATTAATCATGACAGATCAGACCTGTTCGCTCTTTATGAGTCTCAAAAACGAAACTCCAGAAACATTCGATTACCTATTACAGATTTATATACTCTGAACAATTCATTGAAACTCTTGCTGTTCAGGTTTATGAGTATTGAAATTAAAATATTAATGAGAAAAGCATTTGGGGACCAGGTTTTGGCAAATTAAAAGGTACAGAGGTTTTATGTAGAGCATGCATGATACCCAGCAAATGATATTTTTTAACTAAACAGCTCAGCAGATGACATGCATGTCATTTGCTTCTACTAAAGATTTAAAAATACCATCCATTCTATTCCAAAGGTTAATTAAACAAAGTTGGGAGGTTGTTGTTGGAAAGAAAACATTACTGATACCGAGTTGAACATCACGATTCAGAGTGGGACGTATTATTTGTCTGCATTTGATGTAGATGGAGTGGCCCCAAGTAAGACATGAATATTAGTATATGTGCTTGAACAGATTCCTTTCCAAAGCTTCAGGTCCCTCAGCAAACAGACCAGACCAAAGCTATAACATATACACTTCCATAGCAGTACCCAATTATAGTGTGGTTAAGTTATGCCAGTGATGGCTAGCACATTCCAGCAGAACTACTGTGAAGGAGCACTTGTCCAAACTTATGACGATATGAATATTAGCGAATTCCTACTTGTTCCGCATCCAGTGAAAATAAACTGAGTAAAAAATGCTCGCTCCGGCCCTGTAAAACGTATCCAGTATTATCCTGCTACCCCGAGCCACCCTGATGTACCTGTAACAGCACTTGCTGGATCGGACAGAAGGGGCGAGGCAAGACTGCCGCTTCCCTGTGACCTAGGTGCGCGGCAGGAAATAGTCCAGGCCCGCTTGCATGGCAGCGGCCTTGGGTGGAAATGTAGTCCGGCCATGATGCTATGGCTGATCGAGGCTGCAGAGGACTTGCGAAACAGGTGATTGAGCCAGCTGAGCGCCCCCCCCACCCTCCCCCCTTAGAGATCAAGACGCGGCACGTGGCTGCCGATGGCCCGCTGGTGCACTGGGTGAACCCTGCCGGAGGAAGTTTGGTGCTAGCGAGAGGTGCGCTGGGGCCTGGAGGACTGCTCGGCCGGCGGAGCTGCGGCAGCCTAGAATGAACTGGTGGGTGAGAGGCCGGGAGACCCTCCACCCGGCCTGCACTCTACATTGTATCATACAGGCACGCACCCGGAGGGCGGGTTTGCCCGGAGGCTTAAATAAACAAGCATTGGCATAGCCAATAGGACTCGCCTTTGGGACCTTATAAGTGTTTAGCCATGCAACAGTTGCATAACTAAATACTTATAAGGTCCCAAAAGCGACACCTATTGGATATGCAAAGTGGCTGTGTGGCCGTGAAAGTGATCCCGATCATGATTAAACATCAAAGCGGCCGTGCGGCCGCGAAAGTGAAAGTTATCGTGGTGAAGCGCGGCGCCCGCGCACATGCACTGTAGCTCTAGGCTGGCCTAGCAGCACTTTTTGGAGCCCTCTCAATAAGTCTCGCCAGACCAGCGCATGCGCTGGGTCAGGCGAGACCTAATGAGCGCAAAACCGCTCGGGTCTTTGGCTCACACTTCTACTACTGTGTATGTGTCCCTCATTTACAGTGATTACGCCAGAGGCCTAGCCTCAACGCATCATGTGTCCAGCCAGGCCTGGACACCACATTGGCGACGAGGTGGGTCCCACCCGCGCCTCTGCCGTGCCTCACCTATTCTGGCTGCCTCCCGCACTGCCGCTGGTGCGCGGTGTGCGGCCTCTGCTGTCGTCTTGGCTGCTCTGTTGCACACGAGACGTGGAAGCATGGGCGCATGCTGCCTCGGCGGGTGCCCAACCCACTCTGAGGAACTGCCAGACAAGTGTGCTATCGAGCGGGTGCCCACCCTGCCGTCGCTGGACCCTGCCAGCCATCGGGGCCCTGCGGAAGATGGAAGCGGCCAAACGGGACTGCCATCAGCGTCGTGTGACGCAGGTGAGACCAAGCCTGCTCAGCACGCGCACGCCCGCACCGGCTGAAGGCCTCGCTCCCACTGCCGGGTAGTCGAGCCTGTTGCCCTGGGGACAGGGCTCAAGTGCACCCTCGCACTCCGCGTGCTGCAAGGAGAGTACGCAGGCGGTCAGGACACGCTGGGGGAATAAAACACTGGCAACAGCAAATCAACTGACAGTATTGGCCCAGCACTCTGCAGCTCACCCCCTCACCACCAACAACAAGCACTGATAAGTGCACCTGGCCACCAGTCTGTTCCTGCTCACAACTGGCAAAAGCACAGATTGTTGACTGCATTGGCCCAGTGCTCTGCAGCTTGCTCCCTCGCCACCAACAACAAGCACTGGCAAGTGTAACTGGTCACCAGTCTGACCCTGCTCATCACCCACAGCAGTCAATACCCCAGCCCAGCCATCCACCACTGTTGGAGGAGTGGTGTTGAATAGCTCACCAGGAGAATATTTCACTGGGTGGTTGCTCAGCGAGCGCACTTGCAAGCGGACATGGGCGTGCCCAACGTAGACGGGGCTGGTGCTCCTGCGGCGCAGCCGCCCGTCCCACAGCAGGCACCCCTGCATGCACCACCGCAACCTGCCCCCATTCAGCGAACTAGCAGATACGGCAACTGCGGAAGCGCGATGGAAATTCTGGATTGGCCGCCTACACCACTACTTTGTGGGCATGAGAGAGACAGACAGGCAGGTGAAAAGGTAACTCCTCATGTGCTATGGAGGGGGAGAATTGTATGATTTGTTAGAGATGCTGCCTAACACGGGCGGATGACAACTAGGATAAGGCGGCGGCGGCCTTAAACAGGCACTTTGACCAGCAAATAAATCCTGATTTCGAATGATTCAAGCTCCGTCAAGCAAGACTAGGGGAGGCTGAGACCATAGACATGTTCTATGCCCATTTGAGAAAGCTGGCGAGCTCCTGCACGCTGTATGACCAGAGGGAGGAAATCAGGGCGCAAGTCATAAAAGGGTGCCGCTCAGTGACGCTGCGCCGCCTGATACTCAGGCTACCAGGCATTACCCTAGATGAGAACCTCATGCTTGCCAGGTCACACAAGCTGTCCAATGCTCGTGCAGACGAGATGGAGGCAGCTCTCAACCAGCCTACTACGCAATCAGGGACTCCGACCTCCAGTGATAAAAGAGGCGAGAGTAGACGCGATTCAGAGACTACCAGCGACACCAAGAGGGTCCGGGAGGCCGCCACAGAAGAGCGCATGTGGTAACTGCGGTTTAGATCACCCGCCAGTGGGGAGATGCTTCACAAGGGGTAAGACCTGCTCCCAATGCGGAAAGCTCAACAACTTTGCAAAGGTATGCCGAGGAGGGTGAGCGAGAATGAACACTGCAGGGCAGCGTGGACCGTCAACGGCAGTGAGACAACCAACGCTGGCAGACCGGTTGGATCAAATAGACACCACCCCGCCAGGGTTTGGCCTAGGCGCAGATGACGATGCCCTCTTGATAGTGTCGTTCGCGAGTCGAGAAGGGCCGAAGCGTCGACCTCCACCCATCTGCATCATCACAGTGGCAGGCTCCTCCATAAAAGCGCTCATAGACACCAGGGCGTCAGTGAACGTGATGGACAGCGATCAATATGAGCAGTTGTCACCGCAACCCCCGCTCGCATCCTCCAAGGCAAGAACATACACCTATGGTGGGACAGAGCCACTTTCCCTACGAGGAGTCATGGAGGTTGAAGTCGCCAGCGAAGGGCACCGCCTTCACACACGGTTTCACGTTACCGAAGGAAACCAAGGGATGCTCCTCAGTTGCCACACGGCGGAAGACCTGGAGCTGGTCTTTTTCGCTAACCAGGTGCATGACCTGCACGCCCGAAATATCCTTAGAGACTTTCCCATGTTATTCGAAGGGCTGGAGTGCATGAAAGGAAAGCTATTCAAACTTCACATTGATCCAACGGTCAAGCCTACAGCCCTGAGGCACAGGAGGGTGCCGTTCCACCTACGCCCTCAAGTGGAGGAAGAGCTGCGAAAGTTGGACATAATTGAGAAGGTGTCAGGCTCCACCCCGTGGGTATCGCCTTTGGTCATTGCCCCCAAGCCGAAGCAGCTGGGAGCCATTCGACCAAAGCCGTGAAGCGGGATCGACATCTCACACCCACTATGGATGACATAGTGGCCGACCTCAATGGGGCCTAGCAGTTTACAATACTCTACCTCAACGCCGGCTACCACCAGCTGGAGCTTCATTCCGATAGCAGGAACATCACGACTTTCTGCACCCATGTGGTGCTACGTCGTTACAAGCGACTGAGCTTCGGGGTGTCCTCCACAGCAGAAGTGTTTCAGAACGCAATAAGGGAGACACTCACGGGGTTGCAAGACGTTATCAACTTGAGTGATGGTATCCTCGTGTTCTTGAAAACACTAGAAAAGCACCACATACACCTCAGGAACACCCTTTGACGGCTGGCGGAAAGTGGACTCGTCCTTCACCGAGCGAAGTGCTTGTTCTGCCAAGAGTCGGTGGAGTTCTTCTGTTACATCCTTTCCAGAGATGGCCTACGGGTCGATCCGAAGAAGGCCACGGCCATACATGCTGCGCTGAGGCCTACGTCACCCACAGAAGTCTCTAGTTTCCTCGGCATAACCGCATATTGTGGCCAGTTCATTCCCAATCTAGTGTCCCTCTCAGAACCTCTTTGCAACCTCACGAAGTCAGGTCAACAATGGGTGTGGACCGCGAAGGAAGACATGGCATTCCATGCTGTGAAGGAGGCCCTCATCGACGACAAAGTTATGGCGTACTTTTGACCCAACAGATGCACAGAGGTGGTGGTGGATGCTAGCCCCGTGGAGCTAGGTGCGGTTCTCATGCAGGAAATGAAAGGGAAGGAGTGAGTCCCAACTGCTTATGCTAGCAGAGCGTTAACAGGAACAGAGATGCGGTATGCCCAGATAAGAGTGTGAAGCCCTGGCCATCAAATGGGCGTGCCAACATTTTCATCTCTATGGACAGGAATTTCGGGTGGTCACTGACCATAAACCTCTCGTTCCCCTCTTTGCAGGCACGTCCAGGTTGGCTCCACCAAGGATCGAGAGATGGGTAGTTCAACTGCAAGCCTACCGCTTTGATGTGATGTTTCGACCCAAGGTCAACAACCCGGCTGACTTTCTGTTGCGTCACCCTGGCACGTCTGCTCCACCTGGGATCCTGGCCGATGAAGACAACACAGAGGAATTTGTTCGAATGATCTCTCAAGAGGCCTGCCCAAATGCTCTCACACTCGAGGACATAGGTAGAGCCACTGAGTCCGATGAATGTCTGGCCAAGGTAAAAGCAACGTTGGTAAACAGGAGCTGGCATCACTTTCTCGATGGAGTCAGTGCCTTGACAGAGGAGGAAAGACTGTTCCGTCAATAGCTTTAGAGAGCCTGAAGTGAACTCAGCGAAGGTCTTCATGAGATTATTTGGCGCGGCACCACCCTAGTAATCCCCAGGAGCCTTCAAGAGAGAGTGGTCTGTCTGGCACATCAAGGACACCAAGAGATAGCTAAAACCAAAGCCCATCTCAGAAGTAAGGTATTGTGCCCCGGCATGGACACTATGGTCGAGGAAGCCATCCGCACATGCCACTCATGCAACATCACCGGAAATGACCTGGCACCGCATCCGGTCATCACCCAAGCGCCATGTCCGGATCCATGGACTCAAGTTAGTATTGACTTTGGGTCATTCCCTGATGGGCGGAGCACCCTGGCCCTCATTGACTCCCACTCAAAATTCCCTGTGGTGGAAGTAGTGTCATCGACAGCTTTCCCCCAGGTTAAGGCCGCGCTCAACCGAGTCTTCGTGATTATGGGACTTCTGGAAGAAATCAAGTCAGATAATGGTCCACCCTTCCAAGGGAGAGAGTTCCAGGAGTATGTGGCATCCCGCGCCATTGGACACCGCAAGAATACGCCACAGTGGCCGCAGGCAAATGAAGAGATTGAACGCTTCATACGGACCCTGACCAGGGCTCTCAGGATTGGCGTCGAAAAGGGGAATGATGTCGAGCCCTGCTCCAGCAATTCTTAAGTGCATACCGTCAGGCACCACACTGTACAATGAGTGACCCGGCTCACCTGGTGTTCCGGAAAGTGCCCCGGGACAGCATTCCTGCTGACCCGTCCTGGAGTCCACCTGAGCTGAATCAAGACACTACACAAGCCAGAAGATGAGCTACCAATGACAAGACAAGCCAAGTGCACCGGGCACAAACGATGGACATTCAAGTTGGAGACCGAGTCATTGTGAAGGACCGATACCCGGGATGGAAGTATCGCACCCCGTACGAGCCGGAGGTATGGAAGGTAATCAATGTGCAAAGAACCATGGTGTCGGCCAAGCACAGGACTCGAGTGGTCACAAGAAACGTGTCCTGGTTTAAGAAAGTGGGAGTCAGACTCACAACAACAGGTAAAGAGACTGGAGTAGAAGAAGGGGGAGAAGAAATGGTACCACAGAACACCCCGCGAAGCAGTCAGGCAACGGCGCCACAGCGTCCAGAAGGAGAATCACTGGCTGGTGAAGAACAGATAAACCTGAGTGCAAGCCCTCCATCATCGGAGGGGGACGCTGGAGGGACAGGAGTGGAAAACAACTCCCGGAGCCAGAGGTATGGTCTTCGGCCAAATCCTGTCCCCAGCCAAAGACTAAGAGACTTTGCGGCTGCATGTACAAAAACTGAAGATGCAACATTAAAAGATCTTAGCATCTAAAAGATTGGAGGGATGTAGTGATGGTGCCCCCCAGCCTGCACTCTACATTGTATCATACAGGCACGCACCCGGAGGGTGGGCTCGCCCGAAGGCTTAAATAAGTGAGCGCAAGACCGCTCTGGGTCTTTGGCTCACACTTATACTACTGTGTGTGTCCCTCATTTACAGCTGCGTGATTACACCAGAGGCCTAGCCTCAGCGCAGCGTGTCCAGCCAGGCCTGGACACCACAAGGCGGAGGGCGTATCTCTGCAGCTGGCATGAGAGCAGGAAGCTGAGTGGCTGTTGGACAATGTGCATTTAATACCCCGTATGAGCTGGATATGTGGGCTGCTGCCTTCAGAGTGGCAGCTTGTGAACTTGAGTTGTTCATGGACTGGGGAAGACGCCCCCCTCCCCCCCCCAATGTCACTGTGTTTTGGAGAGCACATGCTGGGGGAGTCCTGAAGGCCCAGACCTTCTCCCACTCAGTGTCAATTAGGGAGCAGTGCTACTGCGGAGAGGCTGTTCAGCCTGCATTATCTTCAGGTTCTGGACTTCATTGATCAAGCGAGTCAGTCTGGGGGCCTGTTCCCCCTGCTCCCTGGAGCAGCCAATGTCACTACCTCTGTACCTCTAACTACAACCACGGGAACTGTACCCCACTATTTCCTGATGCCTTGCCATGAGCGTGCCTGGATGAGAGTGCGAGAAATACTGGCCCAGGAACACCAGATTAAAGTTGGCGCAAGCAGGCCAGCGTACTGACACACACACCGAATAGAAAGGTGGAATCACTGAGCCCAGCATAGCAGTCAGGGAGAATATAGGTGATTTAATCGCCGCGCTGCTTGAAGACTGCCAATCCAGCTCAAAACATGGCCCTGATCACACAACAGCCAAAAATGTATCAGCACACTGAACGCTAACAACGCACAGCAATCAGTGGATGGTGCTGCTGCCCCGAATGTAGCGGAACAGACTGGCACTCGGGTATTGGTGGCTATTGAAGAGTCTGGACACGCAGTAAAGGCAAAAATCAAAGCCATAGCAATAGATGTGAACTTGCTGAGAGCTAGATCTTCAGAGAGGTCAGTAGATAAGGAGAGCCAGGTCACAGAACTGAGTGAAGAGGTCACCCATCTAAAGAAGATGGGTTACTAATCTCGAATTTGTCTCTTGTAAGCTGGAGGCCATAATGGGAGACGCAGAAGGGCTTTCCCATAGATGTAACTTCCGCTTCGTGGGGTTTCTTTTCTAGAGGAGTGGATCAAGTTGAAGCTTCGGACCACATAGTTATCTCGTTTGTTTGCGGTGGAAAGAGCGCACAGAGCACTGGCTCCGCTGCTACAACCTGGTGCTCCTCCAAGAACAGTTCTTGCCAAATTCCTGAATTACAGGGATAGAGACAAAATACCTCAGGAGATGCGAAAGCACGCAGACCTTTGCTTCGACAACACTATCATTTGCATCTTTCTGGACTCAAATAGAGCTGTGCAGCGGCAGTCGTTTCGCGGAGTTAAGCAAAAACTGGCAACCTTGAAGTTACAATGTATGTTACTGTACCCAGCTAAATTGAAAGTGATTCACGATGCGCACATTTACTTCTTTATGACACCGGAAGAAGCATGGCGTTGGCTGGAGGTCAGTAGCGGTGACCGCATGCAGAAAACATCTACCTGATGGAGACTTGACTTATTCAGAGGACAGGCTGACACGAGCACGAGGCGACGGAGGAGTAGGTGCAGCCGAAGGACACGTGTGTGTAAGGACTGATGGCGCTCTGGAAGCACAGCAGGAGAGGGCTGAGGACAGGGCGCTGGTGGAAACTGTAACATCTGCGACTTCCTAAGGTGCAGATTCGGAGCAACAGGACAAGCAGAGTGCACTATAGGCAAACATTCCTGAACTATGAAGTGGACTGGGACAGCTTTATCGTGTGGCACGTGGCAGAGGGTTTGAGCGCAAAGGGAACGGTAAGCTATGACATCCCTTATGGAGTGGGGAGGACACTGTAGGTGAACGAAGTTGGCTGGTGAATACATGAGTTGGGGGAGCTGTAGGGAGGACGCCTACGACAAATGCTCTAATGCAGTGGAGTCAATAGAACGCTGTCCGGACTCTAAAATGTCATGGGGGAGTGGGGGAGGGGGTGTTTAGGGTGGTCACATATATGGGGAACTGACACGTTCGGTCACAACACACTTCACTCTCCCCTTCCCCTTTTTCGTTCATTTGGGACTGACATTGCATTTTCTTTCTTGAGAGACTATTTTGCTTTTGATTGTATGTTGCTTCCTCTTTTCAGGGTAGTTTAATTGTACACTACGCTGAGAGTACAAGCGTCGACACATAGGTGTGACTTGGTGGGTGACTCACCAACACAGGGAAGGTCCCTTGTCAGACATGCCCCCTTGGCAGTATAAGTGGGACTGATGTCCATTAAGGGTACGCAACACACTCCAACAATTTTTACATAGTTGCACTATCTGGGGTGGCAGTTGTGATGAATGGGCAGACACTAATACTAATTTGGGTGTTTACCCAGGATGGGTTGGATTGCGATGTAGGGGCGTTAAATATCAGAGTGGTTTGATTTGGCAGCAGCCATTGTGCATCGTGCAGTGCAGGAGGTGGGGGAATGGGGTGACGTGGGAAGCAGGGGGGCAGGGCACGGTGATTCCCATTTGAACCTGGAGAGGCATGAATGACATGATACGAATGTTAACATGGAACGTGTTGGGGCTCACCTCATTTGTGAAAGGATATAGGACACACACCTACCTCAGACGGCTGGGAGCGCGTGTGGCATTACTACAGGAGATGCATCTCTTGGAAGCTGAAGCTCAGAAACTTGGTAAAAATGGCAGGCCAGTTGTACTCCGCTACCTACTCCTCCTATGCCAGAGGGGTATCTATATGGGTGGCCCCGGGTGTTCCTTTCCAGTTGATAGGGCAACTAACTGATGTGGAGGAACAATATCTATTGTTGCACGGTATATTGGATGGGAGGGAGCTGTGCATGCTTAACACCCAACATAGACGATGGAAACATTTTTGGACAACTAGAGGCTGAACTGCTCCCTTATACTGGCTTGCCGATTGTGTGGGCGGGAGCCTTTAACTGCATTCTGGATAGGCAACGGGATAGACACCCACCCAGGTATGGCATGAAGTTACACATGACGGCAGAAGGTTATGGATTGGCTTCAGTTGATGGCTGTGTGGCGGGTATTTCACCAGACAACACAGGAGTACTCATGTTTCATTTTCACTCACAGATTTGATTGCTCTCTCTGCGCCAAAGATGGGGTCCTCGATGTGGGGAAAGCATCCCATTGGGTCTGATTTCTTTCGGATCATGCGCCCCCCCCCCCCCCCCGATTCTGGACTGTGGGGTGAGAAGTCACGGACCCAGTATCCCTCTGTTGCGGTTCAGGCCAGAGGCACTCGGGGACCCAGAATACGCTATTGATATGCACAACACGCTCCAGGGCTTCTTCAGCACAAATTGGAATCCCACGGGTTCCCGGGGAGTGGAATGGGAGACACTGAAAGTGGTCACTAGAGGGGCCTCGGTAAGATGTATGGAATTAGGAGAAAGTTAGAAAGGGAGTTGGGAGAACAGGAAGAGCGACTGGCAGGATTACAGCATCAGATGCAGAGGCAGGAGAGGGAGGAGGTATCGCAGATAAATGCTTATTGAGATATGACCAACGTTTGGGACAGGCTAGACTCTTCTGTCTGGAAGGGCTACAGGCAACGTCTCCATGGAGATGGCGGTAAGTTGGAACAAATGTTAGCCTGACTACTTAAGAGGGAACATCCCTCACCAACGATTCTCACCTTGCAGGGACCAAATGGGGCACCAATTATGGGTCAAGCTGCTATTACACAGATCCTGTGCAGCCACCTCACCGGGGTATATACTGCTCAGATCCAGGAGGGGTAGCCCAAGGTGGACGATTTGAGCGACAGGGTGACCATCCCCAGGCTGACAGAGGCCCAGACAGAGGTGCTCGGTGAAGCCATAACCACTAAGGAACTGGGGGAAGCACTCCATGCCATAGAAAGGGGAAAGTGTCCAGACCCTGATGGACTTCTGGTTGGATACTACCAGGCCCACTCCGCCACTTTGCTCCCAGCTCTGATGGAAACACTTTGAGGCACATGGAACTCCCAGTGAACATGAGGGAGGCAGTCATACTTATGCTGCCGAAAACAGGCAAAGATCCCATAGACCCAAACTCGTACAGGCTGCTCTCTATGTTGAACGTAGAAGTTAAGCTGCTTGCAAAGGTCTTGGCCCTTTGGTTGGGCTGAGTTGTGTCGCACTTGGTATGCAAAGGACTAATGTAGTTTCATACCAGGGAGGGGCTCCCACATGAACCTCAGGAGGCTGTCGCATGGTTTTACTTGCTTTCTAATGAATAGAAGTTAACCAACGTGTCCCATCTAACCAAGAAGAATCTGCATTATAAGGCATAACTGAATGTCCAATTTAAAGAAATTGTCCAATGAGGTTGAGAACAGTCAATAGCCAGATGAAGATTCTGGTACCCTACCACACAAACAGTATTGTTAGGAATTTCTTCACAGATAGACACACATCAATGCATAAGAAGCCAAGATGGCCGCCAAGTAGGAGCTCTCTGCTGGAGCTCCTGGGTTGGGGATAACTATATCGGTTCAAATCCCCCTGCTAACCCCGCCATCCTCTAGCTCTTACATCTCCTTCTACAACACTCCAGATCGTCTGGACTCACACTTAGCTTACCTACAAAGAAGTTCTACTCCCAACCTGCCTTCTCCTCCTCTGCCTAGCCGCTCCCTGCCTGGAACGATATATCCGGGATCTACCTGGACGTGCCTGGATCTAATGCTCCGAGGTCGTTGCGGGACATGCAGCATACCCGCCACCAATGACAATGTCGGTGCTGTGATCACGGCTGCTTGGACTGTCGCCTGGAGCCCAAAAAGCCGCTCGCCTTCTGTTACTCTCGATCGTCAGCCGCCTGGATCGTTCTCGTTTAAGGCCTTGCAGGACGTACAACATCCCCACCGCCTCTAACAACAAGGTACTGGGGTATTCCTGCGAAGATGATCTCTGATTGTATCCTGAGTGACGGGTGAAGCGCCGGTCCAGTGGGTGCCTCTAAACTGCGCTGCTCCCCTGCTGGTCCGTGCCCCTAGGAACCACACTGCTTCCCGGCAGGTCCGAGCCCCCAGGAACCGAGCTGCTCTACTGCAGGTCCGAGCCCCTAGGAGCCGCGCTGCTCCCCTGCAGGTCCAAGCCCCCAGTAATGCCCGGTTTCCTTGCTGGTCTGAGGCCCAAGGGAACACGCTGCTCCCCTGTAGGTCGGAGCCTTCTCCACTTTTCTCCCGGACCGGCTGGTGCGCTAACCCTCTGCTTGTACTTTCCAATGCGGAGTGGGCCTCGAAACCGCAAGCCTGTTTCTTCGTGGGGTGGGCTCACACTGCAATGGCTTTCCCCGCTCTGAGTTAATTGGCGGGCCTTGGAGAGACAAGTCTACTTGCGCCCCCGATGAACTTCGAGGGTCCATCTCTTACCGTTTCTGCCCTCCCCCAACCCGTCTCTAAGTGTGGTGTTTGTTGGCGACTCGCAGTTTTAACTGTCTGTTCCTTTGGCGCCACCTGGACCGGCTGCATGTCCTGGTCCCCTCGGCCGCTTCTCGGACCTTGCAGACATTTTGTCCTTCCGCCTCGTCCACCACAAAATGGCGACACCTGGTTGTCTCAGCCCCACCCGCCTCTAACATCAATGGGCTGTTTGTATGCCGGCAGAGACTATCTATGGGAGCCCTGTTTAACCCCTGCTTAACCCCTCGCCATCGGTCTCATTGCCCCCCTTAATGAGTGTGCTCCCTGAATGACTTGTGCACAAAGCACCTCACTTAAACTACCGACGCAGTGGGTATCTCGGAACTGTGCTGCTCCCCTGCAGGTCTGAGCCTCCGGGATTGTGCTTGTGGAGCCACTTAACCCCCCGCTGGAGGATAGGATTCGAGGTGTGGCCTCTGAACTGTGACGCCTCCCCACAAGTCCTTATCTACTGGGGGTAAACGTTACATCTTTCCCGCTTGGGGGCTATTTATCGATTCAACACTGCCTCCTCCGCCTTGGTGAAGCCCTGATCATTTCTATATAGGCCCCCAATGACCACTGGTGTTCTGATCCGACCACCGACTCAGCCTGAATCCTAACCAGGCCTCGAGCCGGCTGTTCATTTCTAACCCCCCTCCCCTAAGCTCCGGCTATTCTTTTTTTTATTATCAAATCTGTTTTTATTATTTTAAGAGTACACTCAGTGATAACAGGCACTGCAGTTTGTAATCATGCATAAATTGTTAATTAGTACATGAGCATGGGACCACATTAGTTTAACATGCGTTCAAACTTTGCTGCGAACGAGACAATGAATGCTCACCCAGGAGCTAGCTGTACTGCGTTCTGCCCGTTCTGATGCAGTCTCTAAGGTGCAGTGGAAAAGCAGTGTATCAACCTCCCGTTTACTCGTGTGGTCCAATGCTGATCGTTCAGCTCGAGCAATGAAACAGATGAATTACTTACAAAGCACAGAAATAATAACAATGGCAGCGTAAACCATTTGTACATACGTAACTCCCTCCCCCCTTACCTGTGCCCCCACCCCTCGCCCCCAGGGCCACTTGTGTGCTCCTCAGCCATAACCGCGTTAGTGTAGTTGCACTTGTGCCAGGGTAGGGTAGGAGAAAGTGGGACCATACGATCCCGTCAGTACAGCAGCCTGTGGCATGCCTCCGCCTGCGTGGTCATTATCAGCTTCCTCCGTGTGTCTCATGTGGCCCTCCCTTACCAGCCGCTGTAATGCACAGAGCATCTGTTCCCAGCGGGCCGCTATAGGCTCCTTCCGCAACCCCAGTGTTTCCTACCTAAGCTCCGGCTATTCTTGGTTGTGGTCTGTTCTGCTACAAGCCTTAGCCAAATTCATCGTCACTTAGATCCGCACCCTTCCACCATGCCGTCCGTTGCCCTAACCAGCTTTCTGAATTGATGCAGGTATTATGTTACCTGGTTTCATTCCACAAGAGGTGTTTTGGTGATGACGGGGACTAGTTTTACACAAACCTAAAGACTACTGATCAGCCACCTTGTAACAACTCTCTACAGTATATAATTTTGCCCCTCTGTTCTGATTTTTCTATCTCTTTCAGATTTATATCTCACCATTGATTGCCGACTAGGCCCTCATATGTTTTACATTCTCTCGTAACCTACAACTTCTACGACTATCTTTACCTGTGATTGCTTTTTAATTTTGTACTGACCGACTAGGCCTCCTAATGCTGCTTCTATCTTTATTTTATCTATGTCATGACATCTCTTTTCATATTTGCTTGTGAATGCATTTATAATCTACTGCCCTATATGCACACTCATCATATTTGCTTGCTAATAAATTTATTTTTTAACTGCCTTATACTCGCACCTATTGCCCCCTCCTTAATATTCTCCCGCCCCTCGTCCACCCTTTACCATTCCCCTTTACCATTCCACCCCCTCTCCTTCCCTAGCACCGACGCCCCCCTCCTCTCATCTATTCCCCCTTCACTGAACCTTCTACTTTTATTAGACCGATGATGATTGTTTAATCCCTCTCCGTCTCCTAACAAACCTCACTGACCTTTCCCCCTCTCATCTCTTGCTCTGACCCCCCTCTCCTCCTGCCCCCACTGTCACTGCATACTCTTGCCCCAGCCCTTACCTCACTTTCCCACCCATCTCCCCTCTAGCGCTGAATTCACTCTTGCCCTCCAACCCCTTTATTACCTGCATTGCCCTTTCGCATCTCTCACCATCACCTCACTGACCCAGCATGCCCCCCTCAATCATACCCTAACTCATGGGCCATTCTCTACCCCCCCCCCCCCAATCTATCAAAAAACGCTAAGAAATGTTTTAAACACAAACTCCTCATCTGAAACACTTATCGTTGATAATTACATCAGCCTCACTTCCCCCTTTAAAACCAACATCTTTTACTCTAAATGTTCCTCCAAATGGAAAAGCATCTTCCTACAATATCTCCCAGTCACCAACTCAATCAAAATTCCCTATGGCTTTAAATTATCTACCACCCCCTCACCAGCCTTTCATGGTGAAATTGACATCTCCATTTTCAAAACGGGTAACATCCTCATCCAAGCTGCTGAATCCCACCTCACCACCTTTAAACACCACTTCAGCACCCTGACCCTCCAACTTTACAAATCCGCTCCTAACCTTCCCTCCTCCCAACCACACAATGCCCTGCTGGTCTCTCCCCTACATTCTACCCCCCCACTTACCTTCCCTACAGACAACACTATCCTCCAATCAATCACCCCACTCTCCCCCTCCCCGGTCATCTCTTCAGCCAACGCCACTCCGCAATCGCGGACCTCCATATATCCGCTCCCCCTATCGGCCCTCCCTGTTCCTGATATCCCCCTACACATCCCCACTCCCAATCCCACACACACTCTAACGTCCTATCTCCTCCCTCCCCTAACACTCCTATTCCTAACCCCTTGCCTTCCTACCTCCCCCCCCAACCTGATTCCCATCCTCTCCTCCCTGAATCCCCTTTCATGCCCTATCATCTCCCTCTCCTAAACCATTTTCCCACTCCCAGACATACATATCACCTCTTAACCCGGAGGCTGTCCCTCTCCACAATCGTCACGCCCTGCTAACATCGCTTCCTTCTTCCCCAGAGGTCTAGTATCTCCTGTCCCCCTTCTCGCATCCTCTCATGCCCTACAACTGTAGCTCTCCTCCTACCCCCCCACTGACCTCTCACTCACCCCAAATAACAAACCCCCTTCTGCAGCTAATACAGAACACCCCCATCCCCCTCCCCCCTACAATGTCCCCCCTCACTCTTATAATCCAATTTCTACACAACATAGAACGTGGCCTCTCCACATTGTCTAGAGGTCTCACTAGTCTTGGAATAGATTTTAGTGCCCACAGAACCAGAACCCTGATTTATCGGGCAAACACCCCCTGCACTGTCCCAAAAACACCAACTACAAACCTTGGAGAACGACTCCTCTCCGCTGCCGCATGCATAGACCTCTCCGCACCTCCTGCCATCTCACCCCGTCCGACATTACTGACCTATGCAACTCCTACCACCCCAGTCCACCAATCAATAATCCTCCACCCCCTACTCCAATATCCCCGTTATATTGGGGACAAACAGAATTCCCCTCTCTCCCGTCTCACCCAGACCCCCTCCTCAACTCACCAACATCCACTCTTGCCCTCCCTCCAAATGTAATCCCAAACCACTCAGCTGCATGCTTGTGAATTGTCGTTCCGCTGCCCGACATGCCACTGAAATTTCCAAAACTATCCTTAGCAAATCCATTGACATTGCGTTCCTAACGGAAATCTGGCTAAATGACCATTTTATGAGCATACTTGACCTACTCTCCCCTCCAGGATATTCTATCCTTAGAAAAGACAGACCTGACAGAATAGGTGGTGGTTTAGCCATCATCTTCAAATATGAAATTCAGCTCTCACTTGTTAACAATTCCTAACACTCCGCCTTTGAATACCTTGAAGCTGAACTCAAAGTACAAGGTTCCCACCCAATCCGCCTACATAATATCTACCACCCTTCTGGAGATCATCATCCCTTCATTGAGAAGCTATCCATCCTTCTGACACAATCCTCAATATCCAACTCTAAAAATCTCTGCCTTGGAGATCTTAACCTCCATTGGAACAATACCGATGATCCCACAATCACCCTCCTCACCAATCTTCGAGATCAGTGACCTCAAACAACTATGTCAGTCCCCAACCCACACCAAAGGAGCCATCCTGGATGCTATCATTACCAATAAGGACCTGGTTTTCTCGTCTAATATCGTCCCCATCTCTTACTCTTCACTATAGCTGCCACGGCACCTCCACCCCCGTCCACTAAAATCATTAAAACAATGAAATGGACTAGAAATCTAAATCCAATACCCCTGCTGTACTCTAGTCCAAACTCCATGCTCAACTTCTCCTCATCCCTCCCTCACAAAGCACAAATGAGCTTACTGAACACTTTAATAAAGCAGTCACAGATACCCTTGACCAATTGACCCTGCTGAAACAAAATCAAAGAAATATCATGGTTTAACTCCGAGCTCAGCAAAGAAAGACGTACACTCAGACTGACGGAGAGAACATGGAGACAGAATCCCTCTCCCTCACATCTGGCTCTCCTCCGACTAGCCAGATCGTCCAACAAGAAACACATTTTTAACGGAAAGGCATCCTTCTTCCGAACTCAACTCGATCGGGCCAAAAACAGACCCAGAGAACTGTTCAACATTGTTCGTAACCAAACTTCCTCCGCACCTTCAATACTGCTGGTATCGACGACTAGATGTGAAGTAATTGCTCACTTCTTCTCGGATAAAATTGAAAAGATGGAGCAATCCTTCCTCTCAACTCTGATCCTACCAACCCCCCAAATCACTCCTGACATCTCCTCTATAACTCTCTCCGCATTCACCACATCCCCTGATCCCACTTCGGACCAGCATACTACTTTTCCTCACCCTCACCTTTCCTCGCACACACCCTCTACAATACCTCCCCATAACCACTCCCCACACTCACCCATAACCACACCTCCTGAAACCAATCACCCTAACTTACAACTAAAAAACAATGCCTCCTGGCATAATTTCCACCCTGTAACTGAACGTGATTTTTTTAACATCATTACTAAACTAAAACCGCCCTCCCACACTAAAGACCTCCTCCCTTCCAACCTTGTCCAAGACCTAAAACACATCATTACCCCATCTTGGACCTCTATCATCAACCCCTCCCTTGTTACGGGGTTGTGTCTCCACCTCCCTTCAACTTGGACAAATCACTCCCATTCTTAAACACCTTATGGCCGACCCCAATGACCTTAACAATCTCCGCCCCATCGATAACCTCCCCCTTCTTTCCAAAGCCCTCGTAAAATGTTTCCCGCTCCAATTAGATAAACACATTGAAAATTTCAACTTACTGGACGCCCTACAATCAGGCTTCAGGAAAAGTTGCAGGACCAAAACTGCCATTCTTAACATTGTCGACGACATCCACCACTCCCTCGACAATGGCGAGACCTGCCTACTGATCCTCCTTGATCTCTCCGCTGCGTTCGATACAGTAAACCACTCGGCTCTACTTAATGTTCTCAGAGAACGATTCGGCCTCAATGGTACGATACATATATGGTTTGTCTACTACCTCCAACACCGATCACAGCAAATTAAAATTCAAAACTGCTTATCAAA
This sequence comes from Triturus cristatus, assembly GCF_964204655.1. Classification (NCBI taxonomy): domain Eukaryota; kingdom Metazoa; phylum Chordata; class Amphibia; order Caudata; family Salamandridae; genus Triturus; species Triturus cristatus. The sequence goes on along the minus strand of NC_140590.1, from coordinate 694,146,055 downwards.
CCCCACTTGGGTTTCTCTAGGAGTTCCCCAAGGATCTATTCTCTCTCCCTCTCTTTAAACTTTTCATGAAACCCCTCACCCTCATTCCTAAACAAGCTGGGATCAACTACCACCTCTATGCCGATGATACCCAACTCTACCATACAATCAAAACCCACGCTGACATCCTACACCTTAACAACACCCTCACCAAGATCCAATCCTGGTTACAATTAAATCATCTCAAACTTAACCCCCAAAAAACTGAAATCATTCTCTTCTCCCCTAAAAACAACCACCTCCCCATTCAAACCTGGATCTCTGACCTCAATGCCCTCAACTGCTCCCTATCCTTGTCCAACTCAGTAAAATCCCTGGGTATCTCCCTTGACAATAGCCTAACTCTCAATGTGCACATCAAAAACTCGGCTAAAGGAGCCCTCTTCACTCTCCGTCATCTAAAGAAAATTAAGCCCTTTGTCCCAACTGATGACTTTAAACTAGTTGTCCAATCTCTTGTCCTTTCGCGCATGGATTACGGCAACGCCATTCTCACCGGAATCCCCAAGATCCACCTTGCTCCGCTCAACTCTGTGCTCAACCTTGCAGCAAGGCTCATCACCCACTGCAAACGCTTCAACCACATCTCCCCTGCCCTCAAAACCCTGGGTTTTCTTCATAGTCGTGGTGATGTGTTTGGCGGTGGCGGGGTCCCAGGTCATGATGACTGGCTTGCCAGCGGTGGTGGGTAGGGGGGTGGTGGTGTCCATTCGCTGAAGTTGTCGTAGAGGATCTTGATCTTCAGATGGAAGTAGGAGCTGAGCTTGTCGCAGAGTTCCTGGGAAGGTGTGACGTCCGTGGCTTCACTGGTGGGTTTTGCGAACTGCTGTATGACGTTGAACAGTTCCTTGGCGTTGGTCTGGTCTCTTATGAAGGTCCGTTTGGTGTCTCTTATGTGCTGGTGGTATTCCTTCAGGGTGCTCCTGTGGTTGTTCCGTGCTTCTGTGGTTCTTTGGTTTCGCCAGGCTTTCTCTAGGCGTCTGCAGGAGCGTCTGGCTTCTTGTAGTTCTGTGGTGAATCAGGCGGCCTTCGGAGGGCATTGTTTGGCGGGGTGGCAGAGGGGTGCGAGCTTGTCGGCGCAGCAGGATATCCAGCGGTGAAATTCTATGGCTGCGGAGCTGGTGTCTGTTGTGACGCTGGGGGGTTTTGGAGGAGGATGGTTTTGAGGTGCTCCTCTGTGACCTTGCTCCAGTTCCTTCGTGGTGGCCGCGTGGCAGGCTTATTTATTTATTTATTTGAAAGTTTTATATAGCGCGGACAAGACTCTTGCGAGTATCAGAGCGCTTTACAAGCAGGAAGGAGGCAAAGTACAATATACATAGACAACAGACAGTTAGACAAAATCACAATGAATAGATATAGAGTTCAAGTGAATTTAGCCATGAGGATAGCTTTCACTTCTTTTTTGAAGGAAGAGGTGGAGGGGTTCATTCTTGTTTCACTGGGCAAAGCGTTCCATATCTTCGGAGCCATACCTGAGAAGGTACGGTTATAGGTTTTTTTCTTGGCAAAACGTTGAGGTTGAAGGAGAAGAGTTTTGGCACTCCTAGAGGCTCTGTTGCCCGCAGAGAGAACTAGTTTCTGTGCAAGGTATTGTGGAGTTTTGTGGTAGAGGGCCTTGTGTGTCATGCAGGCAATTTTTAGGTGAATTCTGGCTTCAAATGGAAGCCAGTCGATGGCTCTCAAGTCAGGTGAGATGTGAGCGTTTCTTTTAGAGCCTGTGATGAGTCTCGCAGCTGCATTGATCGTGGCTCTTAATGGTGCTGTTGAGGATCTTGGGAGGCCGCATAGCGTAACTGCTCCATACTCTACTCGGGGGATTACTAGGGCTTGAACTGCTTGTTTGAAATCATGTGCAGGCAGAAAGGGTTTCAGTTTTCTCAGGGTCTTTAGTTGGAAGTTTGCTCCCTTAGTTGCGGAGCTAATGTGTTTCTGCATCTTTAAGTTGCTGTCTAGTGTTATTCCCAGAGATTTCGCTGAGTCGACTATGTGCGTGTGTCCATTTAGGGCTGTTAGGTGTTTCATCCAGTCCCGTATAGTGTGGGTTTTGTTGGGGGGGGCAATTAACAGGAATTCCGTTTTGAGAGAGTTAAGTTTCAGATGGTTTTCTGCCAGCCATGTTTGGGTTTTTTGAAGTGTGGTGTTGAGCGATTTGATGTCCTCTAGTGAGTGTATCTTGATGTATATTTGTGTGTCGTCTGCGTACATGTGGAAGTGAATCTTGGTGAGGCGTAGAAGATCTGTGAGAGGTTCCATGAAGAGGTTGAATAAGGTGGGTGAGAGAGAGGAGCCTTGAGGTACTCCTAATGTGACTGGCATAGGGTTGGATAGGGATTGGTTGATCTTGAATCTTTGGGATCTGTTTTGGAGGAAGGATGTGAACCAGTTCAGAACCTTTCCAGAGATACCCATTCTGTGTTTTAAGAGGTCAAGTAGGTTGTCGTGTTTGACAGTGTCAAAAGCTGATGACAGGTCGAGTAGGATTAGAAGACAGGCTTCATTCTGGTCTAGGATTTTAATCGCGTCGTCTACAACATGAGCCATGGCTGATTCGGTGCTGTGACCTGCTCTGTAGCCAGATTGACATTGGTTCAGCAAGTTGTATCGATCGATGTGACTGTTCAGTTGTACGTTAACACATTTTTCCAGGAGTTTGGCTAACATAGGTATATTAGATATCGGACTGTAGTTGTTGGGGTCCGAGGGGTCCGCCGTGGTTTTCTTAAGGATAGGTGAGACCTGACCGATTTTCAGGATGTCAGGGATGGAGCCTTGAAGGAGGGAAGTGTTAATGATCTTAGTACAACTGGGTAGTAGGAGATGGATGAAGTCTTTAAGGTAGTTCGCAGGGAGCGGGTCCGTGAAGTGATTGGAGGGCTTCAGAGTGTTGAGTGTTTTTAATATGGAGTCTTCAGAGTAAGTGTCAAAATGGAGCCAGTTTGCATTGTTTTTGAGTTTAAATAATGGGCGGATATTAGTTAAATCACCATCCAGGGGGGTTGAGGGGCTCTTAGTCAGGTCCGATAAGGATTTCAGATCCTTGAGTAAGTCTGATTTGATGGATTCTGTCTTGGCTGTGAAGAAGGAGGCAAACTCCTCACAATTGGGTGGGGAGAGTGGGCTGGTGTTGAGGGCATTAGGTAGGCTTTTAGTTTGTGATTTGATAAGGTCGAATAGCTTTTTGGGGCGGTTCTTGGCCAGGTCTAATTGAGATCTGAAGAAATCGTTTTTTGATTTTTTGATCTTTCTAAAATAGGCGTTTCTGGCTGTTCTCAGAGTTTGGAGGAGGTCCGTTGAGGGATTATCTCTCCATCGGCGTTCAATTAATCTGAGCGAGCGTCTGTCGTCATTTAGCCTCCCATCGTACCATGGTTTGGAATCTTTAGACGATGTTCTTTTCAATTGTAATGGGGCCATTTTGTCAAGCAGGGTCTTCATGGAGTGAAAGTAGCGATTTGTCAGTCCTTGGACATCATTCATGTCTTCCGGGGGACGGAGGGGGTTTGCGTTATCTAAGGATGAGAGGTCAGATCCGATGTTTTTCGTTTCTTTTCCAAATCTTAGTTCTTAGGGGTTGTGTCGAGAGTCGTTTAAAAGATTCAAGGATTTAGAAAGTAATGATATGATGGTCAGACCAGTCGCATGGGAGTATCGAGTCTAGCTGAGTGGAATCAGCTTTGGAGATAATTAGGTCGAGCGTTGCTCCTTTGACGTGTGTAGGGCTGTTGCAGATTTGAGTGAGATTGAGGTCTGTGAGGAAGGCTTTGAGACTGTTAACCGCAGGGTCGTTCTGGTCGTCCCAATGAAGGTTAAAGTCCCCTAAGAAAATTTGTTTAACCGGTTGACTGTCATTAGAGGCTAAGATGTCCATGAAGTGTTCTATGAAGTTGAGGTTATCTCCCGGAGGATGCAGAGGATGGTAGAAGGTGTGGAGAGAACAGATTTGTTTGTTGTTGTTGGCGATGTTTAAGCATAGGTATTCACAGGATGGTGTAGCCGGGGCAAAGGAGTTGGTCACAGTTAGGTTGGTCTGGTGTATGCAGGCTATCCCACCGCCTGGCCTCTCAGTTCTGTCGAGTCTGGAGATATCATAGTTAGGAGGTAACAATATGTCCAGTATGGGAGTAGAAGTATCCTTTAGCCATGTTTCTGTTAAGATCAAAATGTCAGGTTCGTTCGTGATGAGTAAGTCGGCAATATCAGCAGCGTGTCTGGAGGCGGACCTGCAGTTGAGGAGTATGCATCTTAGACGTGGCTGGATGCTTACAGTGGTAGGTTCAACTGTGATGGGGATTCTAGTGAGGTTATTTTCAACAATGCCTCTGTAGTTGAGTCTCGGGGCTCTGTGTGTGTTGATCGGGATGGCATGAATTCGGGAGTCGGATTGCGGGCTCACTGGAGGTCCCGTGTCGAGAGAGGGGTGAGCTGTATCGTAGGATTGGAGGAGGGCCATTATGTCTAAGTCAGATAGGGGGTTTAACCCTCTGACCGGGCGGGATGAGGCGTTAGGGAGTGGGATTGTGCTCCAGCGTGGAGATCCAAGTGTTAGGGAGTTTGCATGGGGATGTTGGTTGTGGTAGAGGGTCTTAGGGTGTGGGGACGGGCTGTATTTTTGTTTAGTACAAGTGGATTTAGGTTGGTGAAGGATAAGGTTTTGAAGGGCTCCTAAGTCTGATTTGATTTGCTGAAGGGTTGATAGTATCAGGTCAAGTCTCGTATCAGGCAGGATGGAGTCGTTAATGGATGGGTGGACCAAGGGAGTGACTTGTGGGGTAGTTTCATTAGATATGGTTGTGTCAGGAACCGTGGGGGTAAGTGAATTGTTTGTGAGTCTCGGGGAGGAGCTGTGAGAGGAAGTAGAGCAGGGGGGGTGAGATAAGGAGGGCCCGGTGATAGGTTCAGGTGGTGAAGGGGGTGAAGTTATCCTAGGGTTTAAGTGGGTGGTAATGGGGCTGGTAAGTTGTTGAGAGGCGTCGGGAGAGGAGGGGAGGGGGGTGGGTGCAATAAGGGGGGGTGGTGGGAGAGGGTAGTGAGGTGTCAGTGCTGGGGTCCGAAAGGGTAGTGTTGGGGTTGTTGCAATGAGGGGAGGTGTTGGGGGTAGGGGGGGTGTGAAGGTGCAGGGTGAGGTGGGATGGGGAGTGAATTGGCGATGTTAAGAAGTGTTAAGAAGTGGTGTGGCGGTGAGGTGGTAAGTGTCGTTAGGTGGGTTGTCTTCGGGGTCTGACGATGAAGTTGTGGAGGGAAGGGTCATCTGGGAGTACTGATTAATATCATACGAAGGATGAGAGTTGTCTGGGACCAGGTGAGTTGCGGGGGGGGGGGGGGCAGAGTGACTCTGTCCTTAATGAGCAGAAAGATATGATCGATCAGATTAATGTTGTGGTTGGAGGATTGGATCAGGATGATACCATTATGATATATAGTGACTGTGGCAGCAGCGTTAAAGACTGAAGAGGGAAGGATAGAGAGGGTGATGCCGTGAGCTGTTTTCTTAGAGTTAGATACCTTAAAAAGGGCGATAAAGGCTTTCCTCCATTGAGCTCTCCTTTTCGTGTAGAATATGATATCGTTCTTAATGAGCCCTTTGTTCATACAGTAATAGGGGTCAGAGATGGGGATTTCAGGGTGGGATTTTAATAGGTTGTGTTTGAAGCCTTTGGCTGCTTTTTTTGAGAGGTTAGGAGGGTAGGTGATGGAGTGGGTGCATTTCCCGGTGCGTTCCATCGTGAGTGTCCTAAAGGGGGGAATATTCGGGGGTTAGACGTGTGATAGATCTAATGGTGTCCCTGGGTGAGGGAAGTTGTCTTAACGTATGGCGGTACCGGGGCTGAGAGAGCAGAGCGCTAAGCGCGATGAAGGAATAGGGGTTAGTGTAGAAGAGGAATGGATGAGAGGTTAGAGAGGAGAGGTTATGATGGGCCGAGGCTAGTGAGGAACTAGAGATGTAGTCCTTTGTTATAGATCAGGCTAATGATTCTCATGGTGGCGGATCTTATTTAGTGTTGAATTAGTGAAGTCCAAGATGACAAAGTGGTCAGCTGTCTAGAGCAGAGCAAGAGATGAAGTCCTTTTTCTATTGTACCTCATTAGTCTCTGGGAGAAGTCCTTTATCTGTTTTGGTTATGTGGTCCATTATCTGTTTGCATTGTCAGTGGGAGCATCCGAGTAGTCCTATTTCGCTGTCCAAAAGATTGTAGGGGATCTATGGGAAAGCCTGAGTAGACCAGTTTCTCTGACCATTGTCTGTTTCCATTACCAGTGGGAGAATCCGTGAAGTCAGTGAAGTCCTATTTCACTGTCCATAAGATTATAGGGGATCTATGGGGAAACCTTAGTAGTCCTGTTTCTCTGTCCGTGGGCCTGAAATGGCAAGATAGTCCTTTTTCAGTGGTGACTGATTGAGGGCAGAGGAGGAGTGAGTAAACAGAAAAAGGAAGTAACCGGTGTTTGGAGTAAGTCCATTGACCGAGTGATTTATGATCTCGGCCATTTTAGAAAGAAGAAGCCCTAGTCGTAGCCATCTTAAAAAGTAAAAAGATGAACATGAAAATGCATCGCAAAAGATAAAGAAAAAAAGATCAATGTCACATAGGTATCTTTACCTTGGCACGATGTCTCCGCTGAGGTCGTTAAATTCGTTTTGGCTTAGTAAGATTAATCTGCTGGCTTCATCCAGGTCGCGTTTGTAGGAGGATGTGTTGTGGTCGCGATGAATAACAAACCAGATCTTTACCGTTGAGTCTTCCGATAACCATGCTTGGGTGCTGTGGTGGTGTTGAAGGTGAAGTGGACGCAGTGGTGGTCCGTCCAGTGGGACTGGGCGGTCTGTAGATGAGGGTGCCACGTAGCGTGGTCCTGGTCTGGATCTGGAAGTGGAGGTGCTCAGTGTTGGAGTGGGGGTCACTCGTGCTGGATGTGGAGAGTCGGAGGGGGTCTTGTGTGCAATGGCGAGTCCTCCTCTTGGGTGGTGGGGGCGGTCCTTTCTCTGGATCTTGTAGCCGTCGGGGATGGCCGTGGCGATGTAGGGCCGGAGGTGGCGTTGGTCCAGGTCTCTGTGAAGAAGGAGATGTCGCGCAAGAGGGTGTCAATCAGGTCCCAGATTTCTACGGCGTGTCGGTGCAGGGAGCGCACATTGAGGAGGGTGCCTGTCAGGGTTTCGGCGGTGCATGCATCAGGCGGTCCTTCGACTGTTGTGGGAGCTTTGTCGATGGTGAAAGGAGTGTGGCAGGGTCTGCATGATAACTGTCCTTGGGTGGTGTTCGGTGAGGCTCTTGCGCAGTCGGTGCGTCTTGCAGGATCGAGTGCATGGAGGGTGGTGGAGTCGTAGTGGTAGGACCTGGGAGAACCAGGGTTCCTGGTGCTGGTCTTGGACGGGTGCAGACGGGCTTGCCTTAGGCACGCCTTATGCACGCCAGCAGCGCGTCCGCTGCACGCCATTAAGTAGAGGAGGGGTGCGGGACCACAGTAGGGAGGAGGGAGCGGGGACTGTTTCGGGGCGGGAGGGGCCACAGAGGCAGCAGCAGCGGCAAAACGGGCTTAGCAAGTCGAGATTAAAAATATGTGGTGTGAAAATACAATTACAAGAATCACAATTACAAGAATCACCAGGAGGCTGGGCGGGCTGCTGGCGTGAACCCTGTACTGCGGGGGACTCAAGGCTGCGGCGGTGAGGCGGAGCTGCTGGGGCGAGTGCTGGCCTGGACCCAAGGTCTAGGTTTCACAGAAAACCCACTCAGGAGCCCCAATGGACCCCTGCCTACCGCACATATTCCACAGGACCGCCGCCGCCATCGAACTAGGACGGACCATCAACGCCTCCTTCAGATTCGGCATCTGCCCAGACGACTGGAAGCGGGTAGAGGTTAAACCTCTCCTCAACAAACAAACGGCCGACCCAACAGACCTGAAAAACTACCGGCCCATCTTTCTCCGCCCCTTCGCGGCCAAAGTCACCGAGAGACTCTTAAACGCCCAGCTGACCGCCTTCATCGAAGAGAACTCCATCCTAGACGCCTCCCAGTCTGGATTCCGCAGCAACCACAGCACCAAGACCATCCTCCTCGCCGCCACCGACAACATCCGCATGCTACTCGACCAGGGACACACTGCGGCCCTCATCCTCCTAGACCTCTCCGCAGCCTTCGACACCGTTTCACACCGCACGCTCGCAGCCACACTTCACGACGCGGAGATACAAGGAGCCGCCCTTGACTGGATCCAATCCTTTCTATCCGGCAGAACCCAGAGGATCAGACTCCCTCCCTTCCTCTCCGAACACGCCAACATCAACTGCGGAGTACCCCAAGGATCATCGCTCAGCCCCACGCTCTTCAACATCTACATGCCCCCCTCAACGCCATTGTCAGACAGCATGGGCTCAGCATTGTATCCTACGCCGACGACACACAACTCATCCTCTCACTCACGAAGACACTGTTTCCAAGAAGGAATGAAGAACGTGGCAGCCTGGATGAAAGATAGCTGTTTGAAGCTCAACTCCGAGAAAACCGAGGTCCTCATCCTCGGACCCTGCACTTCCGCCTGGGACAACACCTGGTGGCCCTCGGGAATCCACCCACCCCTATAGACCACGCACGAAACCTCAGCATCATCCTTGACTCCTCCCTCTCCATGACCCGCCAGATCAACGTGGTCGCTTCCACCAATTTCAACTGCCTGCGCATCCTCCGCAAGACCTTCAAATGGATCCTCCCCGATTGCAGGACCGTCGCCCACGCGCTCATAACCAGCAGACTGGACTACGGAAATGCCCTATATGCCGGAATCAACAGAACTCTTCTGCACAGACTCCAGACCATCCAGAATACCGCAGCTAGACTCGGGGCACAGCATCACGAACGCGTGACCCAACACCTATGAGACCTCCACTGACTCCCCGTCGAGAAGGTCACCTTCAAACTCCTCACCCAAGCCTAAAAATCCCTCAACAACATCGGACCCAAATAACTCAATGAGAGAGCATCCTTCCACGTACCCAAGAGGAACCTCCGCTCCGCCGACCTCGCCCTGGCAGAGGTCCCCTGCATCCGCAGAAACAGTAAAGGCGGGAGATCTTTCTACTACATCGCAGCCTAGACCTGGAACGAGCTCCCGGTGAACATCAGATGCTCCCCGACCCTGCACATGTTCAGGAAGGACTTCAAGACCTGGCTCTTCAACTGATCCGGAGCTGCTCCTCCCTGTTGCTCGTCTAACCTCCTACCCCCTGCTGCCCACATGCCTTTCCCCTTCTCATACCACCATACGAAATCTGATCTCCCACCTCCTTGTCTTACGGATGTATATTGCCCCAGTTCTTTCTATATGTGTTTTGTGATTTATGGAACCTTAAGCTGTTTCTAGTTTTGTTAACATGTTGGTTTTACATGCTGTTGATTGTTCTATACTGTGACCACCTTCTTACCCATGTAAAGCGCTCTGATACCTCTGGGTCCAGTCAGTGCTATATAACCCCCCCCCCCCCCTCTCCAAGAAAAAAAAATAAATAAAGAAACTCTGGGGTGCGACTTACAGGCAGCCTTAGTGGCTTTAGACCGAGAAGGCATTCAATACCGTGACTTGGTCATACCTCTGGGAAGTATTAAGAAGTATGAGAGTAGGGAACAGGTTCCTAACCTGGGTCAATTTTTTGTATAATTTACCCACAGCTAGAGAGGGGTCTGGGTATAGAGGTATCTGAGCCTTTTAGAATTCAAAAGGGTTCACGACAGGGCTGCCCATTATGGCCACTCCTGTTTGCAATGGCGTCACAGGCAATATACCCGAGAGACCAGTTGGGGGACTGGGGCGCACAGGAAGGCGACAACAACCATTTTGTGTCATTATACGTGGACGACACATTGATCTAAGGGAGCCCAAACACTCCATGCCTCTTCTCATGCAGCTATTGGAAACGTTTGGCAAGGTCTCATGACTCTGCGTCAACCATCACAAGACGGTACTCTATTCCTTGGCTGTTTTGGCAAATTGTGCTGAGGCTGATCTCAGAGGTGGATGTCTTGGGAAACATGTAGTTTACGATATCTAGGCCTTCAGCTCACACATGACCCGACCCTACAATAGCAACTAAATAGGAGTAGAATCCTTGATGATCTCACACACTGTCCACTTCTGAACCACTTTGCCCCTATTGGTGATGGGCAGCGTTGCTCTGAGTAAAATGATCCTCCTACCCGCTGCCTATTCACGATGCAGAATTAATTTTGCATCCTGCCATCCGAAACGTTCAGACAACTAGACAAGTTGCTGGTAAACCTCATATGGGCAGGTAAATGGTGTAGGGTTAAACTTGAGATCCTGAAACTGGACCTTGATAGGGGTGGACTGAGTCTCCCTAATCTACAGTTATAATACCTAGCTGGACTGTTACAATACGTGGTGTAACACAGACCCAAACTGGGAGAAGAGCTTGCGTTCAGGGGCTACCGAGACCAATCGCCTCCCCCACTTACTGATGAGTGGTCAGAATCTACCTCTGGGTACCCCATTCAGGATAGCCGTAGTGGCGCAAGCATGGGAAACAGGTGCCAGGAAAGTCATAAAAAGGGCACCATATACTCCACTCCAACCGTTCATGGCGGCTATGCCTCTTCCTGCAGATCTGTGTTATATTCTATTGCTTTTATATACTATCCCTTTAAATGCTTCCTCCATTTTCTTCATTCTGTCTAGAAAATCTTGCCTACCTGGAAATATTATCTTACGTTAGAAGTTCTATGTTCTAATTCAGATCCCTGCAGCCTCTTAGGTTACAGGTTGTGCTGTGCTGGTTTTCTCCAATAAAGCTACAATTTTTATAATAATAGTGCCTCCCTGCGATGTGAATTCAACAATCCGGGAGTCAATGGATGTGAAAAGCTGGATAAGAGGAGGATATGAGAATGTGGGAGATTTGTACTTGAATGGTACCTTCATGTCTGCGGAGGAAGTAGAGGTGCACTATGGCATCGACAATCAACATTTTCTTCAATATCCAAGTATATTGGGCATCCGCGCAAGAGATAAGGCCCACCTTTCCAGAGGAACCCGAGCGGTCACAAGTCCTCCAGGTAATCCTGGCTCGCAGCTCCTTTGAGGGTATTATATCCAGACTAAATGTGGCCCTAAAATCAGACATACAAATGTTGCACAAAAACAGGCAGCCTGCGATCAGGATTTAGAGTCTACATTAACAGATGGAGAATGGCGTAGGGCACAAACGCAAGTGTGCGAAGTAGCTAGTAATGCCCGTTTCAAATTTGTGCATTTCTATTTCCTTTACCAAGCATACATGACACTGTCTTGCCTACACAGAGCGTACCTGGCAAGAACAGCAGGATGCGCTAGATGACAGGTTACACCAGCAAATTTTTGTCACATAGCATGGTCCTGCACACAACTTCACACATTCTGGCAGGACATACTAGGGGTAGTGCATAGAGTAACCAGAGTAGCCATGGCTCTCACTGTGGGACACTGCATGTTAGGACTAATACCACTCCTCAAGAAGGGAAGAAAATGCGATATAAATTTACCCAACTGGGCCTCCTACTGGGGCGACGCCAGATAGCCATACACTGGGTCAGTCCAATCCCCCCGCTTTCATCAAGTGGCAGTCGGACTTGTTGGAGTGGTCGGTCGCAGAGAAATGCAGGTGCTCACAGATGAAAAAGCGGAAAGGAATCTTGAAAGCTGGGCTAGCATGCTGGAGATCCTGGGTGAGTGAGATGAAGGCCAGTGGGACGTAGAGGTGCCAAATGGAGGGTCAGATGAGAACGGCACAGCCCCAGATGAGTCACGCACATCAGTAAACACATTTGTTTCACCTGAACCTTCAGAAAGTGAATACTCCTAGACCTTGTACGGCTCTGCAGACATGGCCGCTGAATGGGTGTGATGATGAATGTATGCAGTGAGCGGTGAACCCTCCTTGTAGACTGCCGCTGAGAATTTGCAAGTAAGAATGCACGAAAGACTGCTGGATCTGTTCTGTCCCCCTTGCCCCTCCTGTTGCTCACCTCGTGACACATATCGCGCAAATGATGTATCTGATGTACTTACTGTGCAATGCTGAAATGTTATTGCATTCATGTTAAGAGAAAAATGAATAAAACATTATTAAAAATAAACGGTGTCCACATAAATATTTGCCATTATTAATATCAGACTGTTAGACCTGTCAGCCCTTTGGGTGGTCCCTCCTCATCATTATTTATTTTGTCCCACTTTTGCCTCAAACCCTGTTAGTATTTTTTTCCTTTTTGGGAACCACCAGACTTTTTAGTATTGATGCAGATTCAGGGAGCCATTTTATCTACCCCTGGAACTTCTGTCTGAGGGCCTGGAGCACAAAATGGTGGCCACCTGTGACATCATCAGAACCCACTGGAACCTACTAGAACCTTCTGCAACATTCTGGAACCCTGTGACAGTTGGAGGCGGTTTGGAATGTTGGGAAGCTAAGCCAGAGTTGACAGTTGGAGTGGGCAGTTGGCACCTGACTGGTGAAGAGAGAGCAGCAGAAACCTGAAGGAGGAAGGAGTGAGGCAGCAGGGGTGGAAACTTGTGCCTGGAGTGGGGTCCATAAACCCACCCTTGATACTAGTCCCTACTGACTGAGCCCAGCCTGGAGCCCTGTGTGGGAGAAAGCAAGAAAAACCATCTAAAGGACCTGGACAGCAGGAACAGGCCTTAAAAGTAAAGAACAGCAAGTACCTGACCTGGTTACTGGTAACTACCTGAAGTCCGACATCGAGAAGCCTAGAGACCTGGAGCCCGAGGTGGAGAAGCGGCGCTGACTGGAAAGCAGACGTCGTACCCGGAGCCGCCAGAGGTCGAGAGAGGGCGCCGACGGAGGTCGTGGAGCGTACCAGAGGTCGTGGAGGAAGACACCTGAGGTCGAGTGTGCGGCGTCGACGGGGGAGTGAAGTCCGCCCTCCGGAGTCGCCGGAACCTGAAGAGGATCGTGCCGGAGGTCGGGAGTGGAGGTCGCACTCCGGAGTCGCCGGAACCTGAGGAACTGAGCACCGGAGGTCGGGAGTGGAGATCGCACTCCGGAGCCGTCGGAAGTCGACATCGAGCCAAGACTGCCCGACGTCATCCAACCGGAGGTCGACATCGAGCCGGGGCCGCCGACATCGAACCGGAGCCACCCAAAGTCGACATCGAGCCAAGATTGCCTGACGTCATCGAACCGGAGGTCGACATCGAGCCGAGGCCGCCGACATCGAACCGGAACCGCCTATCGACGTCGTCAAGAACTGACATTGCGCCGAGGCCGCCGACTTCGAACCGGAACCGCCTCACGGCGTCGACACGACTCCAGCTGCGTCGGAGCTTCATAAAAAGGGCAGTAAGTGGAATAGAGGGCGCCTAAGGCCCTGTGGAGCCCTAAGAGACCAACCTAGGGGCTAGAGAGGTGCTGGAACCAGCTTGATTGTGCCAGGGGTGAGCTGAGACTAATACAGAGGGGTTGTGTAGTGTGGGAGAGCCAGATCTCTAGATTCCCCCTTGATCTACCTCAGTTTAGGCCTCAGCCTTGTCCAAGCCAGGGAGTATACCCCTCAGGCCATCCCAATCTCTACAAGCTGGGATTGGGTCAAATCATCCCATAGTACCTCAGGAATGTGAACTGATTTACAAGTGTCACTGTTGGCTTTTATTATTTATTGGGAGCACTGTATTTATTGTATTCATCCTATTTATTGCCTCACAGTATTTATTGCCTCACAGTATTTATTGTCGCACAGTATTTATTGTTTCACAGTATTTATTGTCGCACAGTATTTGTCGCACAGTATTTATTGACGCACAGTATTTATTGCCTCATAATATTTAATTGCCTTTTATGTAATGCACTTATATTTATGCCTTGATTATTTATGATCTACCTTATTTATTGAATCGTTGAAGTATTATTTATTTGACTTACCCTTCCAAAGGAAAAGCCTTGTGTACTGTGATTGTATTATTATTTAATCAGCAACTAAGAGAAAAGAAGATAAAGAGATATATTTTCAGTATAATTTTTAAGGTGTAGTGTCGTTTTTGGAACGGATGCACGCATGGTTATTGTGTGGGTATGACGTATGCTTAGCACGGTGCCTGATCCCTGACCACTCGAGCCAAGCTACCACAGTGTATGTCTGGGAAGACCCCATTACCACCACCCTTCCGGTGTGGGAGTGGGGTTTTCTAACATAATTGGTGTTCAGTGGTGGGATAGAGCTGTGCCTACGTATACTCGACAATAACTGTGGGTAGTCCATAGGCCTACACCTGGAGTTTTCTCAAAGCGGCCTTCCTAATTGTGAGCTTTTGTTTTTTCCAAATTTACTCTGGTGGTGGGAGGAGGTATTATATAAGGTACCCCCCTGCATAGCTTCTGCAAATAACTGTCCTCTGACCTGAGTGGGCAAAATGGAGTTTGTGCTAGAAGACCTGGAAACCTATACTGTGGCCCAACTCAGGGAGTTTTGTCAGCGGGAGGGGGTGTATTGTCCCCCAGGAGCAAAGAAGGGTGCACTCCAAACCAGCTTAAGGGCTTGGGGGGAGGCACGACGAGAAAGCAAGGCTGAGGAGGAGGACAGGGATAGAGAGCCCGACAGTGAGGGAGCTGGTTTGTGCCAACCTGAGGTGGGGAACATGTTAGCGGGGCCCAGGACACTTTCTAGGAAGGGCAGCAGTGCCTCTAGCGGTGGCTTGTCTGAAGTGGAGTTAACAGACCGGAGGGAGAAAAGACAGCTCACATGGGACTTAGCAAGGCTGGAGAAAGAGAAGGAGGAACAGAGGATGGCTCATGAGCTAAGGCTGAAAGAGATAGATCTTCAGATCCTAAGAGTCGGGGCACACACTGTTCCTAATGGTGGCAGCAAAGACCAAGAAATCACCAGGGAACCCAAACCCTACCTGCCAAAGGACATAGTGGCTAGCTATGGGGTGGGCGACGATATTGCCAAGTGGCTAGCGGCCTATGAGGTCTCGTTAAGGGCCCATGGGGTTCCAGAGAAGTACTGGGGAGGGGGATTGTACAGGTACATGCCTCCAGCTGGTAGGGATGCTTTATTGGCCTTACAGGAGGATGAGCAGACCCACTACCCCACCATGAAAGTGGCGCTCATAAGAAAGTTTGGACTAACACCCGAAAAGTACAGACAGAAGTTCCGGGGTAGTCACAAACTGGGCACACAGAATTGGGTGGACTTCCTGGACTATGCAAAGAAGGCACTAGAGGGTTGGATTCAGGGCAGTGAAGTGAGGAACTACGAGGGGTTGTTTGATTTAGTACTGAAGGAACACCTGCTCGAAAAATGTTTCCCTGAACTGCGTCAACACCTGGTGGATAGCAAGCTGACCAATCCCCGGAAGCTTGCTGAGGAGGCGGACATTTGGGCTAGTACCCGGGTGTCCACAAGGGGGACTGGAGGGGATACTCAAAAGGCCGGACAGGGCGCCCCCCAGAAGAAAGAGGGAGGGGAAAAGAAAAAGGAGTTCTCCAAAGGCCCCCAAAATAATTTCCAAGGTAAGGGAACAGGATTCACCCCTAGGGCTAACCCACCCAGAAACCCTAATCCTGGCCAGAGTCAGCAGCCAAGGGTTGTCCATTGCTTCGAGTGCGGTGGCGTTGGACACTATAAGGGAGATGCGAAGTGCCCAAAACGACCACCCCCTCCCATTGGAGGAAAGACCCCCGGAGTAGCTAGTGTAGTGCTCGGGGAGGAGATGCCCTTAATTAAGGGAAGGGAGTGGGCGGGTGTCACTTTAGTGTCCCTGGGAGAACGGGAGATGGTTCCTAAGATCCAGGTGCCCGCAAATACCGTAAAGTATGGGCAGTGGGTCACCATCAACGGCCAAAGAGGGGAGGCTCTGAGAGACACAGGAGCCAGTATGACTATGGTGCGTAGCCAACTGGTGTCTCCAGAGCAGGTTATTCCCGACGTACTCCACCCAGCCGCGATGGCTGACGGCAGAAAAGGCCACTATCCAGTGGCCGAGGTTCCCTTTGAATGGGAGGGGGTTGCAGGTTCACTTCGAGTTGTCGTAAGCCCTGCCGTGCCGGTTGATTGTCTGCTGGGGAATGACATGGAGCACAATGCTTGGAAGGAGGTGGAATACCGGACTCATACTGAGATGCTGGGTACACCTGACTGGGCCTGTGTGAGCACAAGGTCCGCGACTACCCGGAGAGGGAGTTCGTTCAGTCTGGAGCCTGGAACAAAGGCCCAGCCAGCTGCCAGTCAAGGGAAGAACCGAGGACAGGAGGAGCCTGCCTCGGCGTCCGCCCCCCGTAGGACGGATAGGCCACCGGAGGTGGTGGACCAGGAGTCTGCGGTGGGGGATGTCACCGAACTGGAGGACCTACCCATCCCGGCCGAGTGGCACGTGGAGGGAGGCCCGTCCAGGGAGGAATTCTGCCAGGGCCAGAGGGAGTGCCCTACCCTTGAGGGGCTGAGGCGTCAGGCCGCAGCCCAGGCAGCAGGGAACGTTGAAGGGAACTACAGTGTTTACTGGGAGGATGGCCTCCTCTACAGTGAACCCAAGGCACCCCTACATGGATCGTCCCGAGCCTTGGTAGTCGGTCAACGTTATCGAGCATGCCTTCTGGAGTTGGCTCACGAGATCCCCTTGGCAGGACACCTGGGGCAAGACAAGACCTTCGCCCGTCTTGTCCCACACTTTTATTGGCCTCAAATGAAAGTGTCGTCCGATACCTACTGCCGGACATGTGTGTCTTGCCAAGCCAGTGGGAAAACAGGGGTGAAGCTAAAAGCTCCCCTGGAACCACTTCCTGTCGTTAGCACCCCCTTTGACAGGGTGGGCATCGACATTGTGGGTCCGTTAGATCCACCTACTACAGCTGGTCACAGGTTTATCCTGGTTCTGGTGGATCATGCCACGCGGTACCCAGAGGCAATACCTCTGAGGACCATTACAGCACCTGTTGTGGCTAGGGCCCTGATGGGAATCTTTACCCGAGTGGGTTTTCCCAAGGAAGTTGTGTCCGACAGGGGGACCAACTTCATGTCAGCGTACATGCGGGCCATGTGGAAGGAGTGTGGAGTGACCTACCGGTTCACCACTCCTTACCACCCTCAGACCAATGGTCTGGTGGAGAGGTTTAACAAAACCTTGAAAGGCATTATCAGAAGTCTGCCTGAAAGCCTGCGGAGGAAATGGGACGTCCTCCTACCCTGTCTACTCTTTTCTTACAGGGAAGTGCCACAGAAGGGAGTGGGCTTCAGCCCCTTCGAGCTTTTGTACGGGCACCCTGTACGTGGACCTCTCAACCTGGTGAGAGACGGATGGGAAAGAACTCCCAGGAAGCTTCCCCAGGACGTGGTGAGCTACATGCTGGCCTTCCGAAGCCAAATGGCTAAGTTGTGTAAGCAAGCTTCTGACAACTTGGAGGCCAGCCAAGCAGTAATGAAGGCGTGGTATGACCACAACGCTCACCCGGTGGAGTTGGAGCCTGGCCAGAAGGTGTGGGTGATCGAACCGGGAGAGCTTAGCGCCCTCCAGGATCGCTGGTCAGGACCCTTTGAGGTATTGGAGAAGAAGGGTAAGGCTACCTACTTGGTGGATCTTAAGACCCCTCGTCAGCCCCTACGGGTGCTGCATGCCAACCGCCTCAAACCCCACCACGAGAGGCCCGAAGTCATTTTGATGATGGTGACTGACGGAGCAGAGGACGTGGAAAGCGAGCCTCTCCCCGATTTGTTTGCGTCTCAAGAGAAGGATGGGTCGGTGGAGGGAGTGATTCTCTCCCCATCTCTAACTCCTGAACAGCAGGAGGACTGCCGCCAGGTCCTGGGACAGTACTCTTCGTTGTTCTCCCTTGTTCCGGGTAGGACTCACCTGTGTGTCCATGATGTGGACACAGGAGACAGCCCACCTGTGAAGTCCAAGATCTACCGGATGTCAGACAAGGTGAAGGCCAGCATTCATAGTGAAGTCACTAAGATGCTGGAGCTAGGAGTGATCGAACCTTCTAGCAGCCCCTGGTCCAGTCCGGTGGTACTAGTACCAAAAGCTGCACCACCGGGTGCCCAACCGGAACGGAGGTTCTGTGTGGACTACCGGGGACTGAATTCAGTAACTAAAACTGATGCTCATCCGATCCCTAGGGCGGATGAATTGATTGACCGGCTGGGAGCTGCCCAATATCTAAGTACCTTTGACCTTACTTCTGGGTACTGGCAGATCTCTTTGACTGATGGAGCAAGGGAAAGGTCAGCCTTCTCCACGCCCAATGGCCACTACCAGTTCTGTGTGATGCCCTTTGGGCTCAAGAACGCACCTGCCACGTTTCAGCGCCTGGTAAACCAGATCCTCACCGGAATGGAGAGTTTCTCTGCTGCTTATCTGGATGACATAGCCGTCTTCAGTAACAGCTGGGAGGATCACTTGCGTCACCTGCAAGCTGTTCTCCAGGCCCTGAGACAAGCTGGATTGACGATCAAGGCCAGCAAGTGCCAGATCGGGCAGGGGTCGGTAGTGTACCTTGGACACTTGGTGGGTAGGGGAGCGGTGCAACCCCTCCAGGCGAAGATCGAGGCCATCAAGGCCTGGGAACCCCCCAAGACACAGACTGAGGTCCGAGCTTTTCTGGGCCTCACGGGATATTACCGTCGCTTCGTGAAGGGGTACGGTACCATTGTAGCCCCCCTCACGGAGCTCACGTCCAAGAAACAACCTCGACGGGTAGTCTGGACGGAGGCTTGTCAGCAGGCCTTTGTGAGACTGAAGAAAGCCATGTGCGAGGCCCCGGTCTTAAGGGCCCCAGACTTTTCCAAGAAGTTCATTGTCCAGACAGATGCATCAGAACATGGCATTGGGGCAGTGTTATCGCAACTCAATGAAGAGGGTCTGGATCAACCCGTGGTCTTCCTATCCCGGAGACTACTTCCCAGGGAACAGAAGTGGAGTGCAATAGAGCGTGAAGCCTTTGCAGTGGTATGGGCTCTGAAGAAGTTGCGGCCATACCTGTTTGGCTCTCACTTCCTGGTTCAGACCGACCACAGACCCCTTCGTTGGCTGATGCAGATGAAGGGGGAGAATCCCAAGTTGTTGAGGTGGTCTACTTCCCTACAGGGAATGGACTTTCAGGTGGAACATCGGCCTGGAGTGGACCACGCCAATGCAGACGGTCTCTCAAGGTATTTCCGCCTTAGTGATGAGAACTCCCAAGGGGTTGGGTAGCTCTCCCCACTTTCAGCTGGGGGGGGGACGCGTGTTAGACCTGTCAGCCCTTTGGGTGGTCCCTCCTCATCATTATTTATTTTGTCCCACTTTTGCCTCAAACCCTGTTAGTATTTTTTTCCTTTTTGGGAACCACCGGACTTTTTAGTATTGATGCAGATTCAGGGAGCCATTTTATCTACCCCTGGAACTTCTGTCTGAGGGCCTGGAGCACAAAATGGTGGCCACCTGTGACATCATCAGAACCCACTGGAACCTACTGGAACCTACTAGAACCTTCTGCAACATTCTGGAACCCTGTGACAGTTGGAGGCGGTTTGGAATGTTGGGAAGCTAAGCCAGAGTTGACAGTTGGAGTGGGCAGTTGGCACCTGACTGGTGAAGAGAGAGCAGCAGAAACCTGAAGGAGGAAGGAGTGAGGTAGCAGGGGTGGAAACTTGTGCCTGGAGTGGGGTCCATAAACCCACCCTTGATACTAGTCCCTACTGACTGAGCCCAGCCTGGAGCCCTGTGTGGGAGAAAGCAAGAAAAACCATCTTAAGGACCTAGACAGCAGGAACAGGCCTTAAAAGTAAAGAACAGCAAGTACCTGACCTGGTTACTGGTAACTACCTGAAGTCCGACGTCGAGAAGCCTAGAGACCTGGAGCCCGAGGTGGAGAAGCGGCGCTGACTGGAAAGCAGACGTCGTACCCGGAGCCGCCAGAGGTCGAGAGAGGGCGCCGACGGAGGTCGTGGAGAGTACCAGAGGTCGTGGAGGAAGACACCTGAGGTCGAGTGTGCGGCGTCGACGGGGGAGTGAAGTCCGCCCTCCGGAGTCGCCGGAGACCGAGGTGAATCGTGCCGGAGGTCGGGAGTGGAGATCGCACTCCGGAGTCGCCGGAACCTGAAGAGGATCGTGCCGGAGGTCGGGAGTGGAGGTCGCACTCCGGAGTCGCCGGAACCTGAGGAAAGGAGCACCGGAGGTCGGGAGTGGAGATCGCACTCCGGAGCCGTCGGAAGTCGACATCGAGCCAAGACTGCCCGACGTCATCCAACCGGAGGTCGACATCGAGCCGGGGCCGCCGACATCGAACCGGAGCCGCCCGAAGTCTACATCGAGCCAAGATTGCCCGACGTCATCGAACCGGAGGTCGACATCGAGCCGAGGCCGCCGACATCGAACCGGAACCGCCTATCGACGTCATCAAGAACTGACATTGCGCCGAGGCCGCCGACTTCGAACCGGAACCGCCTCACGGCGTCGACACGACTCCAGCGGCGTCGGAGCTTCATAAAAAGGGCAGTAAGTGGAATAGAGGGCGCCTAAGGCCCTGTGGAGCCCTAAGAGACCAACCTAGGGGCTAGAGAGGTGCTGGAACCAGCTTGATTGTGCCAGGGGTGAGCTGAGACTAATACAGAGGGGTTGTGTAGTGTGGGAGAGCCAGATCTCTAGATTCCCCCTTGATCTACCTCAGTTTAGGCCTCAGCCTTGTCCAAGCCAGGGAGTATACCCCTCAGGCCATCCAAATCTCTACAAGCTGGGATTGGGTCAAATCATCCCATAGTACCTCAGGAATGTGAACTGATTTACAAGTGTCACTGTTGGCTTTTATTATTTATTGGGAGCACTGTATTTATTGTATTCATCCTATTTATTGCCTCACAGTATTTATTGCCTCACAGTATTTATTGCCTCACAGTATTTATTGTCGCACAGTATTTATTGTCGCACAGTATTTGTCGCACAGTATTTATTGTCGCACAGTATTTATTGCCTCATAATATTTAATTGCCTTTTATGTAATGCACTTATATTTATGCCTTGATTATTTATGATCTACCTTATTTATTGAATCGTTGAAGTATTATTTATTTGACTTACCCTTCCACAGGAAAAGCCTTGTGTACTGTGATTGTATTATTATTTATTTAATCAGCAACTAAGAGAAAAGAAGATAAAGAGATATATTTTCAGTATAATTTTTAAGGTGTAGTGTCGTTTTTGGAACGGATGCACGCATGGTTATTGTGTGGGTATGACGTATGCTTAGCACGGTGCCTGATCCCTGACCACTCGAGCCAAGCTACCACAGTGTATGTCTGGGAAGACCCCATTACCACCACCCTTCCGGTGTGGGAGTGGGGTTTTCTAACACAGACATATTCAGAAAGGGAAGATGTAGAATTAGACAAGCAGAAATAATGTAAACTATGTATAAGATCATTGAAAGTAGCATTCAAACACTCTCAAAACGATGTACAGATTTAGCACCATCTTAGTATAGTTAGATCACTATAATAGCTATCTGCTCTCCATTTAAATCTTTTCCAGCATGGACAAGCTCTGATCTAACCCATACCATAGTTAAATTGAGCATTGCAAACCATGAAAGCTGGCAAAGATCATGGCAGCTCATAAATGATAGTACTGTGTTTGATACTTATAATCTGACCATAACCCAAAAAACGATGGTTAAAAAAAGAAGCATCATATACAATCGCACCATAACCCAAAAAACGATGGTTAAAAAAAGAAGCATCATATACTCTTTAGAGTATTGAGAAGACAGAGGGCACCTTGTGTTTTATGGCAGAAGACACACATTTTATGTGGATCCTACATGGAGTAATTTGATCAATTACAGCTTTTAGTTTCAAAAACAGATTCTTGAGCTGGTATGAAAAAATACACAATGCCTTTCTCTATCATGCACGGGACTTCCCGTTTGAATTTTATTGCTTTAACAAAGATAATCCAAGATTCATGAGCACATCTGGGTGTACTAATCCTCATGGTCACTCACTCTGCAAGTCTGTTACTCTGCATGGAGCTTGTAACCATTTGATGCCAGGTTGAATTGCAAGGTGCTTGTGACACCTATTCCATCCATTGCCTTTTATCATATAGTTCTAGGCAACGGGTACTATCTCATAAGGACAGAGATAGCGGTTATGGAATGTTAGCTGCGGAAGACTATATGTTAGCTGTGTAAAAACAGTGAAATGTTGTGTTATCACTTGGGATCCTGCTCCATGGAGGTTTTTTGAAAAAGTTCCATGGCCAAAATCTGACACGATAAATATGCACTTAGATAAACTGAATGAGCTTGTTGCGCCATTAAGTCAAGAAGAGGTGCCTTTATCCTCAGAAGCATAAACCTTTGCCTTATAAACAGCTCGTTCGCCATCTGAAACTCAAAGCCTCCTGCAGACAGTTTCGAACTCATTTTGCTGACCAGTTGCACACTATTTTTCATTCTTCCAACACAACAGACATAACTCATGTTTCCAAAAGCATTGGATCTGGCTTGTTGACTGGCTTTATGAATGCATTTGGCTTTATTCCGTCCTTCTTCAGGCCATTGCTTTCCAGTCTGTTTGGCGGATTTTCAACTACGCTTGTGAAAGTTGGTTAGGCAATTCTCATTTTTCTGCTAGTAAGAAAAAAACCAAAGCCAATATGAATATCAAGATCACAAATGGAAACCATGACTATCCCATGAAGCAACGGTGCTGGAAAATACGGCATTCTATTCTTGAGGAGATCATTTTTTAGAAATACAGGAGCTTTGGATTTAGTCAATTTGCAAGCTGAGAGCTCCTAAAGTGAGTCTATCTTTCAGGTGCATGAGCTGTTCGTAAACAATCTGTTTGGATGTTCCCTTGGAGCTGCCACCCATGGCATATTTAAACATGAGGGAAGTAATTAAAAATACAAGAATGCACTAAGCATACTGCACGGCAATACAGTTACCCTCCTGAAGTAGGCAGCATTTGATGGACCATCAATACTGACAACACCGCCATTTTAATACCCTTTCAGCTATTTTTTCACAATTAGTTTTTTTTTTTAAAAGGACTACAAAAAGTAACGCGCAACGGAGCAGATTCTGTCTTTAGTCCTGATGCACCATCAGTTCCTGATCAGTCAGTGCCATCACAGCAGGTCGAAGCCATAGAGACACCATGCTGCCGGCACCCTGTTATGGTATGTAATGTTAATTACATTTGTAGAGCGTACGGTTACCCGGAGGTGTCCTAGCGCTAGTAGCTCAACTCTACTGAGAACAGGGTGGCATGGAGAGAAATGTAGCTGGAGGGAATTAGAAGTTAAAAAGCCAGGTTTTGAGTTGTTTCCTGAAAGCGGGGAGGTTCGTGGAGTTCCTCAAACACCAAGGGAGGGCATTCCACGCTTTGGCCACACATGTAATGAAACTTCTCCCCCCCTACCCCCAAACGAGGCTTTCTTCGTGTGTGGTACGCTAACAAATTAGCCTCCTAGTGAGCGGAGGGTTCTTTTGGGAGTTTACCATCAAAACTGGTGAGTCAAAAAATCAGGACCCTGACCATGTAGTGCCTTTAAGACGATACAAAGTGACTTAAATTGCACCCTTTTCCTAATGGGCAGCCAATGTAGTCTTTTAATTTCTTTGGCTACCGATATGAATTTGGGGGTGCCTGTCACCAGCCTTGCTACTGCATTTCGTGTCACAAGGGTCTGCAATGGGCCTCTGGTCCGGTCACCACCGGCAGATCTGCCCTTTGCACCGTTTGTGCCCCTTGAACCTCCTTTGAATTTCACACTGTCATCGGTGCAGACTTCAGGTTCGGCCTGAACACCAATGCCTGCACCACCGCTTGCAGAAGAGGAGCAACCCATTGTGCTTTTAGACTCCAAGCAAATTCATCTTGACCGCGCATAGCTTCTGATGTGGCGCAGCATATACTCAACCCCTCAGACTCCAACACTATTCCTCTACTGTGCTGTTGCGTACAGACAATACACCAACGTTTTGGCTTGGACTCCAATCCGACCTGGTCATATTCAGACAACCATGGGGGGGGATGTAGAAGAGTTTGTCCACCCTTATGATGAAGACAATTGGTAAATTTACCTACAAGATGCAGTGTGTTGGACACCTCTCCAGATACTGGACCAGCTCGGATAGAGTACATCTTTTGCTACTGTGATCCAGAAGGCTCCTACTATGGAGGTGAAAACAAATGTCAAAGAAGTCATCTGCCTGGTTAGGCCCCTGCCGAACATCTTCTGCCCTACAATGAAGTCCTCACAGACATACTGCTGAGCACTTAGGTAAAACAGTGTTCTGTCTCTCCGGTCAAAAGACAGGTTCCCCGTCGCCATCGAGCAGCTCCAGGTGACCAGGATTTCTTAACTCAGCATCCTACTCCTGAGAATTTAGCGGGTCTTCAAAATCGTCTAACGTGGCTCCTCCCTGCCAATCCTTTTCTATCCACCACCCCTTCCACGTAAATCAGAGCACTCGGGAGGCCATCCGTCCATTTCGCTCGATGCAGTGCAGGCTCTTTTAGTCAAAGAAGCCATAGAGAGGGTTCTGGCCTTGGAAGTAGGGACTGGTTATTATTTCCTCTACTTCCACATGCCGAAGAAGGAAGGCAGCCTTCGTGCTGTCTTAGATTTTTGCTCTCTCAATGCCTTCCTGCGCAAGGACAAATTCAAGATGCACACGTTGGCCCAGCTTCTTTCTGCTTTGCATACCGGAGACTGCATAGTGGCGTTGGACCTGCAGGAAGCGTGTTATCACATTCCTGTCTTACAGGTGAACAGGCTCCATCTGCCATTCAAGGTGGTCTACAAGCACTGAGTTTGCCATTCTTTCTTTTGGCCTCACCAGTGCCTCTCAGATGTTCACAAAGGTGATGGTGGTGATTGCTCCCATCTTCAGAAGTCATTGATTCCAGTCTTTACCTTAGCTTGACAATTGGCTGTTGATGGAAGGCTTGCCACAGAACATCTCTTGACATTATGGGGGTTTTCAATCAGCCTTCTGAAGTATCATCTGACTCCTTCACAGAGGTACCCCTTCACTGGAGCCATCATTGATACTGTACACTTCCAGGCATTTCCTGTGGACAATTAAATCCAGGACATTCGGACTGTTATCCCGATTTTTCAGCCTCAGTCTTTGGTCTCCATGAGGATGGCTCCGAGGCTTCTTAGCCTGCTTGCCTCCTGCATCTTGCTTGCTGATCTTGATAGCATATGTGGGTAGTGGTATCTCAAGTCCCAGTTTGGCCAGCACAAGAGGAACCTGTTGGGTTTCATCCAGGTATCAGAGACTACGAAAGAACTGCAGTGGTGGTTGCTCGATCGCATTGGGACCAGCAGCAACCCCCTCTGCCTACGCCACCCAGACTTGACAGGTGTGATGGATGCATCACTACTGGATTGGGGAGGTCATATGAGAGAGGTAGAGATCAGACAACTCTGGTCTCCAGCAGAGTTTGACCTCCCATGAATCTGTTGGAGCTGCAGGCGATTAGTTTGGCATTCAAGGCCTTCCTGCTGACCATCAAGGGCATGCTGATTAAGGTTTCATAGACAACACCACTGGAATGTGGACTGAAACAAGCAGGGTGGGGTGGGGTCTTGCCTATGGAGCTGGCCGACCCATCATGACATCTTCCTTGCGGCACACCACCTGGCAGATCCTCTAAGTGTCATGGCAGACAAGCTGCTGATGTCTAGCGCCTCACAAATGGTGAGTACAGCCAGTGGCGCAAAGAATCTTGCAGTAAGGGGAAGAGTCCTAGCTGGATGTCTTTGCCACTGATGAGAGTGCAGTGTCAACACTTGTGCACGTTTGAGTTCCCAATAGGTCTCTCCCTCGGAGGCACATTCTGCATGCAGTAGAGCACACGATTCCTGTGTGCCTTCCCGGCACTGTCTCTCCTGCCCATCTTTCTGAAAGAGATCAGGAACAACTGGGACCAAGCTAGTTAGTGGCTGCGAATTTGTACTCTGAACTTCTGGGCCTGAGCATCTGTCCTCCGATAAAGCCAGCACTTTGGGAGAATCTTCGGTTGCAACAGTAGGGCAGGAGATGCACCCAGGCCTGCGCAATCTGCACCTCGATGCATGGAGATTGATCGGTGGTGGTTTAGCTCCTTTAACATTCCTCTTGAAGTCGTTGATTCGATCCAGGCAGCCAGGCACCCGTCCATAAAATCAGTTTATACTGAATACTGAGATATATTTATGGCTTGGTGCGGCATTCGCTAATCAGACTCACTGAAAGCCAAACTGTTAAATGTATTGCTGTTTGTTTTGTCATTTGCCCAGCAATGAGTTGCTGTGAGCAATGCTAAAGATGATGCATTAGCAAGATAGGTTTCTGTAAAGGCCTTTTTGATGTCACAGTGAGACTTGAATTTGGTCCTCACTTTACTCATGTGTATCCCTTTAGCCAATGAGCAGTTTTTACTGGTTGCCTAAACATTGGCACACCTTTTATTTAGACAAACTGATGTTACGGACTCTAGCACCACTCTCACCGAAAAAGGATAACGCCATAACACGTTGACAAGCAATCACTATTCTGACTTTCTTTGTGAAGCCTCATCTCTCAAAAGAGGAAGAGAGACTCCGCCGCTTCGACCCCATGAGAACGCTGCACTTTTACATTAATTGTACCAAGGACAATGGGTGAAAGATCAACTCTTTGTGGGGCTCTCTGGTGCAAAAAAGGGCGAGACGGTGCAGAGACACATCATCTCCCAATAGTTCTCTGTATTGAGCTCTAATATGCAGTGGCTAATCAGTAGCCTCCAGTAGGCCCGAGGGCTTATACAACCAGAACAAGGGTTATTACCACTGCACTGGCATGCAAAGCGCTTGTCCTGTACATCTGTCAGGCTGCAACACTGGCATCATTGCACATGTTCACCAAACGCAACTGCCTTGACAGCCAGGTGGGACAGGAAAGGCATTTCGCCCATCCGGTCCTAGAGGACTGTTTGATCTGAGCCATTCAATAGATCCACCAACTTGGGAGGTAATGCTCTGCTATCTATTGATAAGATGAGGAATCTGCAATTTGAAGTATCCATTAGTAGAAGAGTAAATATTTACCTTCTGTAAATCTCTGGCAGATCATACCACCGCAGATCCCTCACCACTCTCCCACGTCCCCATTCTGTAGAAAGGCCTCCTTTTCCATATAAAGAGGCGCCAATTTTCAAATCTGCATAATGGTTGCTTCAATCTGCTCTGCATTTGAGGGTGCGGATAAGCATAAAAAAGAAAATTAAGCAAGCGCACTTGGGTGGCACTTCTATGCAGCTCCGTCATTTACGGGATGAAATGACATGGCACAGAGCCACATGGGGCCACCCACTGGCGTGCAGGAAACACTGCTTTTTGAGTTTCTGGACCCAGTCTTCTACCTGGGGATATTGACAAAGTGAGGAATCTGCAGATAGAGTATCATTGAGAAAAAGCTTTACTGAAGGTAAATAACTTGTTCATTTGGGTTTTGTGAATTCAGCTGTACTTCAGCACCATTCCTTCCTCACCTCCAACTCAGGAACACTCCATAACCGCTAATACCATCATCCGAAAACAACATTGATTTCAACTCCAGCTTTCAATGCAGTTATTTCAATGATGCATAAACGAGTAATCTACAATCCAAAGTTACTTTTAATAAGCAAATTCTGTCTTCATAGAAAAAGTATAAACAATCACACTGCAGCTTCATCCTCTGCATTCAACAACAGATTGCATAGATCCGAGAGTGCACTGTCCACCGATTCATTTGGTCATGCTCGAAAGCCATCCTAGTTTAAAGAGGGATGCCGTAGATGAAATGTCTTCATCTTGTGTGGCCAACTGTTTGAACAGGGAACCTGGTTGGAATGTCTCTTCGGTCCGAGTGACAGCAGGAGGCGAAACCTGTTGTTTTCAAATAGAAAATCATATTGTTCAATTAGCGGACTTTCTACACCTACATTTTGATATGAAGAAGCAAGCATGAAGCTCAAGTCTTTAACACATGCAAACTCCTCAGTGATGCAAGGAACTGGATTCTGGGACATTTTCAGAAGAAAAGCACCAAGGGGCGAATTACAACTTTGTTATTCAAACCATCCTTTTTAAGTTTGGATGCAACTAAACTTTTCAGTCTCCAATCTTACGCATATTTAACTTTTTTTTTTAGCATTTCCATGATAACAGTATCGCTTCTGTACATTTTTGTCCATTGACCAATTGGGGCAATGATAGCAAGTCCAGCACAGGGGCAGCTCTTCTGAAAATGTCTCTAGACAAACGCCGTATTACTCCAATGAGACCCTGAACCATCTCAGCAAGCCGAAAGGCCCCTCCTGCTTTCCCAAGACAGTTAGCTGTATCTGCAATCCACAGACCAGATGTTTACAATCCCCAAGAACCTACTCTCCAACAAAGGTCTGCTAAACTTTAAAAGGTTGCACAGAACAAACCAACGTTTTTGGCTGCAAAATTTATCTTGCTCGCCACAAGCAGATTTTGCCTCATTGCAGAGCGTCATTTTGTAGCATTGGCTAGTTAGGGATTTCATGTGACGTGAGGTCACTACATATTGTTGAGGCAGCAACCTTAACATTCTAAGCACATCGCAAAAGTAAATAAAATCTGATTCCTTCATGTAGCTTTTTTCAAAGGAGTATATACAATGTATAGTTGACTGCATACCTGAATGATCATCAGAAAATATACAATTGACTCACTTCACCTGCCAAAACAAACAATACCCTAGAAATGAATAGCATAAAATACAGGCTTTTAATGGCTACAGAAAGACTTGCATGTAAGATTTTTTTTATATTTGGAGGTGCTGAGATGCAAATGATCGCATTTACACAACCAATCACTAACAGGAGTTGAAACTGCATTCTGGAACTCGTACTGCTCGCCCAGGAACTAAACTCATCCTTCTGTACTTCAATCGACAGTTAAAAAACAACTTTTACAATCTCTGTCTGAATTATGGATGTTCCCCCTGATGCCTTCAACCTAACCTTTCCCAACTGTCTTCAGGTACTAACCCTCTGTTCATTGCTAATGTTGTGTGCCATTACCTGTTTTTTTTATTGCATTAATACCTTTGGGCTCCAACCAAGCTTTATAAAACGGTTAGCAAAGTACATTTAAGTTGAGATAAACAATTGTAGGAAATAGAACCTTTTAAACTAATGATCCCCAGTTTCTGATACTGACAAGGTAAAAAAAAAAAACAGTTCTCTAGCCTTTCCTGTTATTCAAACATGACTAACATTCCTGCATCTTTTACGATATCTGGATAACAGGGCTTTCAAGGTCAATCTGATAATGAACTGGTACATGATCCTACGACTCTTCTGTCCGACTAATGTTTAAAAGGCACCCAGACTGTTGGGAAAATTTGTCAATTTGTATCTCTAAGTCAATTTCTCAGATCTGGCAACCATAACCCAGCTATGAGGCAAGTAAGTACCAAGTAGTATATAATATGCTTTACATGATGTAATATAAATTCAAATTCACTCAGAAGTGTGTGAATAAAGTAACTTATGTGCACCATGTCAAACCTGCTTTTATTATTTTGCATGTTAAGCAACCATATTCCACTCCCAAAGCACGAGCAAAGGCTTCAGGATTAAGGAAAGCCCCCTTCCTCAATATCTGAAAAAATAATTAGCACTGCTGGCTCCCAAAGGTATTACAGGGGACTAAAAATGTATTGGTTTAGAAAAAGCACACACTCCACACAAACAAGTTAAAATAAAATACCCAGTCGGAACATCTCCAAGCTGTGTGCGATGAGACGTCACTGTATCAGCTGGAACTGAATCAACAAAAAACAAAATTGAACAACTGGACTAGCCACTTGCACATTTGAGAACCTTTCAAGCGCTTACCGCGGCTACAAAATTCTTTTTTAAAACTTGCAGGTCACAGAAGTGGCCAACAAAGGTACTGTAAACTCCTCTGAATTAACCAAGTTAGATGGATGCCCAATGGTCTGCCAGTGGGCATCGACCTAACTCTATAGTTTGAGACAGGTTTAGAATACCTTTTTTAGTCCTTGACATGATTACAGAAATAATTCAAAGGAACAATCATGTTGCTTGATAACCTTTCTGCAATATCATTTTTACCTTCCAGCAGACCCTCTTGCAGTCTGTATGATGTGTGGGCTCAAATAGTGAACAAACCTTGTACATAGGCAATGGAAAAGTAAATTAATTCGTGCTTATGTTGTTGGCGATAGGGAAATAGATCAGAGTTGTAATCCTGGTTTTTCAACTTGTGCAACCTGTGTGCTGCTTGGAAGATATTCTCTCTTTGCACAATTTTTCCTTATCTGCATCAACTCTCCTGGACAGACCTGGTTGAGCAGTAGTCTATTTGTTAAGAGGAGTTGTGAAGGGTAAGACACGTACAGTTTAACACAAATATCAATGACCAGTAAGGAGTACTATTTTTAAAAAGGTATAGTACCTTACCAAACAACTTAGATGTATAGCTAAATCCAAGATACTAGAATATAGAATTTGGACCATGCTGGTTGGTAGGTTTATTGATCTCAAGCTAATATAAGCCAGTGTTGTCCTATAGCTCCATGTCCTAATCCTTCATAACAATACCAGAGGTTTTTAAAAAGGGGAAGCCTGCAGAAGGACCCCCAGTGAAATGGATTCTGATGGCAAAATAAGGTCTGGGTTTTATGGTCCATCCTTTGGCTTGCATCACAAAATACATAGAAAATAAGCCTACACCCAAATACTCATAAAAACAGAATGTAACTGGATCAAGTTCAGTCCCCAATGCAAAGAGTGAAAAGGTTACGTTCCCCCGTCCCCGGGGAGCACTAGCATCATCTAAAACCTTGCTGTGCCCGTCAAGTACCACTGCCACTACTGGGACTGCTATCTCATGGTCCATCAGAACGGCCCAAAAAGTTCATGTACCTCCTGAGTACCGGACTAGCCTGGTTAAGGGTGACTTCAAAATAATAATGCAGAATGAACAAATGATGGACGGAAAGCTGAACAATGTTAAACACTCAACTCCCAGTACAGAGATCTGGGCCTAAATCAATTTGTTTTTTGTTCACCACGCCATTCCAGTTTGGACCCAGCCATATGCAAATCAGTCTTGACCCTGCTTCCCCATGGGAACAGTCCAGCCCGAACTTCCAGGCCAGGTCCTACCCAGACCGGAAACACGCATCCTAGGACCGGTTTCGGGGTATCACCCCTCATCAGCCAGGATAGCTTGACTCCAGTGGCATCATCTGTTCTTTTTGCTTTTGTCACCCTAATTGGGAAGAGTATGCCCACACACGGGTCCAGTGCTCACTGTGCCACTAGATTCAAGCTAGCCTGGCTGATGAGGAGCGATAACCCTAAACCGGTCCCAGGATGCTTTTTTCCAGTCCAGGGAGGCCTGGCAGTTTGTGGTTGAGTGTTCCCATGAGGAGCAGGGTCAAGACTGATTTGCATACGGCTGGATCAAAACTGGGGTTGCCCGGTGAGCATAAAAACGATGGATTAAACCCAGATCTGTGACTGGGGGTGAATGTTTGCATTGTTCAGCTTTCCATCCACTATCTGTTCTTTTTGCTTTTATCGCTCGAAGTAGGAATAGTATGCCCAGACATGGGTCCAGTGCTCACTATTCTGTGGGGGGGGGGGATCTGCCCTGGCAGTTTGGGTCGGACTGTTCCCATGAGGAGCAGGGTCAAGACTGATTTGCATATAGCTGGGTCCAAATGGGGGTGAATGTTTACATTGTTCAGCATTCCATCCAACATCTGTTCTTTTTGCTTCAAACTAGTAATAGCATTTATATACGATCTGCTGGTTATGGCTGAAACATCACTTATAAACCTGGCTGTCCATTAGTAAGGGAAGTGGGCCA